>NC_071473.1:1989642-2320000 GCF_028500815.1 Rissa tridactyla
TGAGTCATTTTGCTGCTGGCTCTTCTCCTAGGGTGTGTGTTCAGTGTTTTTATGACAAGAATAAATTAACCGATACCAAATATTTCAATTTGATGTGAAATGAAGGAAGCTCCCTTGCTGCTTAGTGGATGGTGTTCAAAGGTTGCAGGGTAAAATAATTTGACTATATGTAAAATCTTTCTCAGGCTTCATCTGTGTTACACATGTTGGTGCACAGAACAGCCTGTGCTTTGCTCAGTGGGCTTTCAAAGCAAAACTCATTGTGAACAGACCTCAAAGTACGGCTACGTAGGTTTTTTAAAAATCTTTATGCTTAGCTTTTAGGGATGCCAGCATAACTTAGTTCCTATGGAAGTGTTGTAGTGCAATTGTGATAACAGTTTGGCTCATATTGCAGTAATGTTCCAGAGAACTCGGAAATTGCTCAAAATAGACTAGAAAGAAAGTTGTGGTCAGAAAGATGCTGAGCTTCATGCACTGATGATAAGGGATATCTAGCACTAGCAGCAATACTGATGAAATACTGAGAGCTCCATATTTCTGGTAACGGTAGCTGTTTTATTTCGATACTTCATAACACAGGCTGAACAGTGCAAGGGCTCTTACATTGACTTTAAGTAACTTTAAGTCATTGCATTACTTTATTTTCACCTTTTACAGTATGATTTGAAACAGTCAACATGGACTTTTCACGTCTACACACGTACACTCCTCCCCATTGTCTGCCAGAGAACACTGGCTATACATATGCACTCAGGTGAGAACTCTTTTCTTCTTGTAGAGAAACTATATGTTCTCTGAATGTTGTTAATTCTGGAGAGTTTAGCTTTCATGGTAAGTAGTTGAATTCTTTGAAGAAGCATGGTTTATCTAGTCTGTTTTGAAAATAACTGCTGTGTCCTAAATGGAGGAAAGAATACATGCTGAACTAACAGGACAATGACTAAGATAATGACTCAGTGTTTATTAGTTGCTATGAATAAATGAGTCTCCACCTAGTTACAATTGCTGTTCTGTTTCTGTAAGTACGTCATCAAAATTCTTAGATGTTTTCTGGTATGTCTTGTAACTTCTGTATGTGTTTTCTTCTGTGACTTGGCAGCGTTTTCACTTCAAAACACTGATTGATATGCACTTGTTGCTATTAGTGTGGAACTTGGCAGGAATTCATGTTTGATTACTTTTTTTAGCAAAACTGCTTGTTGTGTGAATGTAAAATCTGTATTCTAATGAGCTTGCTTTTTTTCTTATATCTTTTCATTAAATTGACCATTATTAGACTGTTTGTCTTAAATCACTTCAGTTTTCTAAAAATAACTCTGTAGTGTTTGCTAGTTTCTGTATTACATATTCAAAATCAATGTTGTGATGTCCATTTGAGGTTTTTTAGTATTAATAGAGCAGATTGTGGATGCTGATTTAATCTATCTAGCTTTTCCTGTTGTTAGTAGATGTATTTTGAAGCAAGAATACATCGGTAAGCCTGAGTTATTAGTTTAGGAAACTTCAAGTTTAAAAAATAATTTTGTTCATTAGGATGCTGTATGAGTTTGCTTTTCTATTCTGTGCCTGTAGATCATTGTTGCTATGTAATGTATTTAAAATATAGTATTTAGGTTGGAGAATACTTGGCTACTTGCCAATAAAAAAAGTTGGCAAAACTAGAATTGAGATCACTAACTTAATGTTCTTGCTTTTGTGTACTCTAAAACTGTAGCGTTGTCAGTTTTCATTGGGGATCATGTGTTTTGTTTGGGGGGTTTTTTTGGGTTTTTTTTGTTTGTTTGTTTTTTTAGCTACAGCCTGAAGTTGATAGTATTGCAGCATGGGATGTGTTTTACATTGCATCAATTAAATTGCATGTCTTCCTGAATTTTTAGAAAGACATGGGTAAAATGTTGGTTAAATACAAGTAGGTTTACTAACTTCAAGAAAAGGCATGCTGGACAATGACAGATGATTTATGTGCTCCTTCTCTGCCCCTCACCTGTGTGTATTTTGTTTATATTCTGATCTGGCTCATTCTGCCTTTGATAATTCAGTCTTTACACAATCTGTCTGTGAGTTACTTTAAAGAAATTGTCTTGTGCGTGTAGCACTGCAGAAAGAAGTACAGTGAAGTTAGATACCACAAAGTTATTAATAGAGTTGGTTATGACCTATTAATAGGATTTGTATTAATACTCACTGGGATTACTGTGTGTTCATAACTGTTTGTACTGCTTCTGCTTTGTGCTTTTACTTCTCCAGTCCAAATCAAAAAAGCATTAAACTGATACAGCTAAATAACCTTTATCTTCCTCAAAACATAAGTCAAACTTGTGAATCTCACCCACTTGTCAACATGTAATTTACACCCCTCACTTCAGGCTGATCTTTCCTTTAGTCACTGTCATCTTTTGAAATGTGTTGTTTTTGTCAATTCGGGTACCTTTAACACTGCCTTTTCTTCACAAACATGGTTTACATTAATAAGAATTTGGGTTGGGGTGTTTTTCCTGTGTCAGGATGTAGCTTTCCGCAAAATAGTTGAATAAAATCCTTTTGGTTTTATGTGTGTTCTGGGACGGATGGAAGCAATAGCTGAACTCGTTGAGGTAATATCCTTGGTCAGTTAATACAAGCAGTGCCCTGGTCAGAAAGCGTACAAACATTCATATACTGATTATATGCCTGCGTCCATGTTAAAGACATTTGTTTAGCTATAGTTCTGTAGGTGCATTGCATTTCTCTATTATTATCTTGAATAGTCAAGAACATTACTGCCCATTTCATTCCAAGGAATACTTACAAAATAAATAACACTTAAGGTCCTCCAGACAGAGCTATAGGTGTGCTACAATTGGCAGACCTCATTCTCATTACACTTATAAATAAACCTTAAAATTAACCCACCAGAGTCCAGGACTCTCTTCTTCTATAGAAGCTTCAGTGAAGGAGGTGTGAAGGTAATAGCTAAGAAGTTGGAAATGTAAGACTAGATCCTGTCAGCAGATCTGCCAGCAGCCATGGGAGCTGTTTGTTGGGCAAAGGAACCAGAGTCTGCACTGTTTGTGTAGGTTATCTAGGAGTGTAGGCCAATTGCATCCCACCTTTAAGATGTTTTTTGCTAGCCATACATATTTGATAGGAGGACCATCATTGTACAAGGTCATTTCTGTCCCGTGAAAGGAAAGGCAGGGTTGTTTACTGTAGTCTTTTCTGTAGAAGAAAAAAGGCCGCTTTCCAAAGCGTTGAAAAGTGAGATGGGAGGTTAGGAGGCTTCTAGATACTGTCCTGCTGACAGAGGGCAAGTAATTCACTTTAAATGTGAAGAGAGTTATCCTGCACAAGCAAGAGAGAAGCTGCCATTATTTTTTCTTTTTAGATGGTAGAGCCCAATTCCAAGCTATGTATCCAACCCAAACTGATATAAATGCTCATTGAGATACTAAATAACAGCAAGTGTTCATAAACAGAAACAAATTGAGGCTGGTGACAGCTGTCAGCTTGTCCTGTGTACTTTGTGTTCTTGTGAATTGAGTATCTGTGAGAAACATTGGGTGAAGATGAGGAAAAGCAAATGCGTAGTGGCAAGTGTAAATAGCAAAACCGAGTTCTGAAACAACTGTTAAGGGAGGGACTCGATAGTAAACTATTGTGGCTCTGACCCTTTCAGAATGAACAACAGGAAGGGCCTTATTTAGCCCATATTCTCAATTCACATCTGTCAGGGTGTGAGCTGTCTAAACAATATTTTTGAAAACTGTAAAAATTAATCCTTTTGAATGTAATCAAATGTAGACTAAGTCTGTTTTCACATGAGGAGGTTCCTCTCTTATTTCCTCTTCTTCCACCCACATGTAACCAAGGATTAATAAGCATAATGTATATAGTAATGTATGCTGGGTTTGTCTTAAGCTGTGCTTAGACTCCTGCCTTGCTCAGGGCTGTGCTGCATTAGCAGGGCAGACAGATGAGATCAAGCAGGCGGTGCTGAAGACCTGACATCAAATCTGTGCACCTCTGGGCAACGGAAGAAGTTATTTTGCTGGTCTGGTCCTGGGGCCTGATTGCCGGTTTGCTGCTGGAGCAACTGGCTGCTTTCCTGCAGTGCAGTCTGGGTTAGGGTTTTTTTTTTTTCAGATGAAAGAAATGCAGTTCATGGGCTCTAACACAGTCCCATCCATCTTATGGGCTTTACTTTGCATTGTGGAGCAATCAATAAACCTACTTCTAAAGCACACCCACCTTGTCAGAACTGAATCATTACTGTAAGTGTAGCTACTAGGCCTTCTGATATTAACTTACTTGTATGCCAAATTAATCATGGGGGCTGAGGGGAGACCTTATCACTCTTAGCTGCCTGAAAGGAGGTTGTGGTGAGGTGGAGATTGGTCTCTTCTGCCACATAACAAGGATAGGACAAGAGGAAATGGCTTCAAGTTATGCCAGGGGAGGTTTTGATTGGATATCAGGAAAAATTTCTTCACTGAAAGGGTGGTCAAGTATTGGAATAGGCTACCCAGGGCCGTGGTTGAGTTGCCATCCTTGGAGGTAATTAAAAGATGTGTGGACGTGATGCTGAGGGACATGGCTTAGTGGTAACTTGGCAGCACTAGGCTAATGGTTGGACTTGATGATCTTAAAGGTCTTTTCCAACCTAAATGAATCTGATTCTATAATACATGTCATAATATTCTTTCGTAATGTTCTGGGGGTCTTTAACGGTTCTATATGAAAACTATTTCCATTAAACTGTTTTTGCACAAATATCTTTTATAGTAGCTGTTTATATGTATTTTTAAAGGGAAAGCTTTCATTTCAAATACAGATTGCGCAGTAGAATCTACTCATTCAGACCTAATTGCTTGCTTGTTTTTGTTTATTATTTTGGGGAGAAGGAGCTGAGCAATACCTTGCTCAGCTCTTCTTTTAAAAGAAAACAAATGAAAAACCCAGGAATATTGAAGTAAATGCGGTTACAGCTCTGTATATCCCTGTGGCCCAAGGTGGGGACAGGCTCTGTAGGAAAGCTGGCCTAGAGCACTTAGTGTGTAGATATTTTGGGTCACAGTGCTGAGTGGGTCTAGGATCTGGCCTCCTCCTGCACAATACACTGTGACAACAAGCTCTGCTCAATTACACAACTGAGTGTTTCCTTTGGCTGTAAGTAGGAGTATTCTACCTTAGGCTAAACTTATGTTTTAGTAAATGTACTTCTTACTGACTCCTCTGTTAAATCTGTTTGTATTTGCCTTGTATTGCTGCTTTGTCTTTATTGTAAGTTTTTTGTGGAGGTTCTGAGAGAATCGAGTGTAGAAGTGTGGAGTAGAGTTCCTGGGGTAATGATGTGAAGCTTGTCTACATGTAAACTTGGCTCTGTAGGATAAAACAGAGAAAAACAGATGAAAGACTCTAAACATTTATTTGTACAGAGTTAAATATTTCCAATTACTTGCATTAAATTAAGAAGTCTTTTAAAAGCACTTTTTAAAAAGTAATAGTAGTTAAACTAATGTAGCTGAAGTAGGGAAGCCTTTAAGTATCTTAAAGGGGGGAAGTTCCTGCTTGTTGGGAGATGAAAATTCGGAGTAGTGTGGCATATGGATCTTTGGTTCTCAAAACAAGGAATTGACAAACACAAAATAAATAAGAAAACCAAAACTTTGACTATAAATGAATCTTTACCTTGCAGCTTAGAGTGCATCATGATTTTTAATTTGCTGCTAGGCGTGGTGAAGAAATTGTGTCATGAATAGCTTCCTTTCTCAAATTGGTCCCAAAAGGACTGTTTGTCTGAGGCTGTAGAACGAATGCTTGCTCTGGCTCAACTTCAAATATGGTTTCCATGGTGGTTGTTTCTTTCTGTGATTTGCTTTCAGTTGTTAAACTTGCAATATGAATTGCTTAAGAGAACCTTGAACGCTTACATACTTCTAAGTTATTTGGGTTACATGGCGCATCTTGTGGGAATTGCTCCATAACCCCAGATAAACTGCTTTTAGTGGAAATTTAGACTAACTTGAAGGGCATGTTTCTTACTAGGGAAATTTTCCCTTAAACTCTGGTAACTTTGCTGTTCTTATTTTGCTGCAGTTCAAGTTATTCTTCATCTGCTTTGGATTTTGAGACTGAAAACAAAATAGATCCAGTATTTGATTCACCAAGAATGTCACGGCGTAGTTTACGGTTAGCTGCTGCGGGATTTAATAAATCAGATGATGCACGAAATGATACCCTTCATGACAGCTCTTATGCTGGAAACATGTCCTTTGGAGTACAGTCTTCTAAGTAAGCATTTTTTATCATACAAGTTAATTTATTGGTTGCAGTCTTAAGGCTTCCTATTGGAATGTGATAGTCAGACGTAGGTTACCTACCGTTTTAGTCTTTGTTCTCAATGTTTACTGCCATACTTTGAAAATTATGTTCATCGTGTGGCTTGCAATGAAGCCTTTGCAAAAGTATTGGTGCTTGAATGTGAGGATTTTCTTTTAAGCCTGATTTGAGCTGTCTGGTCCTGTCAGCGTTAAAATACCTTGACTTTTTTTCATTTAAAATGAGAGATGAAGAGAAACTTGCATCTTTAGTGCTATGTCTTATTCGTCTTTGCTTTGTTTCCTAGGACGATGAAGCAACGCAAAAGTATGAATAAACAATCTGGCAGTGTAAGACACACGCCGAGGAAAAATCTATCCAGCTCTTCCATTTTTAGCCAAAGCAGTTTCAATAGCCATGCCAGTGATGCATCAATGGTATCCACTGTATTGGATGAATCTTTGATTCGAGAGCAGACAGAAGTTGATCATTTCTGGGGTAGGTAATCATTGCCGTTGCTCATATCGGACTGTGAAAACGGCTTATGGTTTGGTGCATATAAACATATGTCCGCATCTTCCCTCTTTTCCCCATGCATTTTTCCATCCTGCCCTCAAATGCGTGCATGTACTTAATCTTCTGCTGTAGATGTCTGCTTGCTAAAATGCCTACTGGAAATTCACAGTCCAGTCTGTAAACTTGATTTACTGGCATAGGCAGCATCAGGACACACTGCACAGTCAAGTTAATATGTCAGGCAAATGTATACAATTTTGTGATGCAATACCACAGATTAAATAGTTGTAAATATCTCTTTATCATTACTTTCTTCAAAATGTGCGTAAAGTACTGTATTTAAAAAAACGCAAACATGTAACTTTTCTTTGAAAGGATAAAGGAAAAGCTTTTTTTTTTTTGTTTATAGGCAGAAGTGTGTTTCAACTTAACATAACTTAATCTGAAAGTTTCAAATTAGTGGCACTTAAAGATTTCCTGAGAGGGTGTTTGTGTGTGACTGGTTTGGTTTTGCGAATATATACAAGTATGCCTTTCTGGAACCTACTTTTTTCATTGAAGAGGGAAAATATGTGAGTTGTCTACCTAAAGTATTGTCTAGGTAAAGTGTTGCGTAGGAGAACAACAACTTGTTAGGTCTCCAATGAGGCTGTTTGTTTCTAGTCAGTATGCTTGTGACCTTCCCAGAGTCCTAATGCGAAGAATTGCTTCAATCTTAGTAGAACACGTTCTAAACTTTCGGTTACCTGACTCTTAACACAGGATCTTAAAATACAGTAGTACCAAAGTAGTTACCAAGCAACAGAAACAGCATAAGCTTGTAATTAGCTGCTTTAAAGTCACGTGGGAGCTAAGAAAAGGTGTAGCTGTCATTCACATTGTCTGCCGCTTCCATGGTAGAATTCTTTTCACTGTTACCCTACCACATTAATGTCTGAATGTATGGATCTGTTCGTGTGGTGGATGGCAGAATGTTAAGAATTAGAATACTAATCATAAAGTACCTTTTCTTTGCAGTCTTAAAATTAGTGTGACTTCTAATTTGAGTTCACATCAGGTATCATAGTTGATTACAGGATTAAAGGACTTCCTTGTATTTGGGACTAAATTTTTTTTTTTTTCTTTTGAAGGCCTTGATGATGAAGGTGACCCTAAAGGTAACTACGCTTTGCTTTTCCTTCCACATTCTGTTTAATGGTAACTAGTGATGACAATACTGATGCCAATGCTCGGTGTGTTTTACTCTTGGTTTGCTACTAGGTAGTGATACTACACTGACACAGGGAAACGGCGATCTAGCAGCAGCAGAAATGCAGACCACAATGATCAATGGCTACACATGCAATGACTGCAGCATGCTTTCGGAACGGAAGGAGGTTCTTACAGCATACTCAGCTTCTCATGTGCCAACTTCCAGAATTTACTCCAGGGACAGAAGCCAGAAACATGCATCTAGTAAGTTACTTTCTCTTCTGTCTTGTCTGGATAGCAGAATGGTATAAAGCTTAGTTGATGCATTTTCCACATAGTGTTATTTAAGTACTTTTACTACCCTGCTAAATTTACCAATAACTAAATTTTAGAGATCAGCGTATATGAAATACCTTTTTCTATATCAGTTGAAACTTTATGTACGTGTCAGCTTTTGATATATAATTACCTACTTTTTTCAATGCTGCTGTAGGAATGAAAAAATTTCAAAATGAGAATGCTGTGATATCTTAACAAGCTATATTTCCAAATTGATTTGGAACACAATAAGCTATTCCAACCACCAACGATAGTAAGAGTCTCCTAATCTGGTATTGGATCTACATCTGTTTACTATGTTTTTGGTCAGGGTTTTCAGACAAACTTTTTCTACAGTCTGGTGGGGTTTTTTCTGACATGATTTGAACTGTCAGGATTGAGCCAAATTATTACTTTGCAGTGCTTCTGTTATCCATGAAATGTCTGAGAGGTGATACCTTCCTACTTCGTGCTGTGTTTTTTTTTTTTTCTCCTCACTTAAACTTCCAGCTTATTAGAGTGTTTTTAGAAGCTAAACTTCAACTACTTGAAAAACTGATTCCAAATAGACTTCCTAGTGACTACATTCCTAAAGCTCGAAAACAAATGACTCAGCTGTAAGTAAGGGTCTGCCTCTCCAAGGCAATCTCTATTCTGAGGATGGTTGTCCTCAAGGTCCTGACTTCTTCTTGCATAGCATCTTTAATTTCTTCATGGTTGGTGGTCCTCAGTTACCATGAAGAAGTTGTTTCTTGAGTGGCATTGAATTAGAAAGAATCCCCCCAATTTGGGGATTCTGTAGGTGTGTTACTCTTCAATGAAGTCTGCTTTCAGTAGCAAGAAATCGGTTTGGATGAACTATAATGTGTGATTTCAAATGCTTTGAGGCAAGCATTTCTTTTTGGTAAATGTGTAGCACAGGCAGGAGTTCTGTTGGCTTAGTGTAATGAACTAAAAGTGACACTGTATGAAAACACTTTTCTGTGCTCCTGAGTTTGTATTCACACAGGAGAATTTTACAGGGAACTCATCTTTGTACATTCCTTTGAACTTTAATCCCATAGTTTGAGTTAAACTTGAGGAGGATGGGAGAAGGGGCACACACTCTGGGAAAGGAGCAATACGGGGGACTGCGGTTTTGTTCCTGTGGCTCTGAAGAAGCGTCTGTCTCTAACAGTTGAGGCAGACCACTGCAGTAACTTCCTCCAGTGTACCAAATGGAACAATGTAAAGGCACAGAAGGTGGGAAGTCCTCACCCTTTCAAATCCAAAATAAGAAAGTAGCTTGTCTCTTTGGAGCTGTGACCCACAAAATTAGTATCAACAGCTCACATCATTAAGAAATCCTGAATTCTGTACGCAAGGAATTCATTACTACTTGGAGTTCTTAATTCTCACTAAGAAAAGGTATTCGTGCTGAAATCATACATTCTGTCTTGTAGGCGTTTTCCCTAGGATGTGTAGTTCTTAAAAAGCTTTGCTGTAATATATAGTGCATCCAGACTTTTGAAACTGCCCATGCTTAAGTTCTTACTCCTGGATAAACAGCGGCTTTCCATGCTTTGTCCTCACTGTTTCACAAACAACTGGTCACCAGAGAACAGAAGTACGGCTTTATGTAGGTGAATAATTTGTATTCACACTTCTTTTCAATAGGAGGAACCTATTTCTACACGAGTAAGATTCTGCGATTGGTCAAACATGCTGCAGCATCTTTTGCATCACTATTAGTACAACTATTTCAAATGGTTTTGCTGAAGCTGGGTTATGAATTTAAAGGTACCTTTTCAGTTGTCTTCCTTGGTCTCCACACAAAGCTGGAGTGTGTGTCGGTTGTTTTTTTCCTTACAGGCTTCATCTTTGGCACTACTGTGGTCTTTTTTTTCTATAATCTTTTGTCTGGCTCCCATCTTTCTCCCTTTTTTAATTATCTCAGTTGTGCTACCCTTTTCTTGCTTTCCCTTTGTTTTGAAGTATCAGGATTCACATATGTGAGATCTGTCTTACGGTTAAGATTCATGTGTTGATTTTTACTAGGAAGTGGTAGAAAGCAGTGTTTAAATTGAGAAACTTAAGTTGATTTTTAAAAACTGTTTGGTGTCAAATTCTAACTTTCGTCTTCAGGTTTGGGCTATCTTGTTACTCTTAAGCTCACTGTGCACTTAAAGCTTGATTATCTCTGTCTCGCAAAACTAAAGCTGCCGTCATCACTCTGCACTACTCTGAAGCACATCTTGTTTTCTTTGAAAATGTTCAGTTGTTCTTTGGTGCTTTCTCTTTTATAATACACGCTCTACGAGTGAAGCTAAATTGCCATAGGCAGAAGGTAACTGATTTTTGTGTGTGAATAAAACTCCTTTCTCTCTTGTTCTCTCTGTGTCTGTGCCTAATAATTTGTTAATGCTCTCTTCTCCAGTCTTAAGATCTTTGGTAAAATCAACACTAAGATGTAACAGTTGGCCCATTTGACAGAATGATGGGAATAGGGACTCAAGATTTGATGAGTTGTTACTTGGGACTTTTTTACTAACTTTGCTATCTGAAAAGAAGCAGAAAAGTTTTTGAACCGAAAGGTTCTCTCTTACTTAAAGAAGAAGAAATAAGATTGGACAGAGTAGGCTTCTTCCTTGATCATTTTTCAGGTTTCCTGTGGGTAACCTGGCTTTAATAGTGAACCAAGCCAGTCTAGCTAAAACCTGCATATATGATAGCTGAAACGTGCATATGTGAAAGGCTTTGAACTTGAGTTACATTCCACGTATGCTTTTTGAATGTGTTGCAGCTCACTCAGACTACTGTGGAAGCATGAATGTAAAGGAGTTTTACAGAGAAGATAGCCATCTTGGTGTAAATGAGGAGTCAATATGTAAGTATAATGATTGGTGTTGTCTTTTAGCCTTGGGCTGTACACCAGGCTGTTGCTATAGTAGTAATATCAGATGCCCCAGGACTCTGTGGAAGCTACAAAGTAGACGTTTGTTTTGCAGCTTAGATGTTGGGGGCCAGGGGGGGCGGAAACGGTGGTTGCCTGGTGTACTGTAGTATTTCCCCAAGCAAGTTTTATTCCACTGAAGTTTGCTTAGTGGTTTTTGGTTTGCTAACTGATATCATGAAATAGACTTGTTCAAGTTATCTTGTAACAATCTTGATTTGATCCTGGCTTTGTCCCATTAATCGACTGTTACCACAACCAACAGGTGATGACTGTAAGGGGAAGAAACACCTTGAAATACACACCACAGACCACATGCAATCCTCATGGGCTAAAAGGGTAGCAAGGACCATTTGGCACACCTTTTCTTATGCAGGTTGACTTGGACCTTTTTTCTTTTGCTTTTATTTTGCATTGCAATCTCACAATGTTAATCATTCATACTGTTTTGCGTTGTTTGGTTTTTTTACCTTCATCTATCAAAGTAGATTAAAAAAGTGTAAAGTGTTTAAAAATTAATTTACTTAACACCTTTCCTGTTTGACTTCTTACTCTGATACTGACTTTTGTACAAGCTTGTCAGACTGCTTACCTATTAGTTAAAAACACAGTGTAGGGACAGCATATGCCTTCAATGTTAGCAAGAACAAGTCAGATTGTTAATTTTTTGCACTTTTGGGGAAGTCTGTACTCTGGATAGGTTGAAAAGCTGCCTTTAACTGAAAGCAAGGTGTGAGGAAATGGTGTGCGGATTATTTGAATAAAGGGGTTTTAACGTTTTATTTTTGTTCTAGTGATAGTCAATTTTTACAGGAATCTTATATAGGGATAGAATCTTCCTGTGAGATGAGCGTTCCCTAGCTTGAATGACAGAGGCATCAAGAATCTGTTGAGTGCTCTTTATTCAGCAAAGGAAAATGAGTTGAGACTCTTCAAGTCACCTAAATGCTTTGCAAAATATTGGGTTGGTATATCTATAATCCCTCAGATTAACCCAGAGGTATCTGCTAATCTGAAAATGTAGGATTATTTTCTAAATGTGTACTACGTAGTTTGTTCTGTAGAATGAACAGTCCTAGTCTTGGATATAGTAACTGTTGGCTTCAGTGGGCTTTAAGTTACAGCATTTTGATTTAGTGCATTGTTTTTTATGTTGCTGCTGTTGGTTTTGTTTTAGTTTTTTCTCTCTTTGTTTTTTTTTGGGACTCCAAACTGCCATGCTGAAGATCCTTGGGAACATCTACTGCTTGTAACTTTTAGAAGGGAATATTTTCTATTATTTATCAGTATTTCTTGGACATCATTATATAATTTTTTTCACTAGGATTTAAAATTTTTAATTGTTCCCTCTTCTTCTACACGTGAACCTAGATAACAAACTCAATGTATAATTCGGAAGAAATGAGATGCTTTTAAAGTAGTGATGTTCTTCAAACTTGTTTTTATGGTAGTACTTTTTTTTCCTGTTCTCTTATACTTAGGATGGCATTGTTAGATAAACACGCTACAAAATGTAAACTTTTTGTTGATTTTTGGAAAAGTGGTATTCTAACTGCGCAGGTGCTGTTGATCTTTATATGGGAGAATTCTCTTTCTAAATTGTCTTCGTTTTACTTGTCTTCGTATTTATTAGTGGTTTGCTTTGATTTTTTTTAAATAGTAAAGAACCAAGTTTGTAGATTACTGAAAGGTATGGTTTAAAATTATGCAGAACATGTAATGGGCAGAGAATTGAGTCTGGTTTACTGCATGTACTGCGAAAGAACCTGAAGCTTATTTATGTATGTTACCACATAGAGTTAATTTGTTATAACCTAGGTTACTTTATGCTTCACGTGTTGCGAAAAGTGGGAGCAACGGGATGGCTGGTGTCTCAGAAGGTGTTGTCTCTACTTTGGCTGGCCATTCTTTCTCCAGGTTACTATCCTAATCCGTGTGTGTGTGCGTTGCCTTTTGACAAACTAGGAATCTGCAGTGTGTGGCTTACACTAGTTCAACCATGCTTATGCTGTAGCTTTTGTATCTTGAAACGCATGTGCTATTTTACTTTCTTTACTGACCAAAATATGCTTCGTGAGAGGGTATGCCTCTGTTCACGGGCATAATGGGAGACTAACCAGGCTATTTCATGAGGGAATGAGTGTGTGAATAGCACAGAAGATGGGGTGTCAAGAATAATGGGGTGTGTTGGGGTTGGTAGTTGCTTCCTATCACGGTATTCCTCTTAGCAAAAAGTGATGCTGCTAACCTGCGCATTTCTTGAAACATACCGAGGTCTGCAGTGCATGCCAACTTGGATTCAAGCATTAATACTGAATTTCTGGCAGGATTGCGTTGTTATAACAAATAAGCATTTCATCTTTTTGCATGACTGTTGTTTGTCTTGAGTAGCTGATGTTGTAATGCTGTCAGACTTGTGATATCTAGATGTTAATAGGCTGCACATGTTGCCTGTACTCATTAATTTCTTTGCTGTGCAAAGTATTCTTGGTCACAATTGCATGTCCCTCTGCTTGGTTTCTCTGAACATGTGCTGCAGTAATTACATTTCACACTACCACTTTTTGTCTTCTAGGGAGGGCAGCTTCTGGCTTGTTCAGGTTGCTTAGAACTGGGTGGTATCAACTTGTTACTCTGATGTCTTTGCTTAAGGTGTTTCTTCTTAGAAGGTGTGTATCCTTTGAAAAAATCATTTTGTAAGCAAATGATTTACCCATTATAATAAAAAACAATAAAATATGGTAAATGTATTGTTTCTAGTAAACTTTCCTCTCTCTGTCTCTAGATGCCTTCCAAAGATCTACAAGCTATTACTGTTTCTTATCCCACTCCTGTTTCTATTAGGTATGTGCATCACTTAGCTGTAATACAAATGGGGGTATGCTTACTACAGCTGTTCCAAAATAGCATTTTTAGTTGAACTTCCAGTTTATGAAGAAGACGCAGAAACAAAAAAGAGTAAGTTTGTTTGTGAACAGGGCAGTAATTCAAACTTTCAAAGTACTGACAAGTCAGTGAGCTTTCCCCTTACCATGAATGGAATACCCTTGAGTTCATAGAACTATTTTGACAGACAGAGTGGGTGAGTAAATAAATGCACTGAAGACCTTTTTTTTCTTCTTTTTTTTTAACCTCCCTTCATGGGAATAGCAATGAGCTTATAAAGAGCAGGCTGCGTACTGATTGCTTTGACTGTTGTTGATCGTGGTAAAAGTATATTTAAGTTCTTTTACCAATTCATCCTAAATCTTTCCTTTGCTCTAGGCCATTTTAAGCACACTTAGTTGCTTAAAATACTGCTATTTAGACTGGTTAGTTGACAATATTCCAGGCCAGCTGTCTAATTTGAAATAAACAAAGTCAGTTTAAAATATTTACTGAAAGTGCTGGGCTGTTTCTGAAAAGCAGTTTCATGTCTTTGCATGTCCTAAAACACTTGTAACTATTTTGGGGAGAATATGAAGCTTCTCAGAAACTTACAGTGGAGATTCAAAATCCTCTGTACTAGGGAGAATAAGAAAGGAAGAAGTTACCCCGTGTAGAAAATGCTGCTACTTCTCACTAAGATATTGCAAAAATAAGTGTGATCTTTGTGAAATGCTAGATTGTTTCCATGGAAGCCTAAGTTTCCTCCAACTTTTATTAGATATTTTGCAATGTGGCATGTATTAAGTAGGATATAAGGCAAGATATTTTTCCACTGAGATAAAAAGCAGCATTTACATCTGCCTTCAGTGAGCAAGGCCTGTCTAATCAGTAAATGAGATCTAGGTCCCAGGAAACAGTAGTATGAGAGTAAGGATATACCATGATATATAAGTGCAGGTTGTCTGCCTTGCAACTGTGTGATGGTACTGATGGATGTTCCCTAATATTCTTGAGTGCTTGATTTAACAATTTTAAAGCTGGCGCCCACTTATTTTTGTTTAGACTGGAGTAGTGTCCACTGTGTGACATCTGCCTTGCAAACTGAAGGTAGCTTGTGTCCTTAAGAAAGAAGGTGTTTTGTAGATATAAGCAGTCTTAAGGGAGAATTCTCTTGAACACCCTTTTTGCTTTTTGTTTCTGATGTAGGTGTATGGTTCTGGGGGTTTGGTGGCTTTGTTTCATTATTACCTGCATTGAACTGGACAAGAATTGATAGAATACAGAGAACCGATGACTCTGTTCGGGTTCCTGAGCCACAGGCTGATTCCTTTCACTCTGTACAACCCCCAAAGGTAAGGGGGAACAGTCTAGGGAAGAACTCTTGTATCTTTTAAGGCTTATTAACTCGCATGTCTTCAGTATTTTGCAATAACTACTTGATATATGAGAGTAACATAAATAAATAACTTGATTTTTATATATTTAAAAAAAATCTTTATACCTTAGGATACCATAAGCATCTTTGATTCTG
Organism: Rissa tridactyla; assembly: GCF_028500815.1. NCBI lineage: Eukaryota > Metazoa > Chordata > Aves > Charadriiformes > Laridae > Rissa > Rissa tridactyla. The sequence goes on from NC_071473.1 coordinate 2,005,299, forward strand.
GTCGTATAAGTGAGCTGGAAAAGCAAATGGCCTTCGTGTCTGACAGATGCCATCACCATGATGAAGAATATAGCAAAGTGATGCTTCTACTCCGTAACCTTCAAGATCAGGTTGCCCAGATGAGCGACAAAAGTGAAACATTGAAGCTAATACAAAATGTGATGGGTCAACACCTTAAAGATATGAAACTGGAGGAAAAGGTAAGATAATTATTGATGCTTTCTGATACTGATCAAAGTATTCTGTTTTTATAATGGGGATTATTAGCAATTTGACTTTAGGATTCTTTTTCTGTTACAGAATTAACTGATAGGTAATAAAAGCCAGGGAGTAGTCACTGGCATTCATTCCTCCTGTGTTATTGTTGACAAAGAATTGATTCCAGATAGCTGGTCTAAAGTAGAATCTTACATTGTTGAAAAGCATCTGGATTTATCCCGTTTTCATACAGAGAAAGAAGACTGTAGGAAGGGCTAATGACAAAGAAGGGGTTTTGTGGTAAACTTCCCTGTGTATAACCCCTACTACTGCTGAATAGGGCATTTATATTTATTACAGATTCTATAATTTCTCACCTCCCTGGAGGATAAGTCACTTAAGCAATCACAGAATTACATCAAAATTATGCTTTGTAGAAAATATGAATTATGCTATTTGTACTCCAAAAGAAAATACACCATGCTTTTTCCCTATTTTTTAAGACTGACTTCCTGGCTTTACATCAAGAACATGAGTTCCGCATCCTGACACTGGAAGACCTTCTTGCAAAACTCTCTGCTGAATCCAAGGTACAGAGAGTTAGCTTTGCTGACTTGCTCTGATTGTAACCCGTTGATAAAATAGACTGATTTCAGGTTTTTGTTGGCTGTTCCAAACCCCAGTTTGTTTTACTGTAGCTATTACAGTTCTTGAAGTCTTAAAACTTGTTTGTGTTCTTGCTCCCCCTTCTTGGAGGGGGTTTCAGTTCAATGATTAAAAATTATTCACTTGACCAGTAAGGCAGGTTCTGCTTGGAAAATCTTATTATACAGAGGCACAAACATAAACATGGGGGGACAGTCCTGTATAGGTGATGCTAAAATCTGTCATTGTCACGTAACATTCTTTATCTCCTTTCTGTTGCTTCTGTTTCTTTGTATACATTAAAACTAACTTTTGTATCTTTTAGGACATCCAGAAGGAGCTTGACATAGCCAAAGCAAAAACAGTGAGGTATAAGCACTTCTCAAGTATATTTTGCTTTTTCAGTCCTGGTACTAACTGATAATGATATATGTGTTCCTTTTTAAAATAAAACAATCCCGTCCTTGGTGTCAGTTAACTGACCTTAAGAGTTTGTATTGTCAGCGTGGATTCTTTTGTTTTATGGCAGACTTTAACTGTGCTGCTGAACATCAGCACAAGGCCTGCTCCCAGTGTGTGAGCAATCCTACAACTACATCTTTTGCTAGAGAAAGCTGTTTATTTAGTGGAGGAGAATGACTGACTTCTCATCCTCTTGTAAATGCATTTGAATCTTTCCTTAAATTGCTTAGTAACTGCTTTTGATAGGCTTTATAATTAAATTCTTGAATTGTATAACTTCTAACCTTTGTCTCTGTTTTTGGTTTGTCAGCTGTACTACTTTCCTCTCATGTACTGGGTAATAACCAGATAAAAACTGCAGCACTTCGTTAAGCTTCCCCATTAGAAAGAGGAAAAGAAACACTTATTTGCTGAATTGTCATTTAAGTTAAATCTAAATGTAAAATGGCTTTAGAATGATAGCTGACACCTGCCTCTAAAGTTAGTCTGGTTTAAGTAAAGTAACCTGAAACTTGCTCTTACCAGCAGCAAACTCATGCAAATTAAGTTTGACTGGTTTGCCAGAAACCTTAAATTCCCTAAAATCTATATAAGTTTGAGTTACTAACTTGTCAGCCTGGTGGTGTTCTGCAGTCATCACTGCTGGATTTGTTCACAACTTCAAAATACTTCGCTTTGAATATAGTAATCCCAAGTACGCCTTAAATAACATCTTCAAGGAACCACAAGCTCACAGTGTCTATCATAGTGAATAGCTGAACTAGGAAGGCGCTTTGTATTAGACAATTATGTTCTCACACCTTTGGAATTTGATCCAAACTACTTTTTCCTAATTACTGCCTCCTTGTTTTTGTCAGAGATGATGATGAACATAGTCAACTCTTGTCCAAAGTTAAAAAGCTAGAACTAGAGTTGTCACAGATGAAATCAGAGCTCTTATCTGGGGAAAGTGTGAAGACAAGTTGCGAGAAAATGGATGTCATTCATGAAAAAGTAGGTCCTGTAACTTCTGTAACTGCTCCAGTAAAACTTGGTACTACTTGATTTTTTTTGTTCACTAACTTTATTGAAATGCAGTACAATGAGTAATGGGGGGGTAGCATTCACCTTAAAGAATGGTAGTGTTTTATGGAGTGGTACTGTGAACTTTTCCATTAGTGTGTAACACTTTACTAGGCAAGAGTTTATGGCTTGTCTTCTACAATGGCAGGGTTTTTGTATTTAAGGTATGATGCAATAGCAGTTCTGTTTACAGTACTTTGCTGTTCTTACCGGCGTATTTTGCTAACCCATGGAAATGTGGAAAAGAAACTTATGTAAAAGCAAGTTAGGTTTGTTATCTGAGAGTTGTTTTAAAAAAATCACGCTTAAATTCTTTTGAAGCCTTTTATAAGATCTGACTGGATTGTAGCCAACAAAATACAACAGTGAGTATTGATACAGGATTATCAGCTTGACTGAAATTCCATCTTGTGATAATGGTCAAATATGATTTAGCTATTGTGTATGGAATCAAAGCGTACCATGAGTGAGTGATAAGCGACTTGCTTAACTAGGCCTAACGCTGCTCCCCTTTGAGCTGCCACGGTGCCGCCTTTGAACTGCTGCAGTCAACTGGTGGTTTGCATTTTTTATTCTGAAGTGTTAGTCACACCACTGATGTGAACGGCACAGTTTGCCGGGGCTTTTGGGTGTGTCTTGGTCACCAACCAGATGATGCATTTCCCACATGTTCTTCTGCGCACCTGACTGGTCTGGTACGCCACTGTAAGTCAAGGTAGTTAAAACCCATGTGAAAGCTAGACTTCTGCATAGTGCTGGACGTATGTATTGATTTCACACGTGCCTGTTATATATAGTATTACTTAATGGTTTATAAAGACTAGTAATTTCTATCATAATTGTTAATGGCTTCTACTAGGTGGGTGCCCAGGTCAAAGAATCTGTCAAGCTGATGCTTTTTGGAGATCAACAAGAAGACACTCCTGACTCGCTTCTCCAGTGGCTTACATCCAATTTTGTGAGCAAAAGTGATCTGCAGACTCTGTTGAGGGATCTAGAGTTGCAGATCCTCAAGAATATTACTCTCCATATGTCTGTTACAAACCAAAAACTAACATCTGAAGTAGTAACAAATGCGGTGACTAATGCAGGGATATCTGGAATCACAGAAGCGGTGAGTGAGTTAAGTTCTCAAAAGTTCCACTTAAACTGTAAAGGGTCCTTTTATAGGCACTTTGTGGAGCATGACTGCAGATATAAATGTTAATGATTTTAAGAGATGTCAGCAATATTAATTGAAACAAGGACAGCTATAGAAGATGCTTTATCACGTGTATTCTTACAGCGTTGCTTGTTGCCTGTTGTGAATGCTTGTGTGTTTTCAAAGTATGCTTTCTTGAAAATTGAAGAATTGCCAAGAAACAGGTATGCCAAAGAGACGCAGCTCAGGGTCTTGGGAAGGAGGGGGAAAGCATGCAGCTTCTGAAGAGAACACCAGTCAAGGTGCAGTACGAATTTGAAGACAGACAACCATGTGTTAAATTGGCCGTTGTCTTGACAGAGTCTTACAAAGATTTGTGATGGAGGGCAGCATCTCAAAAAGATGCTTGCAACTTCACCGTTGCGTATATATATCAATTATTTTATCACTTGATATTATTAAAATCTTTCTATTCTTCTCTGTGTACATCTGCAGCAAGTGCAAATTATTGTAAACAATGCACTGAAACTCTACTCTCAAGACAAGATTGGTTTGGTGGATTTTGCCTTGGAATCTGGAGGTAAATAGTAGAGGAAACACCCTTTTAACTATTCATGTTTATAGTATTTACTAAAAATCTTAAAATGAGGACTAAAGGTTAGTAGAGCATCCTTGTGTGTTGTCTGATGATCAGACTACCGCAGTCCATGGATGTTGTTTGCAGGGTTATGTATCAGCCCAAGTATGCGTGGGCAGGGGTAGAATCGTTCTGGGTGATAGAGAACCCTAGGTGTGTTTGGGGAGGATGCACACACCACTGAACTTGCTAGAGAAAAATTTTTCAGCCCTCTTAAATGGAAAACCTTTAACAAGTTCTTAACATAACATTGTACTTGATAGAGGCATTGTATCCCCAGAAAATTATTAGACTTTAACAATACCTGTAGTAGTCTTTTCTGAGGAAAATGACTGGTACATTCTTTAAGCTTCGTACAAATGTCTGCCTTAAAAGTCTTAATTATTTCTGCTAACCTGATATATCTTTTTTGAGGTGGCAGCATTCTGAGTACTCGCTGTTCTGAAACCCATGAGACCAAAACAGCGTTACTTAGCCTCTTTGGAGTTCCTCTGTGGTACTTCTCTCAGTCTCCCAGAGTGGTGATACAGGTAATTAAAGGCCAAGTAAAAAAACTCAGCAACGTTATTTTACGTTGAGGGGTTTGGATTGTTTGGATGCTGGATGTTTCAGTCTGTAATGTACTGGGGGCGGCGGGGGGGGCACAGGTACTTTGAACTATGTTCCCAAGAGTGGGATTCTTCTGGTAGTTCCTGGGCACTGCTGAAGTCCTGCTCTTGACCCTTACTTGGCTGGGGCACTGGAGTTCTGCAGAGTGTGAGTGCTGGGAGGGTTCCTGGTGAGAAGTAACCTCAAGGTGGATCTTCAAAACACTGCTGGTAGTTCGGGTGGATATGCTGTCTTTCTGAAGAGCTCTACCAAATAAGTTATATTCTGCCACTTACTAATGTCCTCCTTTACTTATTAAACTGTTTTTACTCAACCCACAAGGGTTTGGGTTTTTTCCTCCTTTTTCTCCGTCTTCTCCCTACCCTGCAGGGGAGTGAGCGAGTGGTTTAACCCCAGCCAGCAACTAAGACTGTCCCTAATAATTCAGAATTCATTACAAGTTTTTATTACAGAAAAATCATTACTAAATGCTTGTGGCTGGTTTTGTTGTTGGTGTGTCCCATCCTGTTCTTTCCCCCTTCCTCCTGTCTAGCCGGACATGTATCCAGGGAACTGCTGGGCTTTCAAAGGATCACAGGGGTATCTTGTAGTTAGACTGTCAATGAAGATCTATCCAACTGCCTTTACTGTGGAACATGTACCAAAAGCACTTTCACCGGGAGGAAATATCACCAGTGCTCCAAGGAACTTTGCAGTATATGTAAGTCTGTCTCTGAACTTAAGTTGCATAAGTATGCGTAAAGAATATTTGTGCTACATACCTTGGAAAACAATGACTTAAGGGGAGGACAGGTAAAACGAGAAACTGTTTCAGTCACTGCTCTTAAAATTGCTTATATTTTTCTAATGAGCTTTTAGATTAGGAGTAAGCGTTGCAACTAATTTTGGGGGAGTTGTTTCTTTTCTCTTGCTTCATACATACATTATGGCTCTTCGCCTTATCTATGATGTGCCTTAAATCTTTTTTTAAGATTGATTTTAACTAGCACCAGAGTTGCGTAGGCAGGGTTGCAGAGTATTGTTGTGATATCTGAGAACTCTTTGTTTAGCTCTTCTAAATGCGTAAGCAGTCATCTGCAAGCATCTGAATCTCGACTTCCGTCTTGTTTATAAGCTTGATGTCTTCTTGTTCTTGTTTGTGCTGAGCAGTTTATATTGTACACTGTGATACTGGGTTTGACATGGAGATTAAGGGGTTTGACCGTGAAAACATATAAACATAGCACAACTATTTGCAGTGCAGGAAACTCAAATACAGGGCCGTGCCTGAATGAGCATTAGTTACATGGGAAACATTCTGATGCTGGTTTGATAGACTTCAGAGTGCTGTCTGACACTCAGGTTCTGCAGGTGTGCTGCTGGTTTTGGTTTGACTTCAAATTTGACGGAAGCAAAAAATCTTTATCCTGTTGATACAGGGTCTAGATGATGAATATCAAGAAGAAGGCAAGCTTCTAGGACAGTATGTCTATGATCAAGATGGAGAACCCCTGCAGATGTTTCCAGTCTTGGTAAGTCTGGATGGCAAGATTTAAAGTGGCAGGAGAAAGATACTCAGATTTTCTATGGTAGTACACAATGAGCAGTGGAGGAAGAAGGGCTCCTTCTCTGGGCTCGGTAGAAAGTATCTACCTATCTGCCTCAAAACCTATGGGCTAAATAAGGGGGAGGAAAGGTTTGTGCCATCTGCGCACAAATGGTGTGAAGAGTCTGCTTCATGCTGCTTCTGACTCCCTTCGCAGGTAACGAGCTGTAAGGCAAGGGAGGTTCTGTTCAAAGCAGCACAAAGTCCCCAAGGCATGCCCTGGTTATTGATGACGGTGGTAGCTGCAACAGTTTCAGAAGGCAACTTCAGTTTCACCTGTTCGTACCAAAACCTAACACTGGTTTGTGTGTTTGCTTTTTCCTTCTGCAGGAGAAAAGTGAAAACGCATTCCAAATAGTGGAACTGAGAATTCTTTCTAACTGGGGCCATGCAGTATATACATGCCTCTATCGGTTCAGAGTGCATGGGGAACCTGCCGAATAATCTCCGACACTACAGCTTGGGTTGGTTTTGTTGTTGTACATTTTGTTCTGAATTTGTATATACCAGAAAGCCTAGAACACTGGAATCTTTAAAGGACGAGGATGCAAGATACATACTGCAGAACTATTGATCCTCTGATAAAGGCAAAAGACTGTCAGCAGAACTGTATGAAAAATAACTTCATTTGCTCTAATGCTCAGCTTGTAACTGCCAGTAGCTTTATTTTGGTGTCCATGCTGAGAGAAATAATGCATGCGAGCTGCTCTGGTTCATAAAGCCCAGTTGGCAAACAGGTGGCACCTATTTTATTACAAATGAATGTATAGGGTTGGTTTTTTTTTTTTAAAAAAGAATAAACCACACTTTCTGCAACTAGGAATCTGTTTTTATTTTAATTTTTTTTAATCCAGGACTTAACTGCATAATTCTGTTAGCTGGGCACTGTAAGCCGAAAACTGTGGTACATTTTAAACACTGACTGTGGCTGAAGGTGTCCTTCAGTTGACCCTTGGTTTTGACCTTTTTGGTGGATCCCAAAGGGCTTCTTTGATACTTGTTGACTGTAATAAATATTACTGTCAGGGAAAGTTAACACAACCAAAACTAGTTTAAACACCAGCGACTGAGAATGCTTTACTGTAACTTGGGCCTGTGAGTTGCTCTAAAAGTCAGGGATAACTTTAAGTTCCTTTAAGGGGTTTTTACCATAGCAACTTGGCTGGCTTGTTCTTCTTCAGTGTTAATTCCAAATCAACCTTGATGTACTAACTGGATCGGAGCTGATAATCCTGCTACATTGTTTAGTAAACATTGTTTAATTGCTATATACTAATCTTAATTTGTTAAAAGTGATCTCATGGGGACAAGAATTCCTTAGGCTGGTTCGTTGTTACCCTCAGTAAATGCTGTACTGTGAGAACACCACAGTCCAGGTGCTGCAAACCTCACTGCTCCGTGTCAGCAAGGGGACCTGTGCCCCACACGGCTGTGGGGAAGAACATGGTCCTTCGGGATCATCCCGGGAACCCTGGTCAGTGTGAGGCCAGCGGAGAGCCGGGCTGCTCCCCAAAGCAATGCGTCCACCTTGGAGCGAGAGGAGACTGCCTGTTGCCCCCTCAGGATTGCTGCTTCGACCACCCTTTTCAGAAAAAGATTCCTGGAATGTACTTGTATGCAGAATTTTTATCTTGCTGTTATAATGCATTTTATAACACATGAACTGTTAACACATGGGACTGCTGACTGGCTTCTGAATAGTCATGTATGTTGCACAACAGTCCTCGAATGTTTAAAACAAACAAACAAAAAAGTCTCCATGTGAAGAACTCTTTTCACCTGATCTAGAGACAGAACCTATGGCCTACGCAGAGGAGCTACATTACACGTGTACAGGTGTTTTCATACTATAGGTTACATATTTAAAATTAGAGTTATCCTGTATAAATTGAAATTAGGTAGCTGGGGTGGGAATATTTTGAATAACACTAACTTATTTTTAAAAAAGCAAGATAGGACTTTGTGCAATGTATTTTTGTAAATGCTTTTCAAAATGTCTGTTATTCTTTGCTGTCTCCAAACTGACGAGATGCTATTGAGATGTTTAAATAAAGAGTTTTAATTTTTGGAAGTGCATGTAATATTTGAAACAGGAAATAAAGCTTTGTTTCTGTATTTTTGACCACCTGCTTAAATAACGTTAAACTGGATGCCCCAGGGCTGGGCAGGACGGGTTTCCCCAGGGCATTTGCCCCTTGCCGGGGGGGGGCGGGTTGTTGCTGCTTGGTACCTTGGGCTGCCTTCCCTGTCTGCCATTCTGTGCTGCCGTGTCTTGTGCGTCACTTTTGAAGAAAAAAAACCCCACAAGTCGGCAGCTGCTTCATGCTTTTCAGCTACTTGTTAACACAGTTTCAAAAGCTCCTGGTTTGGGTTTTTGCTGTGTGGTGGGTTTCTGGGGGTGTTTTTTTAACCCTCTTTCCTCACCCTTGTCTGTGTCCCTGAGGCCCAGCCGGCCTCCGCTCCCCTTTCCTGCCCGCCATCCGCCGCCCCTTCCCGGGTGTTCCACGCTCTGCCTCTCCCAGCCTGAGGCAGCGGCCCCTCCGTGACGCAGGCGATGGCGTTAATTACCCCCATTCCCGCCCTCTCCTGAGGGGAGGCGGGCGGGTCCCTCCCCCATCACGTGACGCCGCCCCGCCTGGCCCTCGCCGGCCGCCGTCGCAGCGGGCGGAAGCCGGGCGCGCTGCCGTGCCGCCTGCGCCTGCGCCCTCCGCCCCGTCCCGTCCCCCCCCTCCCGTCCCCTCCCTCCTCCGCGCTGATGGCGGCGGCGATCATGGCGGCGGAGCAGGAAGCCGCGAAAGGCGGCGGCAGGAACCGCGGCGGCGTGCAGCGCGTGGAGGGCAAGCTGCGGGCCAGCGTCGAGAAGGGCGACTACTACGAGGCGCACCAGATGTACCGGACGCTCTTCTTCAGGTAGGCCCTGGCGCGGCCCGCCGCCCTGTCCTCCCCGCCCCCCCCCCCGGCACGGCCTTCCAGAGCCTTCCCACGCACCCGGCCCTGCCGCCGCGCACACGCCCCGCGCCCCATTGGCCGCCGCTTCTGCCCATCTCCGCCTTCTGCTCTCTCGTTGGGCCGCGGGGGGGCGGGGTGGGGCGGGTCCGTGCCGCGGAGGGTAGGGCGAGCTGGGCCCGGGCCCAGCCTGGGGGCAGTGGGCGGTCAGCGGGGCGCTCCCGCCGCCTCCCCGCTCCCTCCGCGCTCCCCCTGGTCCGGCCGCCGCCGAGGGGCGCGGCGGCTGCGCGGGAGGGCTGGGGGGCGGCGCGGGGAGCCGCCGCTCGTCGGGGTTTGAAGGTGAACCCCGGCCCGGCTGAGGGAGGGGGCCCGGCTCGGGAGGGCACCGGCCCGCGTCGTGCAGGGGCCGCGTTGCGTCGTACTTGACGCCGTCAAGAGCTAAATTTCGCCCCCCCGTCCCCAGACGTCCCTTGGAGGCCCGAGGGGCTGGAGTGAGCCCCTCGTCATTCCCGGACCGTCCCCTGAGGCTCGGGGCTGGGCCCACCGCCTCCCCCGGCGCCGGGGCCTTCCAGGAGCTCCTCGGGCCTTCCTAACGGCCTCGGCTTGTGTTAGGCATCAGCCTGGCTGCCGGGTGGGTTTAAAAGCCTTTTCAGGGTTTGAAGGTCTTGGGCTGATGCTCAGCCAGGGAGCGGGGCTGCACAGTGGCCACCCTGTGGGACTGCTCAGAGGAAGGGGCAGCTCTCGGAAGGGCAGGAGTCGCCTGCACAGAGGAGTTTTATTAGAAAAGATTCTGGTTGATGTAGTATTTGTGTGCGTGGCAATGACTAAGTAGAGCAGGCCTAGGCATTTACCCAGAAATATCACTACTGCCTGTGATGTCATAAGAAACCGTATTTTTATTGCAAAAATTTTTTAGATTTTTTTTTTTTTTTTTTTTCACATCCACTGCAGTGGTCACCCTTTCTCTCATCAAAATTTAAAATGTACCATCCCTGGAGGTATTTCGAAGGTGCGCAGACAGGGTGCTGAGGGACATGGTTTAGTGGTGGTTTTGGCAGCGTTGGGTTAACGGTTGGGCTTGATGATCTTAAAGGTCCCTTCCAACCTAGGCCATTCTGTGTAGAGCCTTGCTTGCAGGAGCACAGAATAAGGTATTTCTTCCAGGGCTTCCTTGGATGGTCCCAACTTTGTTCGCTTGAGGTTCTGCTGGGGGAGGGCAGGTGGGAAAACTGCCTTCTGAGTCTGGGTGCCTCACGCGTGTGTCGCCTGTCCCCGGAGCTCCTCGGAGGTGGAGTGGGAGCGGGCCCGTGGGCATCCACAGAAGAGCAGCAGCCAGGCATGTGGGGAAGAGGGTCCTTGGTGCGTAACTGACTTCTGCTGCCAGTGTGCATGAGGCAGCCTGCCCTGCCCTGTGTACTGAGCACCATTAAATTAAAGTAGTTATGTTCTGCCATAGCCTTCTGATGGGATCAGCGAGGGCACCGTCTAGGCCTTAAGACTTAAATTGTATTTGAGAATAAATCTAAATGTAAGACAAAGCATGGCCTATTTTATAGTAAGGATTATGTGATGTGATGGCTGCAGTGGTGGGAGATGGCTTGGCTCAGCAGGTCACTTCTCATCCAGTCTTCTGAATGTATTAACTCACATACTTTGCTTAAGCCACCCTGAATTAATTTAGAATCAAAGATCCTGCCTTTTCCATTTTAAATGCAGTAGAAAGGAGTTTCTCAATTAAATGAAAAGGTGACATTTGCATAGCTAGGAAGAAGGTTTCCTTCTAGGCAAAAAGATGTAATAAGACTGTGAAATTTGTTTGGAGAGTCACTGAGGCCAAAAAAGAGTCCTGGATAGTCTTGCCTGTCCTCTGTAAAATGTATGTTACATGTCAGCAGTTTTCCAGAGACATGTTAACACGGAGTGAGATGATCTCAGCTGCAGAATTGTAGTTGGGACAGCCAGTGCTTACTTGTTGTAAACAACAGCAGCCTGTAAAACATTAGTCTGTTCTGTCATGAGTTGCGTGTTAAAGTTGAAATCCTGACTCGGAGCTTCAGAAGTCATAAACTGAGACATGTGAGGGTGGAGGAGGGGAAGCAGCGGAGGAGGAAAGATTACCATAAGCCTGCCTCCTGCAGGCTTCTTCTCCCTCCCTCTCATCCAGGGAACAGGTGGGAAACTGCTGCTCCTGCCTGACCCTGAGCAGCGAGTCCCAGGCTCCTCCGGACAGGGGTGCTGGTGCCGGGGTGGTGCTGTAGGGGCTGGCTGCATTGAGCTCTGCTCTGTTTAGGATTTGGTGACGGAGTCAAACTTCCAAGTTTAACATCCCTGTTGTAGTTACATTGGCATCTGTTTTCCTGATACTTGTAGGTACTTTTTCTGGTATGAGTAATCCGTTCCAGGATTTCTCTTGTTCTAAATGCCATTTAGATTGATGTAATGAATATTTATTTTTATTAAAAAAACTTTTAAAATAAAAGTTCTTTTTAAAAAAGCACCCCACCTCTTTTAAATGTATTTTATATTGTAAAGCTGTTTTCAGCGTCTTCTAGTATCTGCTGTAATAATTCCCAGATTAAGAGCTCCCAAGTAGCATTGTGAATCTACTGGAAGTAGAACTTGCGGAAGGGGATCCACACTGAGTTTCGGAGTCAAATGCCTGAGAGGCAAACCTGCATGTGAAGCCAACTATAAAAATGTTGGAGCTGCTGATCCGTTTAAGTAACGTGCGAAGCATTTGCTATGGTGATTGCAAGTCTCAATTGCTGAGTCTACTTATTCCAAAAACCCACCCTCATGCCATCCGTTATTACAGTTCTGCTGGTTTGGATGAAAGACCTTGGGGTTTCTGGAAGACGATGAGCAGGATGGGAGGACTGTCTCCTCCCTTGTTTGTTGTCCGATCTGATTGTACCAGTAGGACCTGTCCCTGGGGCTGCCACGTGTGACAGGAGTCTCACCCACAGCACAAGAGCTTTTGGGATCCAGCGTTGTCCCTGGGATTAGTGTGATCCCTCCGTGCCCACACTGTCCCACCGCTCCCAGACTGCTTCACTCCTGGGTCCACCGACCCTTCGCTGTTACCCATGGGGATGCTCATGCATTGGGTCTGCTCTTTGGGGGACCCAGCTGCTGCAGGAGCAGAGAGCGGGGAACCAGGGGCACGGCACGGCCAGGTGTCGTAGAGGACAAAACGAATATTGCAGATACTAAAGCAGTGTGGGAGAACTGGAGTCTTATCTTTTTGATATAAGCTGTTGTTATTAACTACTCAGACATTCGGAGAAGCAGTTAAGAGAAATGGAAGTTGGAAACTCTATCTGCTGCCACACCTTAACTGCTTTTATAGGAAATGCTGCATTTATATTCTGGAGATGTGACTACCCAAGACCCTTAGTTACCGATAGTGGTGGTGTGCAGGAGGCTGCGGTCACAGCACCGTGGTAAGAGGCTCCCGCTCTTGAGGGAACCATTGGGAGCAAGTTATTTTATTCTTCATTTCTTGATTCACTCTTAAGCGAGGCAGGTGGAAGCTGCATCAGGTGTGTCTTGAAGAATAATATTTGAGAGCCCAGACTTGTTTCTTTTATGAATTGGTGACTCTGTGAAGTGTTGCACGGTAGATCTTGCTGGCTCTTTTTGTCTTACTGGAGCCCATCAGAGACAAGTTATTCTGGTTCAGCAGAGGACCAGTATGTGGCTGACATCCCCTGGCAGAGAGCAGTAGTGGTCACAGAGAGTTAAACCAGTGGAAAGGAGCCATGGGTGAGGAGAGGACTGGAGTCACTGGGGCAGCACCGGGGGAGCATGCTGTCCAGGGAGTGTTCCAAAAACTGTCACTGTGATGGCTTTGGTAAAGGCTCTGATGTGACGGTCTGAGCGGTGTCATTCAGTGCGTTGGCATCTTTTGCTCAGGTGAACTCCTGGGATCATTTACTTTTCTTTGTTTCAGCCCAAATCAGGTTTGAAGCTCTCATTTTTCATTCTTATACTCTGTGCTTGCATTCCATCAAGCCTGGAGCAGAAAACAAATTGTAGCTTACAGTTACGTCATTGTTGAAACTAACCTGATTTAAAAATACATCCCTTATTCCCTTTATTTTAAATTTTAGCAATCTTTAAACGTAAGTAACTTTAAGTGTACGCAACTTATTTAGTGATACTTTTTATCAAGGCTTTGATGTTGTTTTCAGGTATATGTCACAAGGAAAACACGCAGAAGCAAGAGAACTAATGTATTCAGGGGCTTTGCTGTTCTTCAGCCATAACCAGGTAAGTCACTCGTTTCGTGTGTGGGTTTGGGTGGGGGTGTTATTCCAAGGTTTTGAGGGGTGAATGGTAAATTCTCTATGGTAAACATTTGGGGTAATTGCTTTGTAATCTTTTGTTTTATCTCTTTGTTGAGCCTTTCTCCACAAAGAAGGATTATGCCAAGCTGGAACATAAAGCAGAAGTGTTTGTGGGCATCCAAACAATAATAGTAACCATGTCTGTTTTGTTTTCCTGGAGGCTTCTCTTTTCATGCCATCAAATTATTATAATTTTTTTATAATGAAAGGCTGAGACTTGATACTGTGCTGTAGATGTTGATAAAAGTATTAAATCTGCCTCTGACAAAATTCTGCTTGGTGTTTTCTTTTATGTGCTGATATGTTCATCACTACCAGTATGTGTCTGTTTTGTAGCAAAACAGTGCTGCGGATCTGTCCATGCTGGTTTTGGAGTCTTTGGAGAAATCGGATGCAAAAGTAGCAGATGACCTTTTAGGTGAGGTGACCTCTGCGCTCGGTTTGATGGTGTTCTGGTGTGCTTTCACTTCACGGTGACTGTTGTTAACAGTCTCGAAACCTGAAATCCTTCCTGTATGCCCTCCCATGTGGCTAAGAGTTACCTTCAGCATAGAAATGGATGGGGGAAGACTTTATTAGAGATTAATGGATTCCCAATAACTTTTTTGGCATGCTTAGAACAAACATCGGTGTGTTGTGGCGTTGTGCGTTCCTCGATGCAGCAGTAATGTATTGTCTGCACGGTCATTGATGTCCCAGGGCTTTGGTGGATGGTGGTGTCACACCCCAGCAGTGTGGTAGTGTCACATTATTTGTGATTCATCTGTTCACAAGGGAATTTTTCTTGTTTGACTGTGAGATTTGGTAAGCAGGCAATTCAGGGAGACCTTCTTGAGAGCTGCCTGGCCAGACCACTGCTGCAGCGTGGGTGAACCACTCCTGTTAACCACCTATGGATGGAGACAGACAGACTGAGGCTGTTCTTTGTTTACTTAGATCAGCTCTGACATTTTGTGTCCCATCTATGATCTGGTGGTGTTCCTCTGAACTGCAGCCCTCTGTCCCTCGCCCTGTGAATGGCAAGCAGTCCCATAACCTGCAGCCTTTCCTGCTCCTTGGAACTGCGTGGTGCTCTGGGATGTCCTGTCCCAAAGGATGAGATGGGGAAGCTGTCACCAGCTGGCTGCAAGGCACAGCTTTGGGCTCTGGGGGAGTCATAGGAATATTGCTGGCTGATAGATGCAAGATTGACTTGCTGTATGAGAAGTGTCTCAAGTTCAAAGTCACTCTTCTTTAAGGGGGCTTATGGAGGCCCATTAGGGGACCTTAAATACACACTATCACTGTCACTTTCATGTTGGAGCTTAAAGATGCACTAGAACCAGCGGTTCATCCTATTGCTATTAATGCTAAATATTTGTGAATCTTATTGCTTCTAGAAAACTTGGCTAAATTGTTTAGTTTAATGGATCCAAATTCTCCGGAAAGAGTGGCTTTCGTATCCAGAGCACTAAAATGGTCTAGCGGGGGATCAGGAAAACTTGGACATCCAAAACTACACCAGTTACTAGCAATTACCCTGTGGAAAGGTAAGAAAAAAACCCCTGGCTTTTCTGTGTTTTGTTTTGAAAATGTTGAAAGTATGATATTGTAAGAGATCTATTTTGAAAATAATCTAAGGAAGCTGAGATGGATATGGTTGATTGGGTTCTGCTATTACCTGATTTTTGCAGTAACTTCAGCCTGACGTTACTAATAAAAAAAAAACCTGGGGCTGTAGTGCAAAACCCAAAACACAACTGCTATAAAGCTCTCTGTAAAAGGAAGGTTGATCCTTTAGACCTTGAGGTAGTTTGATTGAGTCATTAGGAGGAAAATTGCTGGGGCACAAAGCTGTTCTATCCTGTTTGTTTTATTTTTGAATCCTGGATAAACCTGACAAAGATCGAAATACATCACCTAGCATCCAAAACAGTCTTTGGATGTGTAATTGGGTACTTTTTGAGACGATGACCAGCAGGCTTATTCCAGAATGAATGTCGTGGCCTTTGATTTATGTGGGATTTTATCACTTGTGATGGGATGTAAGAGAATCCAAAAATGCACTGAATAATTATTTTAATTGTGGATGATAGCCAGTTTTAAAGTCTTGTGTTCAAAACATAACAAACGTGAGTGAGAGCAGTTGAATAAATGCCGTCTCTTCTGTGGTTTCTTGTGAATTAATAACTCTGCAAGATGATTGTTTATTTCAAATTTTTCAGTAGCTGCAAAGCGGTGATAGTGGTTTCATGTAACAGTCCTGACCCAATGGTCAACATTCCAGCTCGTTGCCTTTCTGCGTGTCATATGCAATCCTGTAGCTGTTCTCGTGGGACTTACGTTAGCTTGATGGCTGCTGCCAGCCAGAAAGGGCGGATTTGCCTCAGAGCATTTAAGTTAGAAGCTGAGACAAGATTAGGATAAGAAATGTTGCATTCTGAAAGTAAAAATCCCCGTTTTGTAGCCATCTGCTCACTGTTCTTTTGAAGAGCAAAATGTGTACGTTTTCTTAGTCTGGAGTTTTTGAGATTTTCATCAAAAAAGGCTCAGATTTTTAAAACAAAGCTTTTAAATTCCAAAAATTAGCAGCTATCCAGTTTTGATTTGTCATTGCAGTGATTTTGCGTGATGCTTTGCTTCAAGTTAAGTTCTAACAAGTCGTTGCCACTTCTTACACCTTTTTTTCCCGTACAATTGCTGTTCAGCATATGGAAGCAATTTTAATTTTGATAGCGAGAGTGGGCTAGGCTAAAAATAGGAAATGCCTTCTTTCTGTGCACTTAGAGAGAAGGACGCTGAAGGTGCTGTTTGACTTCTTGGTGCGCATGGTCTAATATGGAAGTTCTTGATTCTCCTCCTCAGCACTAGTGGCGATAGCACACGAAGTGGCAACGTGCGGTTAGATAACATGAGAGCACCGCAGCTCACGCTGTTTGTCCCGGTGGTAGCTGTGTTTTGTGGTTGCATGGAACAAACTGTATCTAAATCAAATGTATTTAGGTTAACATATTTATTATCTCCCTTTATAAATTGTCTGTAACTTATAAAGGAAAAAGCCTCCTCTCTTTTTGCTAGTTGTCTTGTTTATATACCGTGTGTGTAGCTCTTGTCCTTTTACCAGCTGTAGCACACAAGCCTAACAAATTTGTTTTTACATTCAGGTATGATGAACCGATTTCTTAAAAGCCATTTTCTTTTTCCTTTTATAGAGCAAAACTATAGTGAATCTCGGTATCACTTCTTGCACTCTACAGATGGCGAAGGATGTGCAAATATGCTGGTAGAATACTCCTCGTCCAGGGGATATCGCAGTGAGGTGGACATGTTTGTAGCACAGGCAGTACTACAGTAGGTGTTTAACTTTTTTTTTTTTTTTTTTTTTTTTACTGTTTTGCTGACATGACACTGTGTTTGGGGCCAGTCTAATTTAATCATGATAACTGTAGGTGTTAACCATGCATCCTTTTCAAAAGAAACTGTGAAACTGGCCAGAGCTTCTGAAACTCACTTTGTGTGGTAACAACATGAGAAAACCATCTCAAACCCGGTGTGTTGAACTGGTCAGACTGGAGAGAGAGAAGAACAAATAACACATTCAGGTCAAACCTGAAAGCATGTTAATTGCCTGAAGAATTAATGTAATCTGTTTGACCCCGAAAGCACAATTCTTAGCGTTGTTAACACCACTTTATGTCTAGTTAGGGCTTACCTTGACGTCCTTACCAAGACTGGACCTAAGCAGGGTCTATATTTACCTTTAGTGTAGTACTTGCTCTCCGGCTCGTTGTCCTAAGAGACAACTTGTCTTGGGTCACCCTGGTCCGTGAGCAGCAGTGCGACGGTTCTGGGTTTGACACAGTTGCTAGTGGCTTTCATTTACTTGGGCATTTATTTTGTAGAAGGTGGGAGTGCAAGCTCTGATGTGCCTTTGCAGAGCTCATGTGCAATTAAGGTTGACAAAGCCAATTTTGCTGTGTTTAATCAGCTGATGGCTTTCTTCAGTCAGGGAAAGCGGCTCACGGAGGAGTCTGAGGAGGAGGTGGAGACAGGACTGTGCAGCAGGGAGTCAGGGAGAGAGTAGGTGTTGGGGGAGAGGGAGGAGGTGAGAGCAAGTCTGTCTCTCTTTTGGCAGCAGTGAGCTGTCATCTCAGATCTGTCCTGCTTTCCATAGCTGGTTGATACAGATTGCGGTGATTTTGATCAGTAGAAAATCTTTTATGGAAATCCAGTATGTGCAGGACTCTTAAACAATTTTATGAGGCTTTGTTCTGGAGAGGGGGAAATTCTGGAGAGAAGGTATCTGTAAGAGATTATTTTTTCAGTATTTATACAGCAATAGTTCTGCATCCTTTACTGGCCTATATCTGAAATACTGTACTAAATCCTCTTACATAGCAGTGTGTACTCTAATGAAAATAATTGCAGGTCCTTGCTCAGCAGTAAGGCAGAAGAGCCCCGTGCCCTTGTGCATGTGAGGGTACAGGACTGGAGGCCAGCCTGCGACCGAGAATGCGACGGCTCGTGGCAGCCTTCCCAGGGCTCGCCGACAGCGTTTGTCCCAGATAAAGTCTCTTGTTAGGCCTATGGGACTTGCAGAGATTGCCAGTTAAATTAACTGGACCTGAACAAAGGCTGGGAAGTCGATCTGTTAACTGCTGCCCCATGGCTGGGGAGCTCAAAGGGTAGCTTCATGATGAGACTTTTGGACGTGTGTGTCAAACTTCTCGGTGATCCTGATGCCATGTTATTTTGAGGTAGTGCTAATAGAATGTCAGAGGCGTCGGACGCTGGCAGATACATACTGAAAGGAGATGTGTTTGGGAGTGGATGGGGCCAGGAGAGAGGTCTTTAATTAGGTTTTTACCTCATCGTAGTAAACTCTGGACGAGTAAATGCAATGTCAGGTTTAATTTGAATTATGCAGTGGCCGGTCTTTCCACATTTTGATTTAATTGATGCCCTTTTTTTGTAACCCTCCTGTATACAATCTGCTTAGATCTTGGTTAAACTCATTCAATTAATATTTAACGTCAGTTCTCCCTCCCAACCCGCTTATTCCACAATGTAGTTCAGTAGCGATTTTCCCCTTCCTCAGTTGATGGCCAAACCATTGTCAAAGATGTGCACCTCTGCCGGGTAGTTTTTGCCATCATTTTAAACCTGAGATGGTTTCTATGCGCAAATGAAGTACAGCATTTGGCTTCCCTTTCTCTTTCTGCATGTAAAACTACTTCTCCACCTTTTATTTTTAACTTGCCCTGTTCTGTTTCCTTTTGCAGATTTCTCTGCTTAAAAAATAAGACCAGCGCATCAGTTGTTTTCACGACATACACACAGAAGCATCCCTCGATAGAAAAGGGTCCGCCCTTTGTTCAGCCACTGCTAAACTTCATCTGGTTTCTGTTGTTGGCGGTTGATGGGTACAGTATGAATTTTCCTCATGTTGTTCTTGGTTTCCTTTGCATTTGTTACTGGGGTTACATTTCTGGTTGTTTCCTTTCTAGAGGAAAACTAACAGTATTTACAGTATTGTGTGAACAGTATCAACCTTCACTGAAAAGAGATCCCATGTATAATGAGGTGAGTTACTCGTGGCTGTAAACAGGATTTAACCTACAGAATGAGTTAAATAATAGCTGATTGTCTCCTGTTTTGTGACTGGTACAGAGGAGTCTGATCTAGCTTGTGCGGTGTGACTGCTGCCCGTAGTGGTTCCACCTGTAAACGAAGTAGCTGACGTTGTTCTTCACCTTGTGTCGTTTCAGTACCTAGATAGAATAGGACAGCTTTTCTTCGGTGTTCCGCCCAAGCAGACATCGTCCTACGGAGGGTTACTAGGTAAGGTTTGTGCTGATGATTGTTTACAGACACCACCAGTCTTCTCAGAGCAGTGGCTTGTACAAAAAGGCTGTGCTGGAAACAGATAATTTGTTCTAACAAATGTATCAGTTTTTTCATAGCCTGTAGAAACAGCCCCTGCTGTAGAATACGAGATGAACTGGTTTCATGTGAAAGCGATTGGGTGAAGCTAGTAGACTTCCCATCTTTCAGAAGGGCAGAAGCATGTAAATGACTCTTACAGATAATTTTTGTCATTACGGTATAACTTCCAAATGTAAAGAAAAATCTTGTTTGTGTTAAAGCTTCATTTCCTCAAACATCGGTGGCATTTTCCTGAAGTCAAGTTTGGGACTTTGGGAGAGTCTAACCAGTGCTGGTATAAAATGAATGCTCCCAAAGTAAAAATTCTGAAATTAATACTGCACTTCTACAAGAAGTGAAAGGGAATAGAGAAATTCAGCCTGCATTTCCTGGCTCTTGAATAAAATGTCAGCAAATTGGACTGGATTACTTCTGTAAAATTGAATTTTCTTGAGAATTAAGTTTCTCTGTTTGGAAAGGGACTTGAAGCTTTACCTGCAAACAGCAATTCACGGGTACCCAAATTTTGTGAAAAACATGAGCATCATAGATCCCATATGTAAGTAACAGCTTTTCGGTATTTCAAGCAACCTTAAAATGAATAAACGAGGGAGAACGCATAAATGCCTCCAACGAGTTCTTTATAGGCATTGCTGGGTTTTGACCGTTTCCTGGCTGGAGGTGCCTTGCCTCACTTGGTTGGGTTTTTTCTTTCCTCTCGTGCTGCAGCCACAGCCCGTAAGTCTGTGACTTTAGCGGGGTTTTTCCGGTGTACTCTTAGAGAAGGAATAGTATCAAAATACAGCTTCCCAAAGCAATAAACTCTGAATGGAAACCAATGAGCGAATGCTAATGTCCTGCTGAGACTCTTCTGCTAACAAACAAACAAAAAAAAAACCAAAAAAAAGTTATTTTTTCATTGTTGAAATCTACAGCTTAGCAGGATGGTAGGAGAACAGTTAAAAGTTTTTAGGATGAGAAAGTAAAATTGGCAATCTCGACTGTCCTGTATTTTATTCTAGGAAATCTTTTAAACAGTCTGATGGGGACTGGAGAAGATGAGGACACGGAAGATGGTCAGGAAGATAGCAGTCCCATCGAGCTCGACTGAATGCTGTTGTCTCTGGGTGGCGTGTAAGTCTGGTGATTCGATGACTCCAAAGACAGTTTTGGAATTTGAATCCTGCAGTTGTTTCCTGGCGCCTAAAAGGGCTCCTCCGGTCTTTTAGAAATGGTTGCTGAAATGTTTATAATGTTCGGTCTATATTATTTATGTAAAAAAAGAAAGAAACCAACAAAAAGTATCCAAACGAACCAATCGGAGCAATTGTTAGCAGGTTTCCGATACAGCGGCTGTTGACTTTGATTAAAATATAGTCTTCTACGGTTTCTGATGCAGTATTCCCTTTTGCACAGTAATTGAATAAAGCATAAATATGGGTCTTGTACTTCACGGCCTACTCGATACCATCTTTGTTACGAGAAAGCCTCCTTGACCTCTGCTGTCTCCAAGGAAGATCTCGAAAGGCAGGGTGATCAATTGAATAACGTATTGGCGAGGCTGGTGCCAAAAGTAACTGCGAGACGAGCCAAGCAGCCTAATTTGAGATGCACACCCAAGAGACGTTGTTACCCAGACCTGGTTTCCGCTGGTGTGAGTAGCACGGACGCCGTTCCCGCTGCCTTTCGCTCCGCGCACGGGCTGGCTCCGGCCCCGCGCACGCGCGTGCTCGGCCGACACCTCCTGAAAAGCACAAGATTGAATCGCTCTGCGGTAAAAGCCAATCAGTGGAACGTAGGTAATTGGCTTCCCTGTGGATCTCTCTTGCCTAGGTGTGAAAACTTGGCTCGTGGCTCTACTCCTTTGGAACAGATTCAGCGCAAGTTCACAACCATACGTCGAGGCGACGGCCTTCTAGCGCATGAAATGATTTGCCGCGAGCAACGTATGCGTTTGAACTGCAGCTGTGCGTAAAGGAAAGGGATACTGCAGAACTTTTGGCTCTTTATGATATATTTATTTTTCTTGGGTGATTGATTCATTTAACATTTTCTGTAAAAAAGAATAAATCAATAAATGATGGAGTAACTTCGCCCCCAGCGGTAGGCATAGCCGTTCGACATCTCCTCCTCTTTAACGCAGCACAGCGGATGGCAGTGGTACAGCGAGCAGATGAAAGGGTGGGGAAACGCTTTATTTTTTCACGGTGAAAATAAAAAGGCTTAGATTAATAAACAGCAATCATGCATGGGGGAGGGAGGGATTAATACAAATTTATTGACTGTATGAAAAAGAAAAGGCATTGACAGGAAGACTTTGTGTTAATTGTGAAGTCTCAAATAAACACTTTATACCAGGATCTGTGATGTTGCTGCTTTGGAAGAGTTTTATGAGCGGAGATCTTGCTTTCTTTGCTATTTCCCCCCGTCCCTGTCCTGTGTCCTCTGGAGGCGGGTGACGGGGAGTTTGAGTGTTCAGCTCCGGGTGCGGAATGCAGTTGCAAATGACGGCCGTGTGTACAGCATACGTGTGTGTGTGTAAAATCGATATTAAAATATATACGCACACACACATAGAAACAGCCTTTTGTGTATATAATAATTTATAATTAACTATTGCATATAATTTATAATATTAATTACACACATGCACAATCTTTATAGCTAGCTACAAACAAAAACAATGAGCCCGGCCTGCTCCCTCCCTGCTTGACATGCCCGGGGTTTTAAGTGTGAGTGAGTGACAGTATGTGTGTAAAATACATATTTATAAAAAAATTATCAATTGTATTATAATATAACATTATTAAAATTATATATTATTAAAATACATATTCATAAATTATAGTATTTTATATTATATATAATTAATAATGTTAATTACCTGTCTCTAGTTATGCATACACGTATTGTCCTGGTTTGAGGGCCACTGAGGGCCAATATAGACATACGCATATGGATATATGTGTGTTTATATGCAATATAGTTCTCTTAAATTTATAATACAAGTATATGTATAAATTATACAATTTATACTTATATAAAAAGCAAGCACGTGTATATTTGTAATATATAATTAAATATTTTATAAATTTGCAATTATAAAAAAAAAAATCTCTATACATATACAGACGCCTGTATGAAATACATTTAGCTTATGTATTTTGTAGGTTAAACGTGTATGTCTGATGACGGCTACGTGTACGCGGGCATGTGCTCGTATGATCTCTGTTCAGCGCTCTCTCACACACACGTGTACCGTGTTACGCCTTTATCGGCTACGCAGTTCAGCGTTGTGGCTGAATAGCCAACGATTTATTTCTATAGTCCCAAGACTGTATCTTTTGTGTATGTGGGTGCACACATAGAGAGAAACCATGAGTACGTGCTCTAAAATAGACAGGCTGTACGCTATATAATACACAAATAAGTATAATGTATATTATGTTATAAATAGGTGTGTGTGGTTTACATGAAATGTATTTGCCTGGTCCATATGTACACACGTGCACAGGGTCCTGTGCCCGGCCCCCCCCGCCCAGGGCCCTGCCCGCACCCTCACCTACGTGTCTGCAGATGGTTTTTTTACCTGCCCCCCCCGTCCCTCCCCTGCCCCAGCACCACACGGCCACGGCTTGGACATCATAATTTATTGGTTGGAATGACATTTAGTAGCAGAGTGGTGTCGGCAGTGACAGGCGGCACGCACACAGCCCAGGGATGCTCTCGCGTACACACACCAACGGACGGACCGCGGGGACGGGGACGGGACTTCACCCGGGGCCGGAAATTTCAAGTTTGGGTAAAAAAATCCAGCACGCGGCGTACAGGTCCCAGCCCACCCACCCGCGGGAATTACAGTGCTCAACACAGCGCTGAAACGTCACTTCAAGCAGCTTTTTTTTTTTTTTTTGGCAGAAAAAAAACAAAAAAAAAAACAAAAAAAAAATTAAGATAATTATTGGGGGGGAAAAAAAAAGTGCACCCACCATTCCGGAGAAGCAGCGAGCCGTCAGGGCCAGGCTGGGCTGTTACGGTGCCTGTCAGCACCGCCGCCCCTAAAGTTCAACCCACCCCCCCCTCCCAAAACCGGGCTCCCAAAAAGGGGTGAAACCCATGACAGAGGAGCACCCCAGGGAGCAGAGCCGGGCCCCCACCCCACAAGCTTTGCTCCCGTGGTGTCACCTCCTGGCTCGGTGTCCCCCATCCCCTCACAGAGCCCCAGGGCTGGGGCGGGGGCATTGAGCAGGTAACGAGGCCACCGATGCTCATTTCCTCTGTTTCTAAACCCCCTTTGACCCCCAGCCCGGGCAGAGCATCACCACTGCTCCCCCCATGGGGTCATTCCTCACGTCACCATCCCGGCTGTTCCCAGGTTGGTCCTTCCCATCCCACCGGGACGTCGCTGCTCAGGGACACCCCGCTCCCAGGGGAAAGGGCTGGCGGAGAGCCAGGGGACGCCCAGCTCCAGCCCCATGGAGCAGCTCGTGGGGAAAAGCCCCATCTCCCCCGGAGACGTGCCAGCAGCAGTCTCCCCCAGCCCGCCGAGGCCGGGTGACACCCCTTCCGGGGGGCGACAGGGACCACGCGCCCAGCGGAGCGGCCACGGAGCCGAATTTCAGGTTGGCTCAGCATCTTCTCTGACATTTCGCTGCCATCCTTCTTGGTTTCTGACATGATCAAGTGAATGATGAGGGGAAAGGGAAGTATTATTATTATTATTATTACTATTATTATTATTATTCTTCATTATTTTTAACATTTCAAATAAAACCACGTTGTGTTGTAAACAGAAGCTCACTCCTCAGGTCTGCCCAGCCAGTCCCCGCTAAGGTTTATGTTTGAAATGGGCTTCCACTGCAAGAGAAGAGCAGAGACAGGGGGTCAACAGCCGGACGAGGACCGGCAGGCGGCCACAGCCCGGCACAGGCCCACGCTGAGCATGGTCCTTGTCCTGACGATGCTCCTTGGGTCCGATTATCCCTATAACTGGGTGACCGAGCATCCTTACAGCAGCATGGACATCATGCCAGAGGCGATGAAGAGGGAAGGAGACCATCCTCCTCCTCCCAGCACGAGCCCCTCTCTGCTGGGACAGACTGCACCCTCCCCAGGTGAGGAAGGGCTCGCGCAAGGGAGGGATGCTGCTGCATCCCTGAGCCCCTCCATCCAGCCCTGAGCCCCTCTATCCATCCCCTTCCATCCGTCTGCCCCCCATCTCCAATTCCCCATCCATCCTTCCCATTCCTGACCCCTCTCCATCCATTCCTCCATCCATCCCTGATTCCCCCCCATCCATCCCTGATTCCCTCCATCCATCCCATCCTCCAGCACCCGGGAAATCCCCGCCCCCCCCCAGCAAAGCCACCTGCGTATTCCTGAGGCAGCATGGGCCGGCTTATCACTTTCTGAAAGGTCGTAATCCACTCCAGCTGGTCGTCCTCCGTCTCGCAGGCAAAGAGGAATTTCCGATCAGGGGTGACGATGGTTATCCCGTGCTGCCAGTGGTTTCCCTGCGTGGATGGCGGGAGCCCTTCCAGGACCTTGTAGCTGTTTTCCTTGCTCCCAATGAAAACCTCCCCTCTGGCGAAGGCATCCTAGGGGACAGCGGGGAGCTCGGCTGTGACTGGGACGGGCGCCCGGACGTGGCTCACCCCACACCAGCCAGAAGCTCCACCAGCAAAACGCAGCAGCTGAACACCGACAGCACCGGCCACCCCACGAAGCCCCGCTCCAGCTCCTCCCAGGGCACCCACGACACGGGACCAACACCCGGGACACACAATTCAGCCGCAGAAAAAGCTGAAGCTGGTCCACGGGGTTTCCAAAGCATTTTTGGCGAGTATCTGTGCATGGGGCTACTGCACGCTGAACACCGGGTAGATGCACCCAGCAGTGACCGCTCCGTGCCCTCTTGGCTCCCCCACCAGCCTGAGCTTCACTGCATATTATTATGTTCATCATCATCATCATTATCATCATCGGTAGTAGTAGTATCACCATCATTATTATTGATTATTCCCAGCAGACAGCCCAGGCACCTTCGTCTTACCAGGGGATCTTTGAAATACATGAGCCGTCGGTCATCCATGGTGAACCATCGCTTCTTGAATCCCTCTGTTTGCTGAAGAGGCAAAAAAACTCCGGATTAGACCAAAGCAGCGCAGCTCTTTGCCTACCGGGCACGGCCCAGGAGGTCCGAGGCTCTCGGAGGAGCCCGGGGGGCTGGGGGGGTTGGGGACAGGCGGCTCCTGGGCCACCACCAGGGAGGTGGGGTGTTCGCTCTGTGAGGTGAGTCTGGCTTTTTTTAAGGCGTATTAATGCCCTCACGACATTAAGGCTTCGCCTCCCCGGCAAGGGAGGGTCTGTGTCACCAGCGGAACCTTCTCAGCCCCGTACAGGGCAAGGCTCGTGTTTAGAGGGACTGCAGAAACGCTGTATGTCCTACCTTTGGCCCCGTTTTCTCCATGTACCCTTCCTTCAGGTAGTTTCTAGAAAGCTTTGGCACCAGCTGGAGCAGCCGAAGAGGAGAGAAAAGAGCAGCGTCAGATGGGGGGAGCCGGGGGGCGACCAGGTGTGTGGGACAGGGCTGGGGAGGTCCCTGGAAGGGAAGCCCACTCCCAGCCCACCCGGCCCCACTGCCCCAAAGCGCTGGGACGAGGCGGGGGCAGGACCACGAAGCGTCTTTGAGCGCTCCCACCATCAGGCCGGCAGCCTCCAGGAGAAGCCCCGGGGCCAAACCCCACCCCAGCGGTCAGCTCTGGGGGAGCAGCCCCTCCACCAGCCGCAGCGGGAGCTCCTCATGCCGTACAATTTGCCTGTAAAACCTCGTTAACAGCCGCCGCCTGCGCACCCCACCCCCCCACCCCCCCGCAGATATTGCTGACAACAGCTCCCCAGCGCCGGGGCTATTTTTAAGGCTGCTCAGTGAGAACAAGGCAGTCGCTGCGAGATCTTTGGAGATGCCTCTAAAAGCCTCTTGAAAGACGACGAGTCCCCCCAAAACCTGGCCACACGGCCCCCCTCCTCCTCCCCCCCCCCCCCCGCCCCTGCTCCTGCCTTTCATTTAAGCAGGTTATTGACGGCTCCGCTTGCCAAACCGCGCGCCCGCAACACCCAGCTCTGCCCGCCGGCGGCTCTGGCCGAGGGCAAAGGACACCCCAAAATACACCAGCCCAAAGAATCGCACAGCTGCTCCGCAGCAGCCGGGAGCATCTTCGTCCTGGACCCTCCATGGTGGGCAGCGAAGGGCTCTGCAGCCTTCGTAGCCCCGGCGTTCGGCTCCCGGGACGGGGCTGAGGACACTTTGCCAAGCAAAGAGCTCGTCACCCTCAGGTCAGAGAGGTTCCTCCACCCTGCAGATGGGACCGCAGCATCCTTCGGAGAGGGATCCCCAGGAGCTACACATCCTTAGGGTGCTGTGAGCGATTTGTACCTCCCTACCGCATTTAACCTGGCGCCTGGTTTCCATTTAATGCCTTTTCATCTCTCTGGCAGGGTAAAGGAATCATAAATGAGATGCAAATGATGGCGAGCCCCAGGATGGAGCCACCTCGCGTACACAACCCGGTCTCCACAGAGGTCTCCCCGGGCCGAACGCTAGGATGGGTTGTTCCGTATTTCAAGGTCGTAAATTAAACCTCGCTAAACATGACACTCCTCCGTTTCCTCCAAGGAATAGCTGATGAGAAGGGGATGATAAGTAAAAATACAAATCACTTACCTCCCACCCAAACTGCCGGGGGGCGAGCGCACCAACCCCCTCACCCGCTGCTGGACAAATGGCAACTCTAATAAGGGCTGTGGGGTTTTTTGGGGCAATTTGATTCAGACGTGCCAACCAGCTTTACTGGCAGTAGAGGATACGGAGAGGAGGAGAAGTGACCATGGAACGTACACGCTGCACAGCGACTGTACCACAGCCGGGTAACTAAGAGGCTGCTCTTAACATTTTTTTCATATTTGCCCATTTCTTCATTTTTTCTTAACAGAAAATGGTCTGAAGTCCTTCGTGCCAGGGATCCCCAGCCGTGGGACTGCTCCTCTTTCTCCTGCCCTCCTTCTCCCAGCGATGGGGACGATTTGGGGCAGCCGATGTCGGTGGGAAGGCTTTCACTCGGGGTCCCCGGGGGTGCCGCGGGTGGGAGCCACCCTGCAGCCCAGAGCCGGCCCCGGCCCCCGCCCAGGTAATTAACAGAAGGCAGGTAATGCAATTAGATTGCAAAATCTACAACGTCAAGGAGGTAACGGAGAGTAACCACCAACCGGTGACGTTACACAGCTGCAGCACCGTCAGCTTGCGCTAATACTGCCTCTGCTATTATATTAGCAAAAACTAACGCAATTAGCAGTTCCAGCTCCCGGAAAATACAAGACAGAGATTCATAAGACAGGCTGCATTGACCTGCACGCAGGAACTCACCCCACGGGCTCGGGGACAGCACTGACGTGCTTTTGCCTTCACCTTTTCTACCTTCCAGCTTTTAACAATGCGGCAACAACCTTTGAGAGAGACGCTTACGGCGCCCGTAGGCCTGGCAGCGCTGGGGTTACTCACGCGCAGGGCTCACCCGTCGGGTGTGAATGTGCGCGCACACACACACACACACACGCGCACGCGGATTCCGAGGCTGGATGCTGCCAGCAGATGCTGACGTGGGCTCCACACCCACCACCACCATCTCAGCCCAGTAACCGTAAGACACGCTGAAGGACGGAGCGCTCCCCGAGCCTCCCAGCTGGTCAACAAGATGCTAAAAATGAGCAAGGAGCTGGGGGGAAGGGGGGAGGAGGAATAAAATAATAAAAATGCAGGAAAACTCACATCGACATCGCTGGCTCCAGGGAATGCCACTTGTAAGTAATGAAACCGCGCTGCCCGGATGGCGTTGAACCAATCCACTATTTCCTAATAAAAGGAAGAAAAGCGGAGTGAGTGGCGCGGTCTGCGCGTGAAACAACGTGGTCCTGCTGCGCTTCACCCCTCCCACCGCTTTGTCCCAAGTGACAGAGCGCAGTTTAGCAGCAGCCCTAAAAAATAAAATAGAAGTACAGACACAAAAGAGAGCGGCAAACGTGTGAAGGACGGGGAACACCCAGCCTGGCCCAGGCTCCAGGCCAGGCGCGGAGCTCTGCAGCCCCACCGAGCACCCCGGGGAGCGGGATTTCAGCACGTCTCTGAACCGGCAAAACCAGCATCGAATCAGCGTTTGGGATGCGGAGCCCGGGGACGAGTCTGACCCCGTACACAGCGCTCGGAGGGCGCAAAGGCAGCCCCCCACCTCGGCAGCCTGCCCACCCCCTGCTGCCCGCCCCTCCGCGGCCACAGGCAGGACGAGCGGGGAACGCCTGAATTCCACCCGAATTTGAAGGCCTTAGCAACATATTCCAGTGTTTTGCTAAAAGAGCGGCCAAATATCTCTTTATATTTGCAGTCCAGCCTGTCAGTCAGATCTGCAAGTCCTCTAGGGACAGGCACAGCGATCCCGGAGTCCCAGCTCAATTCCCAGATGCTCTGGCACTTCCACCTCTCCTTGGCAGAAATCTCTCTCTGGTTTTTAGGTGGGCTTTTTTTTTCCTTCTGGAATAGCTGGTTTATAACGTATTTGTTTTTAAACTCATCCATTCACCTGGCCCTGGTGAGCCCCACGGAGGTTGTGCTGCACCGGATGCCTTTTTGAAGGTTTCACCAAGAAACGCCACATCGATTTTAAGTGCCGCGCACGGGGAGCTCTCGGAAAACTGCCCCGTGGTCTAAAGGCAAAGGAAGGGCAGGTTGGACGGGAGGAGTGAGAGCTGCCGGCGCCGGGACGCGGAGCTGCGGCCAGACGGATGCTGAGCCACCCGGCTGCCAGCAGCACCAGTGAAGCTTCACACATCGGGGCAGGTTCAATGAGCCAGAATTGATCCTAAAATAAACACCCTCGGCCCTTTCAGGCGAGGCTGCTGGAGCCTAGGAAATACGGCATCAAAGTAGAAGTCGGCCTTCAGTAACGTTTAAACTTTTTTATGCTTTAAAAATTATTGGGAGGGGAAAAAAGGGCTCTTAAGTATAATTTTGGAGAACTCAGTTTTAAGGAGCTGAATTGAGGGTGTCTCAAAAATGGTCTAATGTGGCAAACAGCCACCCTCTGACGGTTCAAATGCTCTGGTTTGTTAATCTCCTTCAAGTCGAAGGGGAAAAAATCCCAGAGGACATACAGAAACAGTGTTTTGGAAAACTCTGACCTTGTCAGAGGTTTTACTTCCTGCTCGCTCGCTTTCCTACCCTACGCAGCTAAGCAGACCCCAGAGAGCAGCACGAAGAGGATCAGCGAGAGAAATGGGCTCCTGAAGTTAACGATGACCAAACCTGGCTGGATAATGAACCACGAGCTGTGGGGTTCAAATGCTGATATTGCGTTGTCACCAACTTGATGGCGCTATATACATATATCTATATCTATATCTATGGGTGTCCTCTTTGATCGTGATGTGAGACAGGGTTTTACCCCACAGAAAGGCAGAGGTTGAAACCCTCCCTGACTTCCAGCAGTCGAGTATTGATCGTCCATCGCTGGAGGAAGGGGCACCACCACCTTTCTTTATACAAACCTGTACCTGCGCACGCGCAGAAAATGAACTACTGCCTGCACCTTTGCAAATGGCTTTTCCAGGCTCCCAGCTTCCTCCTGGCCTGCTCGCAGTGCCACCGCAGCCTCCCCCTCCGCGTGCCACCTTGGTGGCCCTCCAGTCTCCGTCCTGGACCGGAGCCACCCACGTTGCCGCGGCACTCTCAGACTGACAACCCCAGATAAAAACGCAATTTCTTCTCCCCGTAACTCCTGCTCACCGATCCCTGCAGCCCAAGCAACGAGCCGCTCCGCTGCTGCTGATCAATCCCTCATGCTCCCTCTTCCCGTCTGAAAGCTCCCGGTGTGGCTCAGGAAAGGAGGAGCACTGGGGAAGAGCATTTTGTCCAGAGAAGATCCAAAGATCTTGGCCTTTCCTGGAGGCTCGGCTCACCTCTGAGCACAGAACCATAGAACGGTTTGGGCGGGAAGGGACCTTTAAAGCCCATCTAGTCCAACCCCCTGCCATGGGCAGGGACATCTTCAACCAGATCAGGTTGCTCAGAGCCCCGTCCAGCCTTGCCTGGAACGTTTCCAGGGATGGGGCATCTCCCACCTCTCTGGGTGACCTGGGCCGGGGTCTCACCACCCTTCACAGTAAAGAATTTCTTCCTTATACATAGTCTAAATCTTCCCTCTTTTAATTTCAAGCCATTACCCCTTGTCCTATCACCACAAGCCCTGCTAAAAAATTGTCCCCGTCTTTCTTCAAGTACTGAACGGCCGTGTGGCGGTGTGCTCTCCCCTTTTCCCCCCTGGCCATGGCCACCAGCAGGAGTTGTGATGAGTTGCACTTGAACTGTGGGAGATGGCTGGCAACATAACCAAAACCCTGTCTGTAGTGGGAACCTGGGTATCTTGTTCCCATGAGAATATGACTGTAGGTCAATTCTCTTACTCCATAAACAGTGGACAGCCCAAGAGCCCTTTGAGCTCTCCTGCACGGCAGCGGCTGCGCGACAGGCTCTCCCCTTGAGTGGGGACGCTCGCTTAAGGTTCTTCTCCTCGAGGCTGAGAGATTCCTTGCCGCAACAGATTCTCGGTCAGCGACTAACAGCATGCTAAACTTGGAAATCTTAGCTAAGGGATATAAAGGATTGATTGCACGTATATAATCCTTTAGACACAAACCGTTGACCAAGTCTGGGACTAGGATTGGATCCAGCCGCACCCCGGCTCTTCTCTGAGAAGGAGTTTAGAAAGCCAGGGGGTCCTTTCTGAGCCTCGGGACTCAACGGGAGGGTCTCCCCGAGAGCTTCTCCGAACCCCACCTCGATGCAGCAAATAATCGAGCGTACCCTGGCATGGAATCTGGTAAAACACTGTCGCACTCACTGCTAACTTTGTTAAGTCACTGTTTTACGTTAACAAACGTTTCACCGCCGCTCTCCCAGGAGCGGAGCCCACCACCCAAGGCGCCGCCCCCCCTCCCGCAGGCGGAGGGCGCTGGCGGCCGCGGGGTCCTGCAGAGGGAGCCTCAGCCCCGGCCACGGGAGCTCAGGGCCGGGGAGGGGAGGGGGGGAATCCCCTTCCGCAGCTTTCCCACCTCCCGCAGCGGGGACGGGCGAAGGCTGCCGGGCTCCAGCGCCGTGCCCGCCGGAGGGACAGCCCCGGCCGGAGCAGCCGCTGAGGTGCCCGCGGGAGACGGGACGGTCCCACGGAGCGGCCGCCCCGGGCAGGGGACGGTCTCCAGCTCCAGCCGGTGCCGCAGCTTCTGCCCCCACGGGTCTGTCGGCTGGGGGCGGGTAAGCGCTGACACGGGACCGCAAGAACGTCCTTTAAAAGGGTCGCAGCCCAACACCGTCTTGCCCAGCCCCTCCAGGTGCCTGCTGTTGTCAGACACCCGCACCACGAAAGCACCCCGACAAGCCCATTTTGAGCAGGGTGCCGGGCCTCTCGCTCGCTATCGGGACACGCCGAGGAGCTGATGAAGCCACCAGGCTGGGGTCACGCAGGAACATCGCCGGCCAAGTCGCGTGATGCTGTCCCACCCCGTGACGCGCTGGGGCAGCAGCGCAGTGACCCGCTCCATCTGTCCATCTGCTGTCCCTTTGGGTGCCTTACTCCAGCAAATGCCACCGGGGCGGCAGGGCTCTCCCAGCTGCTTTAGGGGTTGCATCAGCACATGTGGGACTATCCCGCCTGAGAGATGGGTGCGCTTTCTTCTGGGGTACCGCAGCAGAAGAGCCAAGTGGAGAGCAGCGTGCGATGCTCTGGATTACTGCGAGCTCCTCAGTGGGAAAAACACCCCGAATCCTGCCCTGGTGGGAGCTCAGCCAGAGCTGGGGAGAGGATTAGGTGGGGAGGGATCAAACCCCAGAAATACGAGGCAGGAGCCTAAATCCGGCTGGAGCACCTCGGATCGGGGAGAGGCAGCACCTCTGGGGTAGCAGGGACACCCTGGGGCTGCGGGGGAGTACGGGAGGGAGTGAAAGGCAGCGGGAGACCGCCGGTGGGTCCCGGGGTCCCAAACGGTGGGAGCCCACTCCAGGGGGTGTCATCTTATTGCAGCCCTCGCTCAGCCGAAGGGGCAGACCGATTTCAGGGAAGTCAAAAGAAATTGAACCTGGGCATTATCGTCTGGCATCCGAGCGCGTCCTGCCAAGCCACCAACACAAAGGCAGGGGCAACCACATGAGACCTGCGAGGATGCTCCCGCCGCGAGCCCCCAGCAGAAAGCTCAGCATCTTAAACCCCAAAGAAACAACTAATAGTAAAAGCCTGACTCTGTTCCTCCCAGCTGGGCTAAGTGGACCACCGAAGCCCAGCAAACCACAGGCATGGGCACGACAGTGGGATGCAGCTTTCGCAGGAAAGAGCTTCTTCCTTATTTCAGCTTCGGTTGTGGCCAGAGAGGTACCCGAGAGCAACCCAGCGACACGTCCCTGTGCTAAAACCTCACCTGGTGACCAGCAGCGCCCATTACGCACCACAGGACCTGCACATCCCACCGGGCAGAGCGGACGGAGGGGAGGATGCCTGGCGCCAGAGCCGCTCCCCGGGACCCGCACGCGCAGGGAGCCAGACCCCAGGGCTGGGGCTGAGAGAGGCCGGGCTGGAGCCACGCGGCCGGGAATGACGCCCGTGTGGGCAGCAGGCAAAAGGCACACAGGCACCACCACGCTGTGCCGCTGCCTGTGGAGCAGAGAGACCTGCCTAGTTCTAAGTGTTTTCTTTTTATAGACAAACGTATACATAGAGGGGAGAGAGAGAGAGAGAGTTCCTTTATATATCTATATACAGCAGCACTGACACAGGCGCACGTTCACCTATTGTGCATGTGTCTATTATACAGGCAGATGCACGTGTGTGCATGCCTATTACATGCTCATTTCTGGGCATGTACAAAACCAGGCGATGCCACTAATTAAACCAACCCGACACACTAATTGCCTCCTGCCAGGAGCGCCTGCACTACACAGGAACCACACTGAAGAAAGAGATGAAAATCAGGCTGTGAGATGGCATTCGCTGTGAACTCGCCCCGGTCTGCTCTCTGTGTGGCCACCAGGCTGTGGAGCCAAGACCCACGGGCAGCGCAGGGACTATCGCTGTTCTTCACGGTGGCCCCCCAGGCTGGGACCCTCCAGGAGGGCTGGGATCCCCTCACTGCCCTGGCCTCCCCGTCCTGCTGTCCTCCTGCAAACGACCACCCCAAACCCACCAGCCCTCTTCTTCACACCTCCCTTCAGAGGCACCAGGGCATCCACGGGGATTTATCTCCGTCCAAACATGCAGATTTGCATCTCATAAAGCACAAGGCAGGCAGAGAAACAACCAGTTCCCCAGTTCTCCTCCAATGCAGCTCGCCCCCCTTTTGCGACTCCTTCGCTCGACTCCCCTCACCTTTCATTGCTCCACTCACCCCCATCTCCTTCTCCGGGCGCCGAGGAGCCTGCCTTAAAAAACCCCTCTGCCCCTATGTCCAGTTGCAAGCAGAGGAACAGCAACTCCTTCCCTTTGCATCTCGTTATTTAGCAGACACGGGGTTTGCAGCCTTGGTGCTTGGGAGGACGTGACAAACACGCTGAAAGCTGGTTGTGCATCCTGTACCCCCATCCCCTCCTCACCCCCCCGGCAATTCCCAGCGCGGTTGGAGCCTGGTTGCCACGGGCCGGCTCTGGGCGGCACCAGCCCCCACGACCACAACCCTTGTTACCTCCGCGCTCTCACCTTGCCATCTTCGTGATAGACAAAGATGTTCCTTGTGCTATTGTCCTTCAAGTAAGTGATCTGCAGTCCGTGTGGGTTCCCGATTTTTGCAGGCTGGAAAGTCGCATTTAGGTGTTCGATCTTCATAATTGCTTTGGGTTCTTTTGCCTGGAAAACACAGCTGAGTGAGCAAACACCTGAGAACTGGCTTTCAAACCGGAAAGCGGTTCACTCGGTCAGAAAAAAACTCCTGATTGAGGCCATTAGCTGAAAACACTGACTCCCAGCCCACAAAACTGCCTGGTGATGAGATATCAGAGGAGGCTTTGCCTGGGCATCAGTAAGTGTTTTCTGCCAGCCTGGGAGAATGGTCTGTCCTGCCAGATTCAGCAGAGTTCAAGAGGAGAAAGGTTTCAGCCCAGAAGCAAGATGGACGGGCCAGGCCTCACGAGAAGATGTTGTGCATCTTCACCATGCCTCCCGTCTCAGCCTCTGTTCAACTGTCTCCTGACCCCTAGATCTCCTCCAACCTCTTCACCTAATGATAACTCACCAGCATTCACACCAGGATGAGCACTATGAAAGAAGAAAGAAAACTATTCAGCCAGATGAAAAAAAAATAGTACGCAGGCTACTAACAGACCAGGATGCTTTCTGCGTCTCAAGCACCCACAGCCAGCTCATCCTTGCCCAAGAAGATGGAGGATCATCCACCTTGTCAACTTGAGACCATTGCAGGAGACACCATGCCCACGTCCCACCAGTCCCATCCTCTCACATGAGCCATTGGCTTCTGACTCTGCTCCTCCCCCTGCCCTCCAAACCGGGAGCTTTATTGTCAGAGGAAAAAATACACACCTTGCAGCCCACCTCTTGGGTGGGTTAGCCCAACGCTCAGCCTGGATCAGGCCCTCCCAGGCACCCATCCCACCTGCACCCTCTGTGGCAGGTCACCTAATTAATAGCATGGTTTGTCTTCCTACAAAGCATCTCTCGAAGCTTACCGCCCTTTCAGGACTGCACTGAGAAGAGAACTAGCAAGCGTGAATAAAACATCACAAAAAATAAAGATTAGGCTCTTGGCAAGAGCAGTTTTTGGGCACAGGCAGGGCCAGCAGAAGGTCGTGTGGTGGTGCCGTGGTCCCCAGCACCACGTGGAAGTCCCTGAGCTGGTGGAGATACTAGTGCCGCTTTGGGAACTTGGGGACTTGCCGTGGACACACAGCTGTCACGGGTGACCACGGTGGGGAAATCCCAGCAAAGAGGATGCGTCTAGACAGCGCCGTTCCCACCATGGCTATGGTCAACAACAAAGCAAAGCAGCTTTAGCTACCAGAGCAGTCAATAGCGCCTGAATGGGGGCTGCTGGGACTTTCACTTCTCCCTCGGTAACGACTGGCTCTCTCCTGTCCACGAGATGCAATTGCACCATACCACACCAAGCTGAAGGAGAAGACGGTGCTATCGATGCCGGCCGCCGAGTGTGGAGAAGTGTGGACGGCTGTTCCCCTTCTCTGCACGGTGTGGCTCATCATGACACCACGATTGCATCAATTACTTGAGAAAACTGGCTGGCGGCTCGTCTGGGCTGCTCTCAGCTGCGATGGTCAGGGGAGACTCAAAGGGCAGAGAAAACGCCTTGGCTTCCTCCATTCCACGGTGCAGAATAGTAGAGTGTCTATCCGTTCATCACAAATGCAATTTTCATGGTAATAGCTCCATTTCTCACTTACAATAAATGAAATGTGCTCTGGGGAAAGAGACAAATGCTTCCACCCTGCTTGACGCTGGAACAGAAATCCAGGGAGCTTTTCCTCTGGATCGCTTTCCATGCCACGCAAAGGAGGTTTCAGACCCCAGTGACCACGGCAAGGTGGCGATACCTTTATCACACGCTAGCCGTAAATAGGAAGCCCACAACAGCTGGATGATGCAGAGACAGAGCTGAGAAAAACCCCTTCATTGGTGGTTTAAGAAAACCCTTATTGTCTTTAAGCCTGCCAGTTAAGGTGTTCCACCACGGCTGTGGTGGTGGTGGACCGAGAGCAAACCCTACTAAAGAGAGCAGTGAGCCGTACCTGGTGCCCTTGTCCTGGAGTGACTGGGGACCCCGTGCTTGTGAAAACCATATAAATAAGATGGTGGCCGAGGAATTACTTGTTCAAAGATGCTCCTACAGTTGCGATCCCCCGTCTGCATAGAGCGACCCCAGGTACTCACGTCATTTTTGTTGAAGTACTTCAGGGCACCTTCCCTCTCCGATAGCACGAATTTTCGGCTTAAGAATTGCCCGTTGTCGCGTCCTCTCTTCCACAGAAATCCTTCTCGGTACCCTGCAGCAGAGAGCAATTGCTGAGAACCAGGGATAAAACGCTGTATTTAAAAACAGTTAGGGTAAGGAAAAGGAGAAGAGTTTTGACTTCAAAATCAAGCAGACCGAATGAGCTGGATTGCTCATGACATGAACAAAACAGGCCTTCTCCTTCAGATTTGCCCTTCCTACTCCATTCTTGCTCTTTTCCAGCAATTTGAGCTCTGAGACGGCGACGTGGAGGCACAGGGGCATTTCCACCCCGCATCCCACACCGCGGTGCAGGCACAGACTCGAGGAGCAGGGCTGTGTCCCTGCCACAGCTCCCGGCGCCAGGGATGCTGCTCAACTCGCTCATGGAAGCAGCACTTTGGGAGCAAGGGAAAGGCGGGCGAGGTCTGTTCTCCCGTGGTGATGCTGCTAAAAAATTACAAATGGGGTGTGTGCATGCGGGGAAAGCGGCTCAGGGTGGGCGGCTGTATCACAGCAAGCCACAAATACATTTTTCATACGGAAAAAGGGGAAAAAAGCCGGCAGTTCTTCCCACTGACTTCAGGGCGCTTTGGTTCAGAAAGCCACCGAGCCAACCTCGGCATTGTCCCCCCTGGGAGCGGGTCCCCCAGCCCCCAGGCAGCCCGGCCGGCCGTGCACGCCTCTTCTCTCCCTGGATCAGCCCCGGGGGAGGGTTTGCTGCTCGGGAAGAACGCTATTCGAAAGACACACACTTTGTTTAAAACTCAAAAGAGCCAGAAAGTGAGAAAAAAGAATCTAAAAATCTTATCTCCTCAGATCAGTACCGCAATCCCAGCTGATCGCGGCCAGCAGCTCCCGCAGCCGGCAGCAGCCACAACGCCCAACTTCTCCCACGAGTTTAATTGACGCCCTTATTTTAAATGCTTCGAAACAAAGAAGCCCCAAGAACCGTCCAATCTAAGTCTCGTGAATATTAACGGAGCAGTTTGATGGTCACCTTCCATTTATTTAAGATATAATTATGCAAACGTCCCACTGAAGCAGTGTTCCCTCTCTCTCTCAGTTTCACACTTGTTAGATTTTTGTTATTGGCTCTGAAGAGCTAGGATTTTAAAGTTAAAAATTACATGTTTTATAACAACTTTCAGCTAAGTAACTAAACTTTTTTTAACATGCAAAGAGGCTCTGGAATCAGCGGGCAGCCTCTCCTTCCCCTGTCTGCTACGAACCAGCGGTGGGCAGAAATTCCTCATTCAACCCGCTTTTCACCTGTCCATCCTGAATCAGGGTTGATCTAAACCACAGAGGAAAAGATGCAGAAAAATCCCTCACCCGGCTCCTCAACACTGACTCTATGGGTACAAGCGATATAAAGTGTTTCCATGCCATAAAAACCTAAAGGAAGAAACGAGAAATGCACACAGACGCATTTAATGACCAGAAAGGACAGGAAGAAAAGAGTGATGTTGGTAACGGCTAAAGACGCTAACCGAAGGGAAAGTGCGTATTTAGCTACAGATACCTTTGTCGATAGTCAAAATACCAGTTTCATCTGTCTGGACTTACAAAACTCAGTCAAATACTTTCTCCAGATCCTCCAAGAGTGCTTTACTGAAGGCCAGGCAAAGCCCTCGACGTCTGCCATAGATGAGCACATTCGGCTAACGCTGACCCTGCCCGCAGGGAGCGCCACAAACCCGCCCGACGCTGGCACGCGGGGCTGCGGACGGGCTGGTGACTCGGTGCGGGTGGAAAAGGTGGAAATATTTAAAGCTGTCGGCAGCCTTTCCTTTGTTTCTTTTTTTCTATAGGGGACACATCGAATCATAGAATCATTCAAGTTGGAAAGGACCCTTGGGATCATCGAGTCCAACCATCAACCCCACTCTACAAAGTTCTCCCCTACACCACATCCCCCAACCCCACATCTAAACGACTCTTAAACACATTCAGGGATGGTGACTCCACCACCTCCCTGGGCAGCCTGTTCCAGTGTCTGACCACCCTTTCTGGGAAGAATTTTTTCCTGATGTCCAGCCTAAACCTACCCTGCTGCAGCTTGAACCCATTCCCTCTTGTTCTATCACTAATGACCTGTGAGAAGAGACCAGCACCAACCTCTCTACAATGTCCCTTCAAGTAGTTGTAGAGAGTGATGAGGTCTCCCCTCAGCCTCCTCTTCCTCAAACTAAACAGTCCCAGCTCCTTCAATCGCTCCTCATCAGATTTATTCTCCAGGCCCTTCACCAGCTTCGTTGCCCTCCTCCGCACTCGCTCCAGCACCTCGATATCTCTCTCGTATTGAGGTGCCCAGAACTGGACACAATACTCCAGGTGTGGCCTCACCAGTGCTGAGTACAGGGGGACAATCACCTCCCTCCTTCTGCTGGTCACACTATGTCTAATACAAGCCAGGATGCCATTGGCCCTCTTGGCCACCTGGGCACGCTGCTGGCTCACGTTCAGCCGCTTGTCAATTAGAACCCCCAGGTCCTTTTCTGCCAGGCAGCTCTCCAGCCACACTGCCCCAAGGCTGTAGCGCTGCAGGGGGTTGGTGTGGCCCAAGTGCAGGACCCCGCACTTGGCCTTGTTGAAGCACATTCCATTAGCATTGGCCCATCGGTCCGATCTATTCAATCTTGCAACAGGGTTTGATTTTAAGAAATGGAGCCTCACCCCGTCCCCTGCCTGCGCTGCCACCCAGGAACCAGCAGGGTGTTTTCATTTCGGAGCCTGTGGGGACCCCCTCTCTCGAACCCCCACTCCCCATGTCCGGGCAGACCCAGCACCACACCGAGTCCACCTACCCGTCCATCCATCTTGGAAGAGACTCCCCCAACGCCACAGGCAGAACTGGCTCATTCAGTCATAGAATCACAGAATGTGTTGGGTTGGAAGGGACCTCTAAAGGCCACCTAGTCCAACCCCCTGCAGTCAGCAGGGACATCTTCAACTAGATCAGGTCGCTCAGAGCCTCATCCAGCCTGGCCTTGAATGTCTCCAGGGATGGGGCCTCCACCATCTCTCTGGGCAACCTGGGCCAGTGTCTCACCACCCTCAGTGTAGAGAGCTTCTTCCTAATGTCTCATCTAAACCTGCCCCGCTCTAGTTTAAACCATTGCCCCTCCTCCTATCCCTACAAGCCCTTGCAAACAGCCCCCCCGAGCTTTCCTGTAGGCCCTCTTCAGGGACTGGAAGGGGCTCTAAGGTCCATCAATTAAATTGTACTCTATATATATATATATGTATGTATTATATAATATATGTATTTATTTTTATATATATTTTTATATATATAAATTATATATTATATATGTATTTTTATATAATATATTATATATATGTATTTTTAATATATATATATATAAAAAATATAAGTCCATCAATTCGATCCTAGTCCAGCTCGAGCTGTGGGCTTGCTGCGTGCTTTTTCTAATGAAAAGACGTGGCTAACCCGTTGGAGGGCACTTCTCAG
The DNA here is from genome assembly GCF_028500815.1 of Rissa tridactyla. Lineage (NCBI taxonomy): Eukaryota > Metazoa > Chordata > Aves > Charadriiformes > Laridae > Rissa > Rissa tridactyla. Next base: position 2,045,358 of record NC_071473.1, read on the forward strand.
AAAGAGAAGAACCCTGAGGGAGCAGGATTATCCGAAGTCTGAGGAAAGGGAAGCAGCCAAGAAAGCTACCGACACCCAGCCAAGGGCCGCCGCATCCGACAACAGCGCGGGAAAGGCCCGGGCTGGTGCACTCGTGTCGCTGCCGTGGTAGGAATTAATTGCCGGGGAACCGAAGCGCTGACTGAGTCAGATGCCGCTACCTGCCAGGCTCGGATCAGCAAAAATGCTACAAAACCTACAGCGGGCTGTACACGCCGGAGCTGAACAGGAATAATGTCTCCCTGACAGGAGACAGGCAGGCAGGAGGTGATGCTCGGCTGATACGTTTATAAAATGCAAGATTTGCTTAACGGGAGGCAGAGAGATGCTGCCGGGGCTCTGAGGGCTGGCGTTTGCCGACTGCTCTCTTGAATAGCCCAACACTGAGCAGCTTGCTCTGGAAGTGTGCGCTTTAGAAACCAGGGACAGGCCGTTTCTGTTCTTGAAGGGCGCTGATTTTTAACGCCAAGCCAGTTGGAGCAACGCAGTACTTGAAAAGCCATTTCTATTCACTCCACTCAATGGTAGAGACGGTTCCAGAGCCTCTCCGCCGCCTCTCCGTGCCTGGCGTTTGGGGAACACTAACATCTCGTAGGGGCTGGACGGAGCTGGGTTTGGAGGAAAGGACATCGGCGTTGGATGAGAGAGAGGAGAGAGAGCGCGTGGAGGACAGGGACGTCTCCAAATGCAAACATGGGGTGATGCAGAGGGGAAGATGATCTTTTCCTTCAGAAATCCCCACCCGGGGTTTGCCGGCTCAGCAGAGCGCTGGGCACGCAGAGCTCGGCTCTTGGCAGCTCCAGCTGGGAGCAGCTCAGCTCCCCGAGCCTCGGCTGTGGGTCTCATCCATTCGTTCATCTCGGGGGTTTCATTGCGATCATCTGAATGGCGAAGGATGCTGCAGGCATTCCGTATTAAACTTGTTCCCCTCCACAACACATTTTTTGTGTCTTTTTTGGTTTTTTCTTTTTAACGCTTAAAAATTACTCTGCACTTCCCCAAAGAGGATCTAAACCAATTGAAAATCTGCAAAGTCCACCTAGGACTTACCCCTGGCAGATGGGCACTGCAGCGATTATATATGAAGAGAGGGAAGCCCAGAGAGGTTTGGTGAGCTGCCCAGGACGAGACTGTGAGCCAGTGTCAAAGTCGGGCTGGAAACCCAGCTTTCCCTGCCCTCTTACATAGGGACATTTCATCATTTTCATCTCCTTCCAACCTTTTGTGGCAAAACACAGTATCCAAATCCCACTCCAAGGGGGAATTAAAAAAACCCAACCCAACACTAAGTGTTATCCCTTTCCATAGTTCACATGCCGGTTCTTCCCAGACCAATCGCCTCTGCACAAGAGCGCCTGGCTGCTCTGACAAAGCCAGCAGCTAATTTCACCGTACTTTGGTACGGATTTTCATAAATCCTTTGTTTGCTTCTTTTCTTCCTTCCTTCCTGCAGGGCTGCGTCCTCAGGAGCGGCTCGTCTGCCCAAACCTGCCGCCTGTTCCCCCGTCAACACCCATGAGTGCAAACCACCACCAACTGGATTTGCACCCAACATGAACTCGCCCAGGTTCCCCAGGCAAACAGAACGTCACCAAGACCTGCCCTGATCTAAAGGATTGTGCAAACAGCTGGAGAAGGTGTTGGGAAACAGAACTGCAGGAGGCTGAACAGGGAAACAGATCTCATACCAGAGGGCATCGGAGTCGCAGAACTAAAACATCTCTTCCTCATCTCTGTGGGCTGCCCTACCTCAGCAACAGCTCCGTATTTAGCGATATCTGGCCCAATTCAGACCTTCACGAGGGCCGTTCTGCTTACATGGAAGCAAGATGACCGCTAGCCCTACAACACTTGCTGATTGTTGGCATTGGACCACGCAGCGTCGTGCCGCCAACACGTCTGCTCCCTCTCCCAAGGCGCAGAACGAGGGATGCGGACGCCTGTCGTCACCCCCCTTGATGACTAGCACCCAACCGTGACTGCAGAGAGGACCACCTGCTGGAGAGCACCTACAGGCAACCCTTTAGAAATATCACTCTCGCATTGCTAACACCGTTGCCGTTTGGTCGTCAAGTTTTCTGCATCACTTCATCCGCCTGCCAAGAAGAAAAACCAGTCGCTTCCTTTTCTAGACAGTTCTGGCACAAACCTGCGACACTTGCAAAAAAAACCACCAAGCAGTTGTGACAAAGTTAGCCAACGAACAGCACATAGTATAACCTGAAATCACACAGCCGGAGTGGGTATTTTTGGCCCGTTACGTAGTTCCCAAGGTAAAATGAGGAACTGTCACTTCCATGCTCACTTCATCACCACAGCTAAAACTCTGCAGGGCAAAGAAAACCAGGTTATCATGGTGGTTGACTGAAAAGAAGACATTGCGTGGCCTTGTGTCAGCTCCGTTGAGCCGGTGGCTGGAGCTCCTCCAAGCCAGGCATCTCAAACCGGCAGGACCCATTGGGCGCTCTGGTCTAGCCCAGCTTTGTCACTGTCAGAGAGGTCGCAGAGGAAGCAAGGGAGAGGATTTTCTATCGAGACAATCTGACACAGACACCGTCTTTCCATCCAACTTCCGCCAGCAATTTGTTCAAGTTCCCCATTTCTAAAGCAGGGGGATATTGCTGGTTCCCCACCTCAGAAAGCCGTTATGGTGCTTAGTTAATGATGGGGGTTTTGGTCTCTGAGAATGTGGATTATAGGAAGTACCTGAAACTACTCTTTCGGTTTCAGCCTTTGTTCTCAGAGAAGGAAAAAATCCCTGCGAGGAGGACAATAAGATCCACTGGCTTGAAAAAAAATAAAACGTGCATGGACTTTGCTTTCCTTTATCCTAAGCAAAGCATTATATACTCGGAATTAAACCATTTCTGCTCTTCAGTTTCCTTGGTGCTTTATTTTGCAATTTCACCTGGAAACAGGCATCAGAACTGCTTGTTTCCATGACATTTCTAGGGGGTGTGTTAAAACCCGGTCTGGCCCAAAGCTTTTAGGAGAAACATGTTAGTATACCCAAAATCGAGCATAGCAACAGGGCCAGTACCGTACCCGAGTCCAAACGCCTCACTGTGTTGTTTCTTGCCCTTTTGTATCGCTGCAAGACCAAGCATGGGAGGCTAAAATAGGAGAAAAAAAATTTACTTCTGTGTGTAATCCAAGAGCAATCACGTTTTCCTAGCGTTGGGGCAGGGCACCTCCACCTGCAGAAGCAGATTTTCTTTCCTCTAAGCTGTCAAAGTGCTTTGACCCCGATTCAGCGCTTTGGAGAAGATTTAAATACAACTACATCCCTGTGCTGCTAAAATTGCAGGGTTTATATCGCCACTTCTCCATATGTCAGAAGCCGAGTAGTCTGCTATATTAACATTGTAAGATGTTAATTAAACCAGAACGGTAGAGAGATACTTACTGGAGATGGCATGCCCGCTTTTTCTGCGAGGTTAAGGAATTGCATAATTACTTGGAGCAGCTGAGTGGCGAATCCCTGATGTCCCACGTCGCCACTGACACCAATGTCACCACCTCCTTTTCAAACAAAGGGTCTGAAGGGTATTTCTTCTGAAATAAACCACGCCGTCCCTAGTCAGAGGGCTGGATGGAGAAGGTGGCCTATTCTAAGGTTTCCCTATGGACTGGACTTTGATTAGTGTTGGAAAAAAAAGAACTGTACACCTCCTGTTTGGCTGTGTCAGTGTGAATTGTTTGGTTTGATTGCTGTAAGTTGTAATATTTCTTCCTGTAGCATTTGGCCACCACCAAAGCAAGACATGTCAATGACTTCATTTTTTAAGCATTTGCATTCCAATAAATAATAAAAATTTTCTCGTGGAGTGAAAACACCGCTGTTTGTCCACAGGCAAACTCATCCTCCCCATACATAAGGTAGTCGCCCTGCGAGCGGTGTCAAGGTTGGTCAAACTTAGAGCTTGCAGCCGCTCCCCGGCTCCACGCACAGCACCGGCAGCTTGCTTTTGTTTTCCCTGCAGCTGTGCTGAGGAGCTTATAACTTCCCCGAAAATAATTCTGCAGTCATCTCCGGATAAATACCCTTCCTGCTGGTTACATGTTCAGCAGTGCAGAAACGGGCGTATTGGAGATGTCGGCACCCGCCCGTGCGGGAGGCAGAGGGGACCGCGGAGGCTTGCTGGTGAGATGGGCGTCCTTTCCCCAGCTGTCCTCCTCCACAGGCCAGGAGAGGAGCCACCAAGAGCGGCTACTGCTCAAGCACAGGTCAGTGCTTTGGAAATGAAAGCCTCAGCAAGGAGCGAACGAGAAGGCGTTTAGTGACCCTGCAAACCAGTCTCTTGCCTCTAGAAGGGCAGCTGGGAGGTAAGCTCTTGGTGCACCTCATGCAAGGATGGGTGCCCAGCACATCTCACATCACACTCTCTCGCAGCTGATCTCCCTTCACCCCCCTTAAGACAACTCTTTATCCCCCTCTGAGACAACGCATCCTCATCACATCTCACCCAGCCACCAAAGGAGCCCAAGACCTCCCATGTGCCCCCACACCGACACCAACACCCACACAACCACTTCCTCATGCACACACCTTTTAGAGGCGAGAATTTCCCAGCTCTTAATCAATCACTCCTCTCTTAATGAGCACTTAGCATGCAAATTACCTTTCCTAAAGGCCATTTTGCAGAGAAGGGTTTCCTGTTGCCATCCAGTCTGCCTCTGCCACCTTCCAGGAGCTCATAAAACAATTATTGTCCTGCTGCATTGTAGCACCTCGGCTATGGATGCAAGCGGCTGATTAGATTGATTGCTTCCACAATACCCAATTAACCCACTCGCTCTGCAAATGATTGACTTAATCAAAGGCAATTAGCGCTTGAATGGCTACATCAGACAGAAAGCCAGGATTTAGTAGATGATTGAGATAACACCTTACAGACATCTCCTTGGCCTTCTGAGGGAAAGCATCATCGTTAATGCTCAGCTCACAGAGCTGGAAGTACCTGAAACCTTAGGTCGGTGGTTTTTGGTGGCACAGAAAACAGGCGTAGGAACGCAGACATTTCCCTTTACTGAGGAAGGGAACAATGCCACACGCTACTCCTAAGGGGAACTTGAAAAGTGTCGATGTTCCCCTTTTCCTCCTCTTCCTGCTCACGCAGGACTGAGACCCCCGGCCAGTTGAACAGACCTCAATGACCAACTGTCGCAAAGCAGTAACTTTTGTCCCTGACAGCTCTAGACAGCCCATTCCCGAGTGATGGAGGTACAGGGTTGTCTCCCATTACCAATCCTCGAGCAAAGTCAAACGTGTTTTACAAAACCATCTTCAATATTGATGCCTTGCAAGGCATCTTCTCCCACAACGTAAAAAAGCTGCCCCAAAGGACCAGATTTGGAGGCAGAACCACGGCTCTGCAGAAATACAGGTGTCACTGTCCTCAGTGACTATTTTTCAGCTAGACAAATCGCCTCAAACCGGCACAGCCAAGACAAAGGTCAAGGAGAGCAACCCATGCCCTCTAAAACAGAGGACAGAGGACAACTTCAAGGTCAAAGCCAAACATGGAAAACAAACTGTCCAGATCACTGCAAAAATAGGTTGTCATCTTGCTTCGTCTTAAGCAACAAAGCCTTTGAAACGGAAAAAGTCGTTTGTTCAGCTACCCAGCTGCTGGGATCAATATGTGAAACGGAGCCAAATACACGGTCTCTATGGAAAAAACATGGGGCTGAGCTTAAGAACACATCGAGATCCTGATGTTGACGGAAAGAAGACGAGGTCTGTCCCCATACATAGGCATGTGGTATTTAAATGCAAGCTCAGTCCCCGGGTTTCCAGTCCCTTTTAATGTCATCGTGAACACACTTGCATTGCTGGCTCACAGCTGAAAATCCAAATTGCTTCTAAGCAAAGCCCCCAATAATAAAGCTGAAATCCATTAAGCCTGTGATGTTTGCCACTATTTAAATCTGATTAAAATCGTACATGACACCACTAAACCTAACAGCCAGAAAACACTCCCGTCAGGTCTGATGTTTCCCCATGTAATCCAGACCCCCCCTTCTTTCACCGGGCTGTCAGCTGAAAGGAGCCATAATAAGAGATCACGTACCTAATCCAGCTCCCTAAGCTGTTTTTAACCGGTTTCTTTAATCACATGTTTTGATTCCCTACGGAGTAGCTCTCAGGTGACAAAGACATTGATACAGTCATTCATGCCCCAGAAGGTATCTCGGGTGGGATGGCGTTGCCCCCTTGCGCCGACGGAGAGCGGCAGAAAGGAGACAGGAGAGGAGGTGCCTCCGCGAGCGCAGGGACGAGAGGTGGGAAATCGAGGCAGCAGGAGGTGACAACCTGGGCAAGTGACCCCAAGGAAACGAGGCACAAAAGGATACTCGCCAGAGAAAAAGCTCTTGATCTCCCAGTGAGCACTCCACGGAAAATGCTATGTGGGAACAAATATCATGAGAAAACACCAAAATATACAATTGCCAAGTCTTCACCTGGCCGCTGCAGGCGTATCAGGTTTGGCGTCCACTGTAGAGAACACAGCCACATCCTGCCTTTTATCAGTTTATCTTATAATTGACCGTTGATACAGCACAACTTCCATGGCAACTTAATTATTGAGCAAGTGTTTACATATTAAAGATAAGAGAATAGTTGGCTGCTGCGGTGCAATTCGATTGTATCTGCTGGGAGACGTTAAAACCCTCTGCTACAGAAAATGGCTTTACTGGAAGTCTTGCGCTTGCGTTACTGAGAATTGAATGTGGAATCTAATTTTACTTGGAAATCAAATGCTTCCTCTTGGAGTGGCATCCCCATACGCCCACCTGGGAGCTGCTGGCTGCTCAGAGGAAAAATCCAGTTACAGGTAAATAACCTTCAGGTTTTGATCTTTTGAAGCCAGCCCGTTATTACAAAAAGGCAGATGAAAGCTGAGAGGTTCCCAGTGCGATGCTCATCCCATTCACCAGCGCTGAATGCACTCGAAGCCTGATCTAGCTGGAAAGCTGGGCGAGAAAACATCTGAGGACAGGCACGCAGTACTAAGTCGCAATAACACCCATGCAGCAGTACGCTGCAGATGCTGAATTTTGCGAGCCAAACCACTCCCAAACCAGAAACCAGGATCCTCCTTGGGCAAAATACCCCAAAACGTTCTCGCTGTAGCTGTTGCGAGTTACTCGTACAAAAGCTGTGGGGGGAGATGAACCGCAGCTTTCTGGCTCGGCAGCTGGAGGAGCCGCTGTCACCGTCCCACAGCCGTCACCCCCTGCCCAGCGCTGCCCATAGGTCCTGCCTGACCTCTGCCAGGAGAGGGAGAACCCACCTACGGCCTCGCGTGACACCGCAACGACTTTTATACAGACAGCGAAGAGGTGAGACCCCAAAAGACTTGGGGCTGAGGAGCTTTTACACCCTCAACACGCACCGCGGATGGGCTACGCCAACCTACGGGCTGCTGGGGCTTCAGTCAGAACAACCGCAAGGCACCGGGGGCCACCCGAAGGTCTGGGTTTCACACAGGCGCCCTGCAGAGCCTCAGAGCACCGTGATGGGATCAGGCTAAAATATCCTCCAAGCCCTGAATCCTTTCAGACGGGTTTCTTACCTGCATCAATAAATAAAACCTCAGCCCGGGCAGCTGCTCGCGGAGATCAACCCAAGCAAGGATGAGATGAATTTAATCCCCCAACGGAGCTTTACAGGAGTCAGCAGAGAAGTTCACCACCGACTTCAGACAGGTTTAGGACCCTCTTTCTGGGGCATCCCGGAATAAAGCATTCCCCCCACGTAGGCAGTGTTGCCGTACAGCCATAAATCACGGAAACCCGTTCTCGCACGCACATAACATCCCTCTTTGTTTGCTTTGAAGAGAAATCCAAATGGCTTCGAGCACATCTGCTGCGGTGCGAACGGCTCCTGATCGTCTGTTATTGAGCGTTCCACACATTTACAGTCAAAGCTATTGCCTGATGCAGGGAAAGGAGAAATTTTTAATTTAGGACTTCACTGGTTCCTTTCCCGGCTGCTGGTTTTACAGCTGTCCCAGCAATCAGCCGGTAGAGGATGCTGGGGCAGCTGTGCTATGGAGGGAGGGCATTCGGCCACTGCCACAACCCCCCGCTTGCACGAGGACATTTGCACACCTTGGTTTTTCTAAAACCATCACTCCCCCCCGTCCCCTGGAGCAGTGCGGTCCCACTGTAGGAGCTCCTGGAATTGCATAAATCCAGGCTAAATTCCGTCCCAATAAATCATCAACCAAAACCCCCATCGACTTCGCTACGCCGAAATGCCTTCTCCCAGCCCCTGCAATGCGTGAAAGTTTGCAATTCACTCCCCGCTGAGCAGCCTCCGCGTCTCTTTGGTATTTTGGGGATATACTGCTTGTGCCTGACGTGCCACGCACCCGCTCCCTGCAGGGCCTGCCCTGCGGATGCAAACGGACCCGGCTCAGCGCGGCGCCCGCTGCGGCTGCGCCTCAACTGCAGCCGTATTTGTGAAGCCAGTCCCATTTCGCCAGCCGGGGAGGCACCTCCCAGCCCGGTTTCACTGCAAGCATCCAAGAGGTGAGGACAACGCCGCTGCTGCAGGCTTCTCTGCTGCGTCGGAGATTTCAAGGTGAAAACTCGGGCGAACTCACTACGGGGGGAAAATGCGGATGGGCACGGGCTGTTGTTGGTCAAGAAAGACCCACCGGCAAAACCCTAGTTGAGGTTGGTCTATGGCTCAACTACATCTTCGGCAAACTCCAGAAAAAGACATGACCTCACCCTGGAAAAATGTTCTTTATCTGATGAGAGACAGAAACTGCCTGGCCCTGCGCAGGTCTCACACGTAAAATGGATCTTTCTTTAATAGAAATTTAATTAAGCTAGGACGCGTTGCCATGAAATCAGCCTTTTCCATGTACTTCGTTATCGTATTGCTTCCTAGTCTCTGCCTTCTCATTAGCAGAGGAAAGATGCACCAGCCCTTTGGTCCTGTGTCACCACTCAGCGAACACAAACGTGCCCAGTATAAAAACACCGAGAAACACCGGGAAATCCGGGACACCGAGAACCACTTTCATGAACAGTCAGAAATAGAAAGGGATGGTTCCCCTATTCTTTCCCTAAATGTTTGTTATCAAAACCACGAAGACCCAGCCTGATACTTCTCCTTAGCTCTCTCCAATTAGCACAGATCCATTTATTGACTGTAAAACCCCAAGGTTACAGGAACAGGCAGCCTGAGCAATATCAAAATACAGTATTTCAAGTTGGTTGACCTCAAATAGGGAAAGCTCAAGGAGCGGAGCGACTCGTGCTAATTATAATTGAGGTGTTTCATGCACTTATTGATCTTACGGCCTACACTCAGCGGGTGGCCTGACCCCCCCAGGGGCACCCACAGCTCAGGGCATCTCCAGGGAGCACCCGGAGCATCCTGAGCACGTCCCCAAGCACAGGCAGCGCCGTCAGCCGCCGAGGGAGCCCGGGGGCTGGAGGGGCTCAGACCACCTCGCCCGTGAGAAACTGCGCGAGTTCAGCGAACGCGGCTGACCTCAAACTGACCACAGATGAAACTCTTCTGATTTGAGTTGACAAATGTAAATATTTCTGGCGAAGGATGATGCAAAATGAAACGTTTCTCTAGGTGTGCTTTTTTGAGAGGAAAAAAACCTAACCAAACATTTTGCACAAAGTGCTTAAGCGGAAACAAAAAAGACCAACCCCCAGCTATTTAAAATCTTGGGGGCCAGCCCTTTCCCCCGTCCGCCAGGCTCGCTCCCACGCCGCCCGGCTGCCCCGGAGCCCAGCATCGCTGCTGCTTTAATTTTCGCACGAGAGCTGCTGCTCTTCGGCTAATTATAGAAGCTTGGATCAGAGCTGGGCTGAAGGCAGCTTGACAGAACCAGCTGTTAAAATTACAGCTGGATCCTGAACTGGCTGTGAACATCCAGCTTTAGCTCGCGGTGTTGCTACCCCCTCCCCGGCACTGCTCGGCTTCCTCCTCCACCAACCCTCCAGCTCGGACCCACAGGTCCTCGCCCCCAATTTTTGGCTGCCTAAATGCTTTTCCGCTTTAGGGGAACTGAAGACATCTTTTTGCTAGATGTTTTCCTTCCTACCGCGGCTATCTGCCAGATCCATCACCACCCCATCACTTTGTCACCGCAATGTTCGTGAATTTCCTGGAGAGCCCAACAGCAGTCGCTGGCCTCTCGCCAGGGCTCACACAGGTAGAAAAAAAATAAAAATGCACCAAAGTTATCTCTAAAAGAAAAGCTTTTGCATTTGGAGCCTTTTCCTTTGTCTTCTGGTGGTGACATTGTGCGGCGCCTCCTTAGCAAGGCTGGGAAACGGCGCAGCGTCTTCCTTTGGTTTTAACGGGGCCTGAGGAGGCGTCGTCACTCTTTGGGGGCTGCACGGGGTCTGAATCAGCGCTTCCCAAGGCTGCTGGAGGGCACTGCAGGGCTGCCCCAGTTCCTGGCCATGCCATGCCTGCCCTGCTGGGACGTCAGCGCATCCCGGCACGGGAACGGGGCCACGCGCAGGTCCCTGTCGCAGGCCTGTGCCCCTTGGGAGAAAAAACAATAGTAAGACAAACACACTGTGATCTCCCCTTGCGTCCTCCTCCCTGGTTTTGTTTGTTAAACAGCTCTTCGATGTGCCCTGTCTTTACTGCAGTCAGGTCCACGTCTGAGGTTTAAATCATTTGTTTCGGCAAGTGGAAAGACGGAGCGAGGGCTGAGGCGGGGGCGGCTCTCCAGGGGGACTCCTTTTCTCCACCACCTTGCCTGGACGCCCGGCTGATCCCGCAGTGGATGGTGTTAGTCCGGCTGGGGTTTACATCGGCTGCTGGTTTCTCGAGTGGATTTTTTCAAATGGATCCCTTTCCTTCCAAGGCAATTTGGCTCAATATTTACTCACCCTGGAGACAGGCTGTGGTGTGTTTTCACTCTGCTCCGGACGAGGCTGCCGAGAGCAGGAGAGGGGACCTGCACAGCATCACCCCCGCGGAGTGCAGGGAGCGGTGCCGGGCACGCCGAGGAAGAAGGAGCCGTTTGTTTTAAAGCAATGACTACATTTCCCTCACACCTCCAAGAAGAGGATGGGGAAAGGCTTCTTGGAGCAAGTCCTGACAGGGAGCTGTGTAACGTTAAACACAGGATTATATTGGAAAGACACGAGAAGGAGCCTGAGCATCAGCAAATGCTGTCCTGTCTGCTCCAGCTGAACACGTTTTTCTGTAGGGTTTCCTCCTTCTTCCATTTCAGTGTTTTCCAGAGCCTTTCATCCTCTCCGTTAGACAAAAATTTGGGGGGAAGAAGAAGAACGCCAACCCATAGTGCTCCTTTTCTCACCCAAAATCCACAGCACAAGCGCTGGTGCGTGGATGCAGATGCCAGCCCTCGCTGGGGCATCGCACCCTGCCCTGCTCCCAGGGCTACAAATGCCACCCCCATGCGTGCCACGCCATGCCATGGGGCTGTGCTGGCGGGGGGGCTCGGACCCACGGAGGGAGACGCAACGAGCAGCCCGTAAGCCAGCAGCACCGTCCCCAGGGTAGGTGAGATGTCCTGCAGCTCCCGGCGGCCGCCACAGAGCCTGCCCCGGGGTGCGGGGAGGCAGCGACGGGGACCAGCGCCCGCCGAGCCTGGCTCCCAGCGTGACTCATGTCCCGGCCGGCGGCTGATGTCAGTGCCCCGAGAACAGAAGCCCTCTCTGTGGCCCCGGCAGCAGGAGAAGGAGGTTTCTGTGCCCGGCAAGGTTGCTCGCTGGAGGGATGCTTGTGATTTAACCCCCTCCTGACAACGGCACACCAGCCTCCAGAAACCTTGATACTGGGCTGGGAGAACCGCAGGGTTTGCAGTCTCCACCCGGACACTCCTGCACCCAGCTCTCTGCTAAATGCTCTTTGATCACAGCCTCTCCTGACCAGGGCAGCTCCTCCAGTGCAGCTCCCAGAGCGCCGGATGCAATCTGTGCATAATGCTCTTATGCTCCCTTGAAATGCAAAAACGCTCTTACACACCCCCCTTGAAATGCCACCAGCGATGAGGTTTGCATCCTTTTTGGGGATGTCACATATAGCCTGCTCTCCCGCATCCCTCCCTGCCACGCTCCCTGCTGCTCCAACCACCACGGGAGATGCCTCAGCAGAGCTTGCGCAGCACCAACCTCGTGGCAGGCTGCAAAACTCAGCCAAGAAGCTAAATTCCCCGGTACGGTCCCTGCGTGCCACAGGCTGCGGCGCCAAATCATTTCATACTCTGGGACACTGAGACGGGGCAGGGGTTCACGCCAAAGAGGCGCAGCATCCCTGAGCCCCGCGCTCCTCGTCCAGACACAGACCCAGCCGCCTGCTGAGGTCCTCTCCATCTTCTCACCTCCAGCTCCTCCGCGACACAAACACAAACTGCAAGGGGGTGTCAGTGCCAAGAAGAGGGATTGCTCCTGCTTTCGGCTGGGGAGAGTGAAAATGCAGCAAGACTTTGGGACCGAGCGGTCAAGATCTTACAGACAAGGGCAGGATCGAGCGCAGAGATTCGTAACAAAATTTTGCTGAAATCCAGTAAGAGTCGAAGCTGCTGCTTTCGTTCAGCCAAATACCGGAACCGGCTGCTGGGAATTTACTGGAAACGGTGATTTAACAGAAGGCAGCAGTGATGCAATCCTAGCGTGCACACCAAGCACCAGCGCACACTGCAGGGAACTGGTGTCACGACTTCCTACCACAAAACATCTCCTCTTCCACCTCCAAATCTCTGCTTCACAAAAGTCTGCGTGAATTTTCAACAAAATACTGGACTACGTTGATCTTCGCTGCTTTTTAGCCGCACTACTATTATTTTTTTTATTTCCATCTCTAGGTCTACAAGGGACCTGCTTCCAGGGATGGGGGAGAGGAGCCGAGACGGTGGTACCAAAAAGCACCTGAGAGCGAGGGATGCTCCGCTCATCTTGCACCAGCCGCATCTTCCCGACACGCGCTGCAGCCCTGCACCACCAAAACAAGCACTTCCCACCAGAGCACGACGGCAGCGGAAAATGCCAGCGCTCCTCTCCAAGCCCAGCGCTAATACTTCAGTCTTTCAAGCATGAGAAGGGAATTTAATCCATTTTACAACTAGCATCAGATAACAGTGACATTAAAAAGCAGCTGGAGCAAAGCGGCAACTCCTCTTTGAGGCTAATAAGTAGAAATAAATTAACCTATTTCTTTATATCGAAAATTCCTCTCTACAGACTAAGATCAAGGCCCGCTAAAGCTTTTGACAGCTCTCTTTGCCCATCAGCCACGTGTGCATTGAGGTTAAATAGAGATTTACACTCACAGAAACTCCTCAAAAGCTCAGGCCTTTGGATGCAGATTACAGATGTAGCCAGCATTTTCAGAAGTTCAACTCAAAAAATGTCAGAAGAGTCAGTTATAATTAGGCTTTTTCTAAATTTCTATATATGGTGTAAATCAAGAGGCAAGTTCACCGGCATTATGGGAAAGGTGCCAGCAAAAAAACAGAATGAAGGGAAAATAAACTCTTTATTTGTATGGTACTGTTCACTACAGACACACAATGCAGGCTGGGCTTTAAAGGCGACTTAGAATTTTGCAGCATTATGTGGCTCTAAAACGTTCACTCTGGTATTCGGAGTAACTTGACGTTTATAAAGTGACATTTCAGATCTCAGTGCTGTCACCAGAAACGCCTCGACGGCCATCACACGGTTTTGGGTTTGGGTACATTAATACAAACCATTGCAACTGCTCTGCAGAGATTCCTCCACCGCTTAAAACACCAAACAGCTAGCGGAGACTATAAACCGATTTTTCTTAACAAAGTGCTTATGGCCTGATTACAAACCACTCCAAGCTGCTACTGCCAAGCCAATCACCCCAGTCACCCCAGTCACCCCAGTCACCAGATCTGCCCCGGGAGCGGGACTGAGCCCTCGCAGCCCCTCCGGCAAAGGGCAGGCAGAGCGATGGCAGCCAAAAGCTTTGGTTGGCACCAAAGGCTATTTTTATCACGAGGAGGTGTTGTAATCTCACAGGGAACTGGGGGAAGGGAGAGGAGGTGGAAGGAGGAAAAAAAACCCCAAAAACCACTAAAGTATTTCTACACCTTGCCAGGTTGTATGAGTGAGGCGGCGCGGTGCCCCACACCGGGGCCGGGTACACCCGCCCTGGCAGCGGCAGCCCGGACGGCGGTCCAGGCACAGCGTGGAAGTGACGGTAGATTATTTCAGATATTTATTTCGATTATTTCGGACACACACCAAACCCCCACAAGGCGTGGGGATGCTCCCGCACACACCGTGGCATCCCGTGCCCGGTGAGGGCTGAGCCGCACCGGTCACCTTGTTCTGCTCCACCACGGCACAATCCGGTCAAAGCCCAGCCAGTTACTGCTGGTAAACCTGGAAACGGCTGCTTTTATCGCCTGGTTTCTCTTATTGTTCTTGTGAGCTCGGTTTCCTAAGGAACCAAAGCTTACGTGAGCACCGTCCGTCCATCTCCCCCTCCGGCTTTCAGCGTCGTGGACCATTTCAGCCAGATGTAGCTCCCTGTAACTGCTAAACACTCCACTCTTTCTTGCTTATAAAGCAATGGGATAATTTACAGGCTTAAAAGCCAGCCTCATCCCTGGTTTCTGCAGAACCACCCTGTAGCAGGGCACTGCCTCTTTTTTCTCCGAGGGGCCGGCACCTGCCTGCTCTGACCTTACGCTCAACCGTCCTGCCACCCGGCTCTGCGTCCGTACAGCACTCAGCACAGCATCACCGTGACCACCCGCAGACCTTCACCTGGGAAAAGCCAGGAGAATTTCCCGGGACTTGGTGGAAATATAAACAGGAACATCAGCCAAGGACGTGGGTTGCATTTGGGGGAAAAATGGCGATGAAATAATCTTCACACTGGTCGGTAGGAAAGAAGCCGAGACGGCAGCTGGCTACCATCCTGACCACACACATTCGCTGGCTCAAATCATCCCCGGTGCTAAAAGCAGCTCTTGATTTAGCTGATAATGCCTTTGCAAGAATAGAGTTTCTATTCGACTATTTTACTTACGGGGCTGGTCTCGTCAGCAGTTAGAGGATGTTACAGGAAGCACCGATGGCACTTCTCCCCGCTCGCAAGGGGGTGGTTTCACACCACGGCTCCGTATCGCCCGTATCAAGTTGCTCCCACAGAACCATTTCCCCAGGCGCCGCCAGGGCTTGCGGGAGGAAGGGCATCCCACCACCCATCCCACCACCCACCGCCCAGCACGGAGCAGGTCCAATGGGAGGGAGCAGTCTCCCGCGCCCAGGGTTTCAGCGAGCGTAAACCAGCACAAGCGTCAACGGAGCAAATTCACACCAGCCAAGGCAGAAATAGGGCAGGAAAAAAACCCAAAAACCCACCCTTGCTTCTCTTTCACCTCTCACGGAAGCCCAAATCCGGGAACAACCTGCTGCGGCGACCTCGAAACCGCTGCAGGGCCCTGAACTGAGACTCTGCAGATGTCTCCTCCTTTAAGCCTTTTCACCAGCATCGACTTCTGTTTGGCTTCAGCTGCCCTTCCCCGCCAGGGAGCTGCAGCCAGGCCCGGGGAGGCTGTATTGCAGGGCAGTGATTCATTGCACAGGCAAGCGTGCGTATGTGAAAGGGTGCTGGAGAAAACGCCTCTCCTTTGAGCAGCACGCTCGCTGTCGCTGCTGTACCCCCGGCCGTTTGCAGCGTAAGAATCCTGCTGACCGCGCAGCAGAGACCCCCGTTCCCCTGGGCTCCTCTCGCAGGGCCAGGGGATGCCGCCCCACACCAGGCACAGCAGGCTCGGCCAGCCCCAACGCACAGCATTGAACCAGCGATCGCTCCACAGACTCTTTCAGGCTGCTCCGAAGAGCTGTAATACCCAATATATTGGGTGAAAGTCCTACTTTTCCTAAGGCGGAGAGCAAGCATCCCCGAGGACGGCGACGGGAGATGTGCTTCCAGCCTTTCCAAAGACGAACCCTCCCAGCATCGCAGCACCGCATCCTTGCTGGGATGGGCTCTCACCTCCGCTCATCCTGGCTGAGGGGCACATTCCGTCCTCGGCACCGCGTCCCATCAGAGCAGAGTGGCACAGACAAACCGAACCGCGTCCATGCCCAGCTCCCCGGGACACAGCCCTCCTCCCTGCACAGCCCCCTCCCCTTCCCAGACCCCCCGGCTCTGCCAATAACTGGGAGGAGGGAGCGCTACTGGCCGGAGAAGAGGGGGGACGTTTCTGGGAGATTAGAGAATTTAACAGAAATAAGTCAACCTCTCAGAAACTCTCAACGTACCACAATTCAAAAATAAAACCATTAGACTGGCCACTTCTCGTGTCAGCAACGTGACCTTCTGAAATTCCCCATGCACTTTTTCTTCCCCTCGCCCACAAGTGAAAAGCGGGTGAATAATAAGTTTGTTAATTCTCTAATTGCATTTTGAAGTTGTGAATTCACTGAAGTCGGCCATTTCCTGCAAAAATTTCTGATGAAAAAGGACAAAAAGCATTTTGCAGGGAAATTCCCGATCACCTTGCCTCTGCCGCAGTTCGGAGCGGCTGCGACCCCGGGGGTCTCCCATCTCCTTCCTTCCCCCTGCTCCCCCATCCTCTCTCTTTTTGCAAACAGCTCAGAAGACACCGCCTGTCCCCAGACACCCACCAACCCGCCCCCGCTGTGTGACCGAAGCTTCTCTCCCGGGCACAGCAAAGGGGACGGGGACGGTTCACAAGTGGCTTCACACTCCCTTCTGCACGAGCATCCCCTTAAAGACCATGTGCAGCAGCACCTCAGAAAATGACGCCAGGAGCCCTCAAGCCAATGCTTTATTTCTTTGCCCTGCAATTTGGCGTCGTGCGCAGCGGGAGAGAGGAGCTTTGCTTTGCAGGTTGCGGAAAAAAAACCCCAGTGGGGCCGGTGCCGCTCCGACACTCGTAGCTCCCCGCGAGCCAGCTGAAACGGGGCAAGAGACAGCAGAGGACGAGGTCTGGCAGCTGAAATAATTGGGTTTTAACTGCGACGCCGCTCACCGCTTTGTCTGATCAGGCCCAAAATAAACCGCGTTACACCACTGCGGGTCAGACTGAACTAATAAGGGTATCGTTCTCACCCCCAGAAGGAGCGTATTTACGTCCCATGCGTTTTCTCTAGTGCTTTGCAGCCAGAGCTCCTTCCAACTGTGCAAGCGCAGGGGAAAATTAATTCAGACGGCTGCCCGAATTATGCAAGAGCCACATGGAATGGAAAGTGCATATTAACTGATTTTACTATTTTAGGGTACTCTTTTGTGTCTCCTAATCTATTTTGCCATCATATTTGCAGACAAATACAAAATAACATATAAGCCAAGAAATCTTCAGGGTGTTGACAGGAGATAGTACAAGCAAACAGGCACCTTCAGACAAATGCTACCCTTTGTAACTACCCGGGTAAACCTACAATTCACCTGAATGACAACAGTAAGGTCTATAAATAGTGCTATAAATACAGGAATACAAGCCAACAGCGGCTAAAGCACCAATCGTCTTTGACGTTGCTAATTATCCCAAAATCTTGCCAATATCTTCTGGCTTTCTCAGTTGCTCCAGTGGAAGCTCTCTGGCCATCCGAGGTTTCAGCAGCACCATATTATCTTACTCTGCAGCCCAACAGGCCATCGCACCCAGCTATATAACTACCAATCAAATAATCAAAGAATCCTCCGACTTCCACCCCAAAGGACAGGGTTTAAATCTTCAGCTGCGCTAAATCTGAATTCCTCCACCGTTCTTATGAGACCTATCACAACTTACTTCAGCCGGGCTCCAATCTGCCATGGCTAAGGAATGAAAGCAGTGATGCTTGTTGGCACTTATTACCCTTCTCCCTTGCAAACGATGCATTCCCACCCTGAATGCCTTTGGGAACCGAAGGTCTCACCATTAAACAATTGCACCAGCATCTGCCGTGAGCGAGGGCAAACCCCAGTCCCGCTGCAAGGGAACGGTGCCGGCACGCAGAGCCGGCAGCAGCGCTTCCTACCCGCTGGACCCTCCTGTGAACCGTCTCCTGTTCCGGACTGCTCTTCCACCACCTGAGAAACTAACGGCAATAGGATTTACCAGCCTATTTATAGGAAACACAAGGCGGCAGACTTCGCAGCGACGTTGCAGAAAGCTGCGCTTGATGCTGCTGCTGTTTGTGCCCAGTTTACCCCGCGCCTCCCTGGGTCGCGCATCATGCGGGAAAGCACCCACAGCCTGGTCTAAGGGCACGTAAATCATTGCGGAGCTATCTCAGGCAGCGCTTTCAAGGAAAGGTTGGCAACTGCTTTTGCACAGCCCAGCATGTCCGTCTGCCGCTGGAGACACCATCATCTCCCTCTGACTACACCAGCACCCCCGTCCCGTGGATGCTGCTTTCACCGTCCTACCGGCGAGGTTAAGCCATTTTTCCTGACAAGCATGAAGAGATTAAACGCCCGGTGCGAGGAGCTCTCCCACCTCATGTGCTAACGTTAAAGCAAAGACCCGAAGATGTGTTTTCCCTGCCCACAGCTCCTCCCAGGCTTCAGCTCATCCCAGGGCACCGATTCCTCCTGGCACCCCGTCGGGAACGAGATGGGTCCATCAGGAGCCAAAGCCAAGTTC
Organism: Rissa tridactyla; assembly: GCF_028500815.1. Classification (NCBI taxonomy): domain Eukaryota; kingdom Metazoa; phylum Chordata; class Aves; order Charadriiformes; family Laridae; genus Rissa; species Rissa tridactyla. Next base: position 2,064,002 of record NC_071473.1, read on the forward strand.
AAGGAGCAAATGACTCCCTTTTGCTCTCTCTTGGCCTCACGCACGTCCCTTTCTCTCCCGCGTGGCCTGAGATGCATTAGAGCAGCTGCACCTCGACCAGTTTGTAATATTATAGTGCTCCGACCCTTTTGCTTCCTCCACGTCTCCCTTGGCTAAAAGAAACCCATTTGATTAAGAGGAATCAAGAGCACCCAAATGAATTAACTTTCAGTGGGACTTTTGGGAATTGTTACTGCTGCCTACCGACAGCAGGAGAGAATGTCCAAGCTTTTTAAAATTGACCAAAATCTTTTTAAAAATTAGCAAACCTCTCAATTGCTTTGAGATCTGGACTTTGACGGCAATTACCACCATCCTCCGTTTCTAGGAGAATTCAGCACCCGTGCCCCATTAAACTCTATTAAAAGGGATAATTAGCTGGAGACTGACAGTAATTTAGCGAGTTCATTTATCAGAAAGAATAAAGCCAACCTGAAAGACGTTAACATAAGGGTCTTAGGACTGGTATCATTCTCTGCTGTTGTGCAACAAAGGTATCGCTAGCGGAAGGGACGTGGACCACAGTGTTCATCGGGATTGCTGGGGTGTAAATAATGTTTTGCTTCATAAAGTCTGGCTAGGGCGAGCAAATTATTTAGCTCTCCTGCTACAGCTGAATTAAGAGCTCAAATGTATAAAAGGGTGTGTCTAAGAATCGATAGTGGATCACCGAAGCGTTTAATCACTGTTTTACGAATCTCCCTGCACTATCTGAACTCAAACTGACTCCTCACACTAAAATCAATGGCGCTAACATACTCATTAACGGCGGCTCTTTCGGAGGAATGAAACCACCAGAGTTTGAAAAACTAATGGGGGGCAGAGGAGCCGACAGTCGTGAGCAGCACACGGGCTCCTGCTCCGGCGCTTCCCAGGGGAGCAAGAAACTCTCCAAAGCTTCCCTTAGAGGAATTTCCACCGCAATCTTCGGCCGAGGGTGGAAGCTGTCCTGGGAGGGCTGTGAGTAGAGGTGTGACAGCACGTCCCCCAGAGGGGACATCTGCTGCAGGGACTGAACCAAGGCCCGTGGACCTACAGCCACGGTGAGGCTCGAGAGCTGGCTCCAACCCTCAGCCCTGCCTGCAGCACCGTGCGTTTCCCCACGCGCAAAGTGTCTTTTTTTCCCCAATTCTGGTTCTGCTCCCTCGCATCACTCCGTATCTCCCGCGGCAGCCATTTCCCACCGGTTCGGGGGCTATGCAAGACCCTTTGGGGCAGCCGCTGCCTTTGCATCCCACACTGCCTCTTATTTATACTCCGCACCAGCAGCTGAGAGTTTGCCACATCCCCCTGCCAGGCTTCCCTGCGTGACTCGCTCAGCCCTGACCTGCACATCTGACACTCCTGTCCCGAGACTCATCTCTCCCACGTCTGTCAGTTCGGCTGCGATAGCTTCTGCTTGGCATCTACAGGCTCCAGACAGTCTCTCCCCAAAGAATTTTCCGAAAGACATTGAATTTCTGACCAGGGTTTCGTCAGGCTGCCTGGAAAAGGATGTTGCTCAAACCTACTCAGAGATAGAATTTTCTAATTTTTTATGCAATTATTGAACAAATATCAGAATGCAAAACCGCCCGTGGGATTGGAAAATGGAATTAAATCTTCCAACAAACAGGAGAAAATGGATACCGACATCTCTATTAGCAACAAAATGTTTCATGCTTAGAAACTGGTAATCTAACACCCCTCCGGGGAATTCAGAATGGTGAGAAAAAATGCTCTAAGACAGCAATAGAAAGAAAAAGAGATATACGTACATTCAAGTGAGACATAAACTGGATGTGGGGTGGGCAGGGGGGCATCCTTGTGCCGGTCCCACCTTGGTGCGTTCACAGGCAGTTCAGGAGGTGGAAACGGCCCAGACCCTCTGGGGTTCCCAGTCGCGTTGAGCCCAGCATCACCGGGCACAGGAGGTCCACCCCACGCAGGGTGCGTCCTCCAAGCCGCTGCTGTGGCCACTAAGCTGTATCGACCCCGGCAAGCAGCGAGAAGGGCAGAGCCGGGACGCGTGGTGTGGCTGAGCTGCTTCCGCAAGGACCAAGCTCCAGCCTGTTTTGGAGGGCTCAGAGACACGATTCAGGCCAGCTCTTCGGCAGCGCTGATTTACACCGGCACCACACACAACACAATGGCGAAACACCCCCATTTCACCCAAGCGAGACGAGAACTGTCCCAACGCACACGGGAACGACTCTGTCAGAGACACGGTTTAGCCGTGGACTTGGTATGTTAGGTTAATGGTTGGACTCAAACATTAACCTAACAGATCTTAAGGGTCTTTTCCAACCTAAATGCTGCTTTCCTACAGGACACAGGATTTTCCTCGGGTTCCTTCTCAAGCCGCAACCTGGGAAACAACCGACTCCCAGTGTAACAGCCCGGGAGCTGAACACCACGTCACCAACCGAGTTACAGCACGCAGTCCAGAAGAAGGAGCACCGTTTGGCATGGGGTGAAGTGCAGGCGTGCAACCACACCTGGGGGCAGTTGTGGTTCAGCAGAAGGGAGAAGGTGGCACTGGAAGTTTGGTGTGTGTCCCCAGCTTTGTTTTGTTGTAACGCCAACCTGGTCATCCTAAGGAGGAACCACCTGTCCAAAGGGCCCCTTTGAATTTACTGTCCAGAAGAATCCAAGAAATGACACCCTGGTTGGTTGCACAAGTCATCTGCACGGCTCCTGCGCTGGATTTTAACGATGGTACAATTCTCATAGACAATATACAAGCCCAAAGCACTCATACACAACTTACAAGGTGCCCACCAGCCTGCATCACCTTCCCCTCCTCCTCCCAAGGGCACCATTCATTTAAAATGGCTTACCCCGTTCTCTTCTTTTCTGCATTTAACAGCTTTTGAACTTCAAAGAGAGAGGAGAAAACCCTATCGCCTCACCATGCAGTTAAATATTATGCAGCCACATTACTGAAGAACACCTACAAAATACGCTGCTAAAATAAACTCCCATTTGAACTCTTCCTGTAATATTTTTCCGAGAGCTCAGAACACGCTGCCCTCCTTCCCACACAGCACTGAAGCACCTACTTCACTTTAACCAGGTAAACGCTCTTCTGGCCATCAAAAGGACTAGTCAGGTGCTTAAAACTATGCATTTGCCTGGAGTACCTAGTTGAACCCAAGCTTTTATATCTAGAAATTGCACGGTATAAACTGGAAACCTTATTCCTAGGTGAATGTTATACACTCGTTGGCAGATATATTCCAAAATTATCTAAGAAATTAAACTATCTATTGTTAATAGAACATGTCCAGCTCCAGCAGAACGCTTTGAAAATCTAAAGTAAAAATGTGCACAATGTACTATATATGAATATGGATACCTCATGCACACTATGTGCGTGCCTCATGTATATAAAACAGCAGAGCAGAAATGCTCTAAACATAAATTGAGAATATACGAGATAAGATTCTAATTGTGGTTTTAATAACAGCAAACTGCTGGAGCTGCTTGCTTATTATTAGTCTTGAAAAACAGCATGAAAATAATATTTTAACCTTTCATCCGTAACATGGTCTTTGATAATAAAATTATCCCGGAGTCATCCGAGCTCAGCACTGGTGTCAGCTACTTAATATGCAGAATAAATTAAATGCCACTTACATATTGCAAAGAAATACCCGGCTAATTTCATGTACTTTCATGCCGGTCCTTACGCTGGTGCAGCCACACAATGAACACAGTCGAGTCCTGTGTCTCCTCTTCAGATCCTGCCCTTCTGCAAGAAGGCCCTGCGACGCACCGCTCCGCTAAACCCCCCTTTGCAAGGCCACCCTCACTCTGCCCATCCCGCTGGGAGCACCGAAGCCAGCTCTGCCGCACGCCCTGGGGCTTCGCGAGCCCAAAACACGGTGCACTTATTGTACTGCAAGGAGACCGGGTCCCGCTGACGACACTTGAAGTCTTGTGGGAAGACGGTTACAGAGATTTGGGAAGAGTGGGGGACCCGGCGCACTTACCTACCGTTAACCAAACCATGCCAATAATCCTACTTCACCTTTCCAAAGCAAAAGACACCTTGATGAGACAAACACCGCCATCTCCACCTCAATCCATGCCGCCCACTACCAGAAACCAACTCACTGGTACTTCATCCGACCAGCTGTTGATCAACAGCCCACAGAAGTCAACACAAAGACTCTTGATAACGGATGTATTTCCTTCAGGTATTAAAATTCCCACTGCTCCCAATCAATTACAGGGAATGCCAGGAGGGATCTTTCCCAAAAGACCACACTTTCTCCTCCGACTTAGGAGGAGCTACTCCTGCTACGTAAAAGCAATAATCAATTTAGAGAACATATAAACAGACACAAAAAAAACAGAAGGTGTTGGACATCAAAAAACTTATCTGCCAAAAGTGTCTTTCGCTACCTGCAGAATAAGGCTCCTGCTTCTCGCTGTGAATGAACTCTTTTCGTTCGTATTTGGCTCTGATCCACTGTTCCCGCAGCAGTCTGGAAAAAAAAAATACAGAGAAAAGGAAACAAGGTCCAAGGCACGCTAAGGAAGAATCCAGAATCATTAATTCTTCAATAAATATACAAGTGTGATTTACGTCTTACGAAAATTGCATTGTACAGTCTGGAGTCAAGGGTTTCTTCTGTTTACTGTTGGACAACAATAAGTCATTTCCTTGTACACCCAATTTTATTGGAAACTTACTTAATAAAATTTACAGATTTAGCGTAATAGCCCTGTCCCAGCCACCCGATCAGCCTCTCTACAAAATTCCCTCAGTATACGAACGATTTTAAACCTAATTTCCTCAGACTACATTCTGCAGTAAATAGGATCAGTAAATGAAAAAAAACAACAAACCGCATTCAAAAGAAAAATCCTTGCCCTGAAGCTATCAATAGGGAAGCAGAAATTGGCTACGCCTCGTGCGATCCATGTACATGATGGTCTTTTGGCAGTCAGAGCTGCGGAGATACCGTCTCCTTGTCACGCATGGACAGCTATTCAAAAAAATCGTGATATGCCAGGTTAAAATTAAACTTGTGACGGTGAGGGGAGGCCCAGCCCAAGGAGGGGTGACACTTGTGACCCAGTGAACATGGAGCAGGGTGTCACGTACCTCCCAAACCGGGAACAAGAGGAATTCAAGTGAGAGGTGACCCAGTCGAAATGAAAGGGACATAGAGGACAGCCATAGCCCAAGCCCTGGCCAATCTCTTGGAAGGAACTGGGGTGTGAAAAGCAAAAAGGCCTCAAAAAGACCGGGAGAACGTGGCTGGGTAAGGACGCAAGGGCTGAGCCCTGTGGAACACGGGACCCAAACACCAGAGGGTGGCGAGCACCCACCTGGCAGAGCTCTGCCAAGCCCACAGCCCGTACCGCTAAGTCTCAGAAAGAAATCCAGGATGCGTGGCAGGAAACATGCCTATCGCGAGCTCCTTTACTTCTCACGTTGAAAATTATACCAGTGATTTATACACCTTATCATCCAAAAAGGAAAAAAATACCCCAAAGATTACAAATACTTCTTTGCTATTTTATTTTAGCACGAGTGCTGGAACTAATAAGTAGTTTAGATCTAGAATATGCTAGAAATTGCTTCAAACCATTTTTAACTGCATTTAGTTCTTAATTGCCCTAGAACCTGAAATCGCCCGAGCAGGCAGAAAGCACAGGCAGAAATAAAGGCACGTGTCATCCCAGCTTCACCGCAGACATTTCGGAGTGGCCTACACCAACGACAGTAAAAGATCCCTCAGCTTTGGGTCTGCTCTGTAAAACCCATCACGCTTCAACACATCAACCTCTGTGCCAATGAAAATTGTTGGTATGCGTAATTACCTTTTCTTTTTTGCTGACTGTGCAAATTTAATGCTATCTTTTCGGCAGACACGTTCCAGAAATGCTCAAGGAAGATAAGTGTTCTAACATGGCTTATGAAAATCCATCTGCAGGTAGAGCAAACACATTCACCCAATCTGCAAGACGCTATTCAATGAGAACTGTGGTTGTAATCGGTTTCCTGGCAGTTAAGGAGGAAATAATTACAGGCATTTTGTCCCAATCCTTGTTTTATCTCCTTGGTTGAGCACCAGCCCTCTCCCACAAGGCTGAGGGAGCACCGTAGCTTCCCTGCACCCAAAACTCAACTGTGAGCTTCTGCTGTCGCAGAAATAATGCATCAACTCTGCCTTTCCCCCTTCTGTTCCTGTTTTCATGACTGATCTTTAGTTGTTACACACACATCTGCAAGTTTGACTGTGAGCTCCGAAGATGAACGCCCATCTCCCTTCTGCTGCCTCCCAGGGCTAGGCTCTGGGTTGGGTGCAAACCATCTTCAGTGCATCTCAGGAGGGTCAGGTGCGTTTTGTACAAGTGCGCAAGGGGGCTCTTCTGGGTTGAGCAGGACGCCCTTTGTGGTTCTGATATCCACAACACGGTAGCCTGCAAATGATGACCCTTAATTGCCTGTTTCTATACTTCCATGACTCATCAACAAAGCTACCAAACTTTAATCATAAAATCAACACAAATAGTTAAATTTATTACCCTTCTTGCAATTTTTCCAGCCCGGCTGCTGCAGATAGCTTGTTATCACCATATCCAAACTTGGACCTTTTCAACAAGACGATTAGGGATTTAACTAGAAGGAAGAGAATTCACACCACCCTCGGCTCCAGCTGACTTCAGTGGGTTCAGCAGGAGCTGCAGCTGTTCCGAGTCTCTGAAAGCCAGCCTTCCAGCACGGGTGCTTAAATACAGTATAAATTAAGGTTCAGGAGCAGCCGTGGGAAAACACTCTTGCTGTATAATGCAAATACTACAAGAGACACACTCTTCTGCTCTCACGCCTTAGGGAACACCGCTCCGCAGTGACTTATTTCCCGTGACGCCGTCAGCGGCGGTGGTTCACTACCTCCACAGCTTTCGTGTGAGAGAGCGCAAAGGGGGCAGCCCCAAGGCACCTCACACCAAAGGGGTGCCCTGCGAAGCTGCAAACCGCCCTCGATACCCTCTCGCAGAGCACGAGTGGCTCCGATGGCAGGTCCCACGGCAGACGGGACTCCGGCCGTGCCACTTTCCCGGCTCACAGCAGGCGCTTTCTGACAGCTCACAGGTTCTTCCCCTTTCCTCATCATCACAAACCCAGGCTCTTTCAGCAATAATTTCCAAGAAAACCAAGATACACCAAGAGCAGCCCACAGTTAAGGACAACTCAGTGCAAGGCCAGTAGCTGCAGCTTCTGCTGCAGTGGTTATTTATAGAAAGCAGAACAACTCCAGCAGAAGAAACTGAAACAAAAACCCACCGAGGACGGCGAGGAGTCCACCATCTCCCTTCAATGCAACAGAGGAGTTGAGCAGAAGTTGACCACGCTCACTCTCATGGACTGGAGGCAATCCGGCCATGAGCCATACAGCTTTTTAAGCTGCTTCTGGGTCTGGTGTTAAATGCTAGTTTCACCGGCACAGGTTGGATGGATTTGAACAGGAGTAGGAAATTGCCCTGGTATCTCTGGGATCTGAGAACAACTGGAGGGCAGGGACCATCCAGAGGTCCCTCAAGCCACAGAGTCTTCTGCACCGTTTTCAGTGGACTTCAGACCTGATCTCCATTTCATTTTAAGTATACCTTCAGGGGCCTTTTCTTTTAAATAGCTGTTGCTGGGTTTTAGTTGAAACGTATTTTTCCTGAGGTGAATATGTACATAAATAACCCAGGGTGGACATCACATGCCGAATACAGAACCCTCCATCCAACCCCCTCTTTGATTTCGGCAGGAGTTCAGTGAACAGAAAGGACAGTAGCAACAGCCTCCTGGTATTTTATTGCATTTCTGGCGATGGGATAATGTAGCAAATATGTGGTTCATGTTTGTTAGAAAAATGTAAGTGCATCATTCCTAAGCTGCAGAGATGCACAGCTTTCGGGATCAACTCCAAAAGCTTTAACAGCCCACCTAAAGTCTGGCAAGCTGCTGGTTACAGGGAATGTGTCATTTTTTGGCAATTAGAACAGCAAGGTCTCTGTAATTATCAAGATAAAAACCTGGGAACAAAGAAAAAAAAACAAAACGCATCACCAAAACCCAAAATCCTAAGGAAAAAATAAAAACACATTTCCAACAGAATAAGGGAAAATTCGTCCCCCGAACGGAACAGGACTGGGCTGCGCTGGGGAGGTGGCAGGTCCAGCGGCGACAAAGCACCGCCAACACCACGGGCTCCAAATCTCTTTTTGGGTACTTGTTTGCTTGCCTGGCCACCCACAGGAGAACACGGGCTCTCCGGCAAAGGGCCAGCAAGGAGGGTTTCAGAAGAAGCCAGAGGAGCAGTTTTACCTCGGTCCCACTTACTCAAAGCCTGTCTCTCGCAGCAAAATTCCATGATTCTATGGAAAAAAACCCCCGGGGAAAAGCTGTTCAAGCAGCTTAATATCCAACCGTGGCCACGTGGCTTGGTTGTGCTCTACGGAGGAGTGCTGCCCCGCCACATTTACAGTCTCCAGTTCATCGTCACCCAAGCCCCTCAGCCGGGCTGGCTTTCCTTGGACACACTGCGGTCACACACCACAGACACGGCTGCTATGGCTTTGTGAAGACGTACGACAGACAAGAAGCCCCAGACAGAGGTGAAAGTGGCCCAAAAGACATCAAACACTACCTGCTACCACCCTCCGATTGCATCTTTGTGAGCCACCGTCAAGTCCAACAAAGACAAAAGAAATGAACGTTATCCAGGAACACCATTTCCAAAACCCAAATTTGTAGCTTCTGGAATTTGTCAGAGGCTTTTGCAGCAAAAGCCAATCTGCTTTCCACAGGCAGCACTGTGCAGGCAGCTATGCCAAGTTTCTGTCAAACAACCATTTTAATGACATTTTAAGTCCGAGTCCAAATTTTTGCTGGGACTGCAAGGAGAGCCGCTGCAGCGTAGACGAAACGCCTGCCTAGCTTCACGCCCTGCCTCCGCATCTTCTATCTGGTAAGTGCTCGCTGCGAGGACCTGCTTTTAAATGGCTTTGTGGAGGCATGAGACAGCCAGGGGCTTCTTTCAGGCGCTCCACGCATCGCCCCGGGTTTGCAGAGCCGCAGCAGTGATGGGCCACCCACCCCCCAAGAGCAGTGGCCAGCAGCAAGCTTCTGGAGGAGAGCAAAAGAGACAGGGGATTTGGCTATGAAGGCATGAAAATCTTGCATGATGGATTTGAAGAAGCTAAAGCTGAATTTGAGTATGCAAAATCATAACATGCTCAATTAAAATGCTAACTGGTTCCTTTTCTGTTTGGCTGTTTTACACGCGCGGCCCAGTTCACCACAACGCTATTTTTCAGAATGGTTAAACACAGATTAAAAACATGTAGGAAACAGCCTGTGTCGGTACTACCTTAACCTTGTAGCAATTTCCTTTGGAAATTAAAGGAATCGATATGAATTAATAGGCTTACGAGCTTACAACAAAGAGAAGATGAACAACGACCGCGGCCGGTTGGGACTGACGGCGTGGGCAGACCTCCGGCACTCGGCTGAGCGCAGAGCGATGCTCAGGCAGAGACTTCCCCAGGGTCAGGGCCCAGTTTGAGCCACCACAGGAGGCTCCACCAGTTGGGAACTGATGAGCAGCCGCTCCAAGAGGCCACGCCGCAGCTCCTCAAGCTTTACAGCCAAGACATCCAGGACTTTTGAAAGCCACAGATGTAAAATCTGAAGACCCTTATTAATACGTAGGAGCCTGAGCAAAACACTCAACTTCACCCCTATGGACATTATGCTTTCAAGAAGTCCATCTACAAAGGACCAGCAAAAGGAGGTGAGTGAGGAAGAGGAGACCAGGCGAGAAGTCTGCATCCTTGACCATCATTATGCCCCGTGCACAGGAGGGTAGGGGACCAGACTGACCTTCAGACACCACACTGAGGTGGTGGGCTTGGTAGCTCCTCTACCAAACGAACCAAACTTTCAATGATAATGTAAGAAAAAAAAAGTATCCAGGGATTTACTAGGCAATTTTCTCTCCGCACATTTCAATCGTACCATAATACAATGAGCCACTTCTGCTAATAACTGTTCTTCTTCAGATGACTGTACAGATGACTCCTCAAGATGTGAGCCTCACTGGGGTACATCCTCTCTCTGACTGATGTCTCATCGCGTTCCAGATAAGACAACCACCCAGTACAACTCACGCCATTTAATTCTGCCCCGTTTTTCCTACCAGGGTACTCAACTGTGCTGGCAGTCAGCATCTTTGAATGTTCTGCATAAGGAGCAGATTTAGCTCCCACTTATCCAAGCACGGAGAGAGGAGCGGAGCGATGCACTGCGGCTCATACGCAGTTCCACAGGATGATGCTCTGTGTTCCCCAATCAAGCAAAAAGGCAACAGAAAATGGTGTTAAGTATTGGGCAGGGACATGGATGTACCTCCAGTACTGCGAAAGCCCAGTAAGAGCTTGTCTCCACCTTCTTCTACCCGTTTTCATCCAAGCATACGGCTGAAAAAGACTTTTTCCTTTGCTTTTCCTCAAAAGCAATGCTGCCCCTGTTGCTCACTGGTGACTCAAAACTCAGCCCCGTGCTTGCAGTGTATCTGCCCCAGAAAAGGCCGGGTGACAGCTCTCGCTCTGCTGCCGTGATGCACACAGCTGGGCCGTGACCACACGTGACCATCCAAAGAGGGTTTTTGTGGTTTAAGTTCCTCACCCGAGGCTCTTCCGGCCAACGCTGCGGTGGTGTAGGAACATCCCAGAGTCTGGGCTTCACTGCAGCCTCAGGGACTGCCCAGTGGTGCAGAAGTTGGCTGCTCTGCTCGTTGCTCTGCTCGCTGCTCCTCATGCACGGGCCAAGCTGCTGGCAGAGAGAAGATGAGAGCAGAGCACAGAAGGGGATTTTTATTTTTTGGTTGGGTGTTTTGTTTTTTTTTGCCTAAGCACAGCTGGTAAACTTTCCCTGGGCAATTCCAGAGCACCCCTCCGACCTTCGCCAAGTGTCTGACAGGGCCCGGAAGCCACAGCGGGGTTTCTGGAGGATGCAGAAGCCAGACGCAGCAGGCACACACCACGTATTTCCCAAGGAGTCAAACACAACGTTGTAGGCAAGAAGAAAAAAGGGCAAGCTGGCGCTGCAGCACTTCTTCCCCCTTGCTCAGAACGTTGCAATTCTTCAAGCAATCAAAGTAGATGGATTCCAGAAGCAGCATTATAAAATTAAGAAGCTTCAAATGAACCAACAGCCTGTCCTTATTACGGCTCGTACGTTAGCATCCTGCCGTGCCGAGCCGGAGCTCCCGCAAAGCCTGCCCAGCCGCTGCGGCCGGCCAGCACGGGTTGTCATGATTAGAAGCATCAAAAGCTCTTGGTGCTGCAGAAGGTGGGTCGGCACACAACGGCACGCTGCCATCCGTCGCGGTGCCGCCCAGGGCTGTGAGCTGGGAACAACTCATGCGATTGCGGTGACCAGGCTGCAGCGAGGCGAGGAGAAAGCTAAATATACACCCCTTTAAAAAGCAGCGCTCCCCTGCTCTTGCTTAGCATGTGTCCGTCGAAAGGCACAGAGCGCCTCTGGCTAGAGGAAGAAAAAGACAACCTGGCACGCTGCCCTCGAAACGCCCCCGACGTGTGACATGCCCACAGCTGCTCATACCGCAGCGGTGCCGGAGGGACATCTCTCACTGCAAGAGGTCGCATCCATCCCCACGCACCCTGCTGCTGCTGCGGAGCCCCAGTGGCGCCGGTCCGGAGAACACCTACCTGCACAGAGCTCCAGGCTCAGCCCAGAAATCAGGGCATCCAGGCTGAAAACTGTCCCAGTGCAAAACAGGCACCAGTTGGGGGGCACAAAAGGGCCAGAAATTGCTCTTCAAGCTGCTTGCAAGAAGACCAGCCTTGCCTCATTCTCCCAATCAATCAATCAATAACCAAAAAGAAACAACAACAAAAAAAAAAAAAACGCTCCTGAACAACCTGAACATCAATCAAAAAGGCCCCTGCCCTGTAAGGCACAACAGCAGCTAAGGCTGGAGTGCAACATCTACACTGAGACTTAAGAGCAAACAAAATTAAAATCCCCTAGAACTATGTTCCTCCTACCAATGACAACCAGGTGAAAAATCTTGCTTCTCCACCCCCAGCATCACACGTACATGCAAGTCTCAACATGGCACGGCCAGCTGTTGGATTTTGGAGCTCAGCGATACCAACGTGGTACTGGATCCTCTCAGGGCCACAACAGTTCACGAGAGCTGTCTGTTCACCGAGGACGGAAAACAACGGAGCTGCCGTCTTCAGCTGAGTTTGCACCATCTCCTCCCCTGGTCCTCCAGGAACGCTCCGGCTAGGAGTGCCTTCCCAGTGGCTTCTCCTTGAACTCCCTCCCACAAAGGCAGAGGTATTCCAGAAACAGGAGAAGTTAAGAGGCTGGGGCTTTTTTTCCCCTCGAGAAAAATCATCCTAGCAAGACAATCACAATGCACGCAGAGCGTGGCCCTCCACAGTGCTCGGTGGCTTTGCCAACCCTCACGTCATTTCTGTAATTGTAGGAACCATGGAAGCTGCTGCCAGAAGCCATTTTAGATCAAACCCAAGATCGGGGAACACAGCATAAATGGGTGTTTTTCTCATTTTCAGGCCAGACACCATCGCTCACACCTAGGCCTTCCCAGATTTAGCATTTGGGCATCATCAAATAGTGGGTAACGGGTGTATTGTGGAGGCACTTCACAGGCACGACAGGTCTTTCTCTCTCATCTTTCTACAAGACTTTTTGCATGATGTGGGAAGGCAATAACTCTTCCTAACAGCTATTACAAGAAGATTAAAAATATAGATAAAGTCACCCCAAGGTCAAGCACAGGTACTCGCAAACCCTTTGGCCCCCCTCCAGCACCATTTCAGGTCTGGGGAACACAGCAGAGCCTTCCTCCTGCGAGGCCGGTAGCCCACCTGGGGAGCCCTACGAACCCTTCCAGTACTTCTGCTCTGGGCACCTCTTACCGTGCTCAAACACATCACTCAGAGCCTCGCACACTGTTTTCACACCACTGCCACGACGCCGAACCACACCTCCGTCTTCAACTAGTGACACCCCGTTGAAGCAGCAATACTGGGAGGGATCTCAGGGACCAGTATGCACCAGTTCGCTAATACTAAAGTACCGGCTCAGGAAATTACGCCTTCCAGGCCCTCTGTGAAGGTTGTTTTTACAAAGATACAACCTCCCCTGGGTACTCTGCAGGGCTGGACCCTACAAACCAATTTCAGTTCACCTTCTTGCTCCCTGGATGGCACAGCGCCTTCTGGCCACTCAGCCCTCTTGGTCTGCAAGGTCTACCCCAGCTTATAGCTGGGCCTTTTGGCCACTCAGCCCTCTTGGTCTGCAAAGTCTACCCCAGCTTATAGCGAGATTCACTCTATGCTGCCTGCGAGACGATATCTTTGCAGTATCTTCAGAGAGGAGATTATCGGTCACTTAGGCAAAAACAGAAAATCCACCACCCTGGCACTAAACCCCAGCACTTTTGCATTATAAGTAACCTAGCACATCATCTGGCAGGTAAGCAAGTTACGTTTCGATGCATAAAGGCAGAGGAAATGGGGTAGGAACGGGCATTTCCGTAGCTCTAGAAAGTTGGAGGAGTCTGGGGAACAGAGAAACCATTGACTTCCCTGCATCATCTCAACTGTACTTATCAAATCAGATCCCACACGTAGCATAAACTCTACCACATGTGTGCGGAAGAACAAAGACTTTCAGGGCCTTTTATAAATGAAACCTCCTTTGTGGCTAAATACAAAAAGCATCGCTCTAAAACTAAAATATTCAGAGGCCGCAGCTGCACAAACAATGAATGGTGTTTACCAGCAAAGGTATTTACTTACTGACAGTCAAGAAACGTTGGCTTGTAATAAAACGGTGGCATTTTAGACTCATATTTTGCTTTTGCTATGTTGTTTCCATTCGAGGCCATAAACTGTAAAGAGAGAAAAACCAGAAAGAATTAAAAAATGTTAATGGTATTTTCCCTTGTCCTCTTTCGCTTCTACAGAACGATGAAATTATTGGGATGGGGCCTCTGTTCACTAATTGAGAGGCTTCCCCCAGACTGGGCAGAGGAGGGAGGCTGGAAAGGCTGTGCCTGCAAATCAGGGCTCAGAAATTGATATTGATTATTATGGCCAGGGCTCCCACAGCTTAACACGGCACTGGGGACAGGTCCGTGTCCCAGCCACACGTGCGAGATCCCCACGGGAGCAGAAGGCGGCAGGCGGTGGCATTTCCCACTCGCGGGCATGGGAACGAGATGGCTCCCAGGGAAACCAGCACAGAAACTGGGCAACCAGAGGGCAAAACCTGCCCCTGACTTCATGTCTCCCTGTGTTGCGGCTCCGGCAAGGTAATAGTCTCCGCCAATAAGCCCTTTGCTTTGGATCACATCACTTGCTCCAAAAGGATAACTTTATTTTTGCAAAGCCATGCCAGCAACCTCAGAAAGGAGCTTGACGTATTATAAATAAATAAACAAACAATCAAATAAATTCTATCTTAGCCCTGACAGCCCTCCTTTCCTTCTGAGCGCATATAAAAATGGCTAGTTGAGAAGATTGCAAACAAAACCACATATTTCCCTATTCATACATTTTACCTAATGAAAATCACTTTCTAAGTGTAAAAACCCCATCCTTTTCCAGGCAGCCATGCTACATGTTTTGTCTTGTGTCAAATGCCAAGAATACCAGCATAACAAGCAGCTAAGCTTTTTCTTCTTTTTCCCCCTCCTAAGATTTTTTTTTTATTATTATTTACACGTTTTTGAGCTTCTTGAGTTTACATATTCAACCCATTCTCAAAAAAAAAAAATCAGGGAAGGGAAAGCCCGTGCAACACAAAGGCCTATTTTCCTCATGAAACACATGACTCCACGAGCTGCGGCTTTCAGAAAAACCCCAAACCTACAACATCCAAGATAAAGATCAATGGCTGGGGTTAGGGGTTCATGCCTTTAAAGCCATTGAGACTCAAAGCAGAGAGGTTTCCTGGGCAGGTTGCCTTCAGCAACATCACCCAGATGCGGGCAGGTGTGTGGCACAAACAGGCAGAGTTTATACTGTGAGGGTCCAGTGCGTCCAGATGTGAGTTTGAGAGTCTTCAACGCGACGTGGAACAAAGCGCCAGAAATAGCCGAGCTGGGCAGGGGAGGCAGAGCAGGGGTCCAGCCTATTGTCTAGGCTGGGCTAGAGGCAACGTGAGAAGCAGAAGACGATTCATTTGAAATTAGTCATTTCCACACGCTCTATTTAACTGATATTTCTGGAGATGTGGGGGAAACCCTCATAACTTCTTCATGAAATGGCCATTCCATTTTTCCATCACCATCACGGACCTCACTCCCACGTTCAGGAATTACCTAGACGTGCTTTCTGAAATCACGTTAGTTGTGGCATCTTTAGAAAGGGCTGTTTTACGGCTTCGCTGGTAAAATGCAGCGACCCGAACTCACTGGTACTTCAAGCCTGAGGTGCACGTACCTCCACTTGAGCATCATCCCAGTCATCCAGGCGGACCGACTTCACTTTGCTGACTTGGGGAATATTGCGATGGATTCCTGAACAATTCAAGCAGATGAAGATCCCAAGGCTGTGGGATGCCCAGTCCGGGTCTGAAAGCAAGAGAGAAAGAGAGATTTGCACTCGACTGGTCTGTCGGATTCAGCGCAGGAGGAAGGAGACGGGGCAGGACAGGGCACGGCATGGCAGCCACCGGGTCTAGTGATGATTTATATCATATAATACAGATGTGCATTCATTTATATTGACGGTTACACCAATTACGCTAACAATTAACAGATTTTGTTAATCTCAAGCATGGCAGTTATTCACGAAACCCCAATACACAGACAACTGCGGATGCCCCAGGCCTCCAAAACTCCCTCCACGCTCACATGAAGAGAAGAGGGGAATGTCCATCCTTCATCAGCAAATCCCACCCAAGCGCCGGGCGGAACAGAAATTCCGCAACCAAAACAAACAGCTCAGGGAAACCATCACGCTGCTCCTTTGCTTTGCTAATTTTTTTTTTTTTTTCATTTTTTTTTATTATTTATTTACAAGGGGAGTGCTCCACAGAGAGACTTTCCTCCCCCAGCTGCGGCTACCACAGCCCTCCGCGCCAGGAGGTTTCCAGCCCTCGCCTTAATGGAAAAACGCTGCCAGCGGCAGCTCTGCGCTTTCTCTCAGCAAAACCACGCGCTGTTTTCAGCCCCGAGCCGACGTCTCACACAAAGCGCTTTCAACACGAGCCCTTCACCTCCCAACGCCTGCTCGGGAGAGGCACTGCCCGAAGCGCGGGGAGACGGAGAGGGTCCGGAGGAGGGCAGGGGCAGGACACATCCACCAGTGTCCCCAGCGCTGCCTCGCTAATAAAGCCGATAACAGGGAGCTTTGTTTGAACTCCGACTAGCAAATGTCAGCGCCGGCTATTCCAGCTGCGCCCCGGCAGAAGGAGCTTCCTTGCAAGCCACCGAGTCGGCCGCTAAATCCCGCGCCTGCTCCCGATGGGGGTCCCCTCGCCCCGTCCTCCCCCAAACCCACCGCATCGGGCTGCCAAGGGGTACGGGCAGGTCTTCCTGCCTCGCAAACCACCCTAATTTGTTTATTCCCCCGCAGTAATTACACTAAACGCTCGCTCCTCACAGCGCAGCAATTATTTATAAAAAGCAAGGGCACGTGCTTTCTCCTCCTGATACATATTTAATGGCCTGGCTGTGGCGGTGCGGCAGGAGCCGCCGCGGGGCAGCGCAGCTCCTCTGCACGGCGTCTCGGGGTCTGCTGCCAGCCCCTGCCCGCGGGGACGGCCACCACGCCGCCCAGCCCACCCTACAGGGCATGAATTCCCATCCCAGAGGTGGTTGTGTCCAGACATAAACCCGTGAGTGAACTGAGGTAGTTCCCAGAGGTGGTTGTGTTCAGATATAAACCCGTGAGCGACCTGAGCAGCCCCACCGGACATGGCCGGGTGCTCCCCCCAGGACAGGGGAGCGGATTCCCAACATGTTGCTCGTCCCATCGGCTGCAGCTCCCCTGGCACAGGGCTGGGACCAGCAGCCTGAAATAAAGGTGGGTTTTTTCCTCTTTCACTTGGCCTCCCGTCCTCACGCGAGACTCCGACGACGACAGCTCAGGCCTGGCAAGTATAAAACCAGCCAAGTCGATGTCGACCCGAGCACACCGCAGCAGCAACCAAGCGCTGCCCATGTCCAGCCATGCCAGTGAGGACACGGGGTGCTCTGCGCCCACCCCCGCACCCCCACCCCGCTCCTCCCACCATGACCGGGAGACTCGGCTTCACACCGTGCCCGAGGTCAGGCACCCCCACTGCTTCCGACCGCAAAGATGGGGGTTGTAGCGTTGGGTTACAGGCTGGCCACAAGAATCAAGCATTTTGCACACTCACGCTCGTTTCTGTGCTTTAACTCCTCGCGTTGCCCTCTCCCATCTCCGAACACGTGGCTGTAATCCCAGTCGGGACCTGCCAAACTTCCTACCGCAAAACCAGTCCAAGGTGTAGCGCTGCTGCCCTGTGGTAGCCCAGGACCATGGGACCAGAAGATGCGAGCCAGGCCAGGTGAAAGCACCAGGGTTGAAAACCCACCTCTGACTTCCACACAGAGGATCAGGCTCGAGGAAGGGCGAGAAGGTCTGGAGGACAGGGTGTCACACAGAGCAGCGGTGAGGAAGAGGAAGCCGTGGCAGAAAAGTTTGGAGCTAACGTGGCCACCGGCTCCCTGTGCTCAGCACAGATGCTCCACGATAATCGTGCTTCACGCCTCCCCGGAGTAACGCGATCTGATCAAAGCAGCGCCTGACTGAGGGAAATGGGTATCAAAGTATGGATGGGCCTCCACAGGTTTTATCGGGAGCCCCAACACTTGTTTTATGTTAGCGGATTTATCTTAGGCACACGGGTGGATTTCTCCATACTGTCTGCAAATTCCTAGACTCAGGCTTCCAAAGTCCTCTCACAGAAGTAACCCCTGTGCTGCTGTGTGCAACAGGACCAGGAGACATCACTCCTTCCTCCAGCCAGGGAGGAGGACACGTTTGGGTGGAGGAACAACCTGCAAGAAGATGCTCAGGCTCAGATGGAGGAGGCTCCAGTGGTCACCAAGCCAACTCGTACCTAAGCTGTCTCTTCTCAACGTCTGTAAACAGCAATGGGTCTCAGTCACAACTGGGGCTGTAAAGCATTCTCCTCACACCAGCAGTATCTTCTTTAGACCAGACTCTTAAACGTGCTTCCTCCCTGCTCCCCACCATGTCAAGCCACGTCTAACTGAGACAGCAAAAGCTGGGCCGTATGCGGGAGCATAAGGACATTGTGTCCAGGGGACGGTAGCACTTTAGAGGAGCAGACAGAGACGACAGGGTCAGTGGTGACCCAGCCCTTGGAAGGGATGCTCCCAGCTTGTCCCATAAAACCACCCCCGCTGTCTCCTGGCCACCTCCCTTTCAGTGTTTCCTCTCGTGCCCATCCCAAGCCCATCCAACACCGGCAGCACCCCCGCACCGTGGCAGGGCAGCACCCGTCACTCGACGCTCCAGACCCACTGCCAGCAGTTCGCGTTGCTGCCGTGTATTAATAGCAACTTCCTCTTCGTTGCTCTTCTGGTTTTAAAAATACATATCTCTTAAATACAAAATCATGCGGCAAAGGGGGATGTAAGAGCTGTAGATCCTTGGCTGGTTGTGTGCTGCTTTCCTGTGACAGCCGCAGCCCAGAACTACACAAATCTGGCAACTGTTTTTGGTGCCAAAGGGAAGACCAGGCAGGAGAAGAGTTCAAACAGCCCCAGGAGATGAGTTAGCCCCATCCAAAAAATTACTACGTAGTGAAATCCCCCAGAACCAACTGATCTACCAGGGGAAGTCTCTCTGAAACGCCACTGTTACAATCATTTATTAGAGATTTCTCGTGGCTCTTGCTCTCCTGGCTGAAGACATCTGGCTGAGAAAGCAAGCCAGCCCAGGCCTTTCCCGGATTTAGTCGAAAGCCGAAAGCAATTTCTAAGCGTTGTCTGAACGAGCCAGAGGGTGACGGACCCAGGCGAGCCCCCGGGGTGGTGGGTGGAGGATTCCCTGACTCCATCTCCTGGAGGGCTCTGCCAACGCCCCTTCCCCTCCTCACCCCCTCCCTGCACTTGTGACACCGTTTTCGAAGAAACCTAGCTATGAGACCTCTGCGCCCCCGCGGCTCCTGCGGGAACTGGTGGCAGATCCCCAGGCAGACGGCTGCCGGCCGGGGCGAGCACCCGCTTCTGCAGGGATGCTTTTCCAAAGCCCTTTGTAAGGCTTGGGGCTGTCGGTGGCCATGGAGCTCCCCGAGCACAGCACAGTCCCTCTCTCTTTGCTTCTGCTCTCCAGCACGAATGACGCGAGTAATTCTCAGCCCAGGAACACGGCAGATAACGCCAGCGATCTCCGACCTTGGCATAACCACAGACTCCAACCCTTCAAATGACTGCGCCATTCCTTGGAGATAAGATAACATCTTATCAAGCGCGCGAATAAATTCATGTAAGCGTTTTCATACGAGACAAGTGAGTTTTGGGGCAGCACCATTAGTTTGGTGACCCAGCGTCCCCAGGCTGTAGGGCCGGCAAGCTGAGGTCTTCGTAGCCAGCCAAAGCCCACCTTGCACCCAGACACTTCAACAGCTGGAACACGTTCTCCGTGCTGGACATTACTGGGGAGTTCCGTAATTTTATTTAAGCCATTTTAACTCAGCAGGGCCCAAAAAAGTGCAAAGAAATGGCAATATATCATAATCTGGACCTCTTTTGGGCACTGCCCAAAAAAGATGATTTTTTTCTAAACCTCCAGAGTTTCAAGCAAACAGCAGTGAAGCCTAATGAAAACTCCCCGCCATGCCTAAGTTCCACACAAATGACTTTATTCCATTATGTCCAGCCAAAAGGAATAAAGAAAGGGGAATATTAAACCAAATACACTGTTAGAAGTGCATAAAGTCTCTCATCCTCCAGCATCATTGCTCCAGAACAACTGATGCCAGCTCTAGAAGGCTTTCACTGCCCAATGTGGGAGAGATTTCTGGTCACTTAAAAACAGATTATAATCAATTTCAAAATAAAAACCTGATACAACTTCATTTAAAAAAAATTAAAAAAAAAACCAAACAAAGCTAAACTAAGCTCATGAGAAGGACACGGGGGTGGTACTTTCCCTTCTCGTCCATCTGAAAGGGAACGCACAGCCAGAAATTGGAGAAGCATCCAAAGCAAAACTAAAACACTTGGGCAACACCCCTAAATTCAGAAATTAACTTCCCCACCCCGCTCCTTTTGCCACCACAAGCGCCAGGAAAAGCCAGGGCAGAGAACAATGAACTCTCAGCTTGAACCCAACGTTACTAAGCGTTAAGAACAGCCCGCAGAGGGAAAAACGAAGGCTGGACCCAGAAAAATGGTAAACAAGAGGAACCAACATAAGACATAGGACAATTGATGCAAACCAAAAGGAGAGCAGAGAAGACCGGAGGTGGGATGGCAGTGGATTTTATTAATATTTTTTTTTTAATAAACAATCAATATTTCCTGGATCCAGAATATAGACATAGGGTTCTAGTTTGAAAAGCCCTAAATGGCATCAACCCCAGTACAACCACGTGAAGCAGCGTGGCAGCAGGCTCAAAGCAGCCAGGAGACCAGAGCAAGAACTCAAGAGTCCCAAAACTGACCCGGGTGCCCCCCCTCCACCTTTTGCCTTAAACCACAGCTATCACTGTACACAGCGGCACAGCATCCTGCTGACCAAGACTAATATCCACGAGAACGTGGCCAACGCACAGCAATACCCCATTAATGCACCCTCCAGCACACAAACGATGGCCTGACCCTTAATTAGCTGCCTGGCTGCATCCCCACTGCACCAGCTGGGTGGGAGCCCGTGTTTTGTTGGGTTGGAGATCCAACAGACTGTTCTGATCTCCATCCCCCCGTTTGAGGCGATAAAGACTAACGAGAGGGGAGAGGAGGACGTCTCCAGGTAGGATAAACCTTTTTCTACCCTGCACTAGAAAGGAAACTCCTGTCCTAGGACACGGGATATAATCAGAAGGGTTTTAGTGCCATCAACACGAGCAAAAAGCCTTTTCTGTTTGCTGCTCAGCTGCTGCTGGTCTCCTAAACGCCCCAGCCAGGAGAACCTTGTGTTCAGCACTGAAGTTCTGTTGCTATTTACTCTGGGGAAAGATCAGGAGGTTAATAAACAGACCCTGGTCATGCATGTTTAAAAATAACAATAAAAGATGTTAAAACTGAAGCCAAACAGCCTCCCACCAACACTCCTCTCTAAGTAGGAAAATTTTTCAGTGAAGGCACTAAACTTGCCAAGGTCTTTTTGTTCAGCTGGCAGGTCTCAGCAGCCCCCTCTGCTCGCTGTCTGCAGCCCCCGCTCTGCCACCCAGGCACCAGGACCGGACACAAAACACCCTCACATTAAACCTCCCTGGCTTCAAAAAGTCCTTTTCCCTGCAGAAAGTGGCATCGAGCTGAACACAGCTGCTGGGGGATTGCTCCCCCGCCCCCCGCAGCTTCTTACCCCACCAATCTGCTTCTGCCCAGGGAGAAGGGCTGGCAAATTCTAGGGGGGGGGGAAAATAAATCATGTTTAAGTGAGAGGACAATGGAGGTGCGGGAACAAGTTTCCACTTTTAGCTTGAGAACGCAAAGCCCGTTTCACGCCATTAGAGCGGCGAAGCTCCAGAACAGCTTTGCAGTAGGAGGTGGTGGGGGCAAGAGAGAGAAGTAGCTGCGAGGGGACGGGGTGACATACGACGGGCGCTGGGGTGACAGCAGGAGGCAGGACCCGGCGGCTCAGTCCGTGTCTGTGTTTCGGGGAGCGGCTGGGGAGGTCCTCCTCCGGGTTGGAGAGGGGAAGGAGAGGGTCGAGATTGAACCCCTTCAGTGCCCCCCCAAGCGCGGAGCCAACCGAGTGCTGCCCAGCACTCCCCTCTGCTCCCCACCCTCGCCTCCCGACACCCGGGGAAGGGAAAACCTTCACCTGCCTTAGAAACGAGCCGCAGGAAAGGTGTTTACAACCACCTCCGCCGCACACCACCCACCCTCAGGCTTTTATGTATTCTGTCACACCAAAATACCAAATCTGCTCGGTTTCGCAGCACAAAGCTCCCATACCAGACCCCCCCCCCCTCCATCGCGCCACCTTCTGCTCTTCCCCCATCCACATCCCTCTGAGCCTCGGGCACACAGGACGATGTTACCCAGGGTCCGCGTCCCAGTAATCCATCCCAAATAAGAAAGATGAAAACGATAAAAATAAGCCACCTAAACTGCTGCCAGAGGGTTTAAACTGCGGGATGGCTTTGATGGGATTTCCACTTCGGTCTTCAGAGCCTTGCTGTCCTCCTACAATATAAAATGATTCTCGCTGCGTGGCAACGCAAAGCTAAGCCATAGAAAAATGGAGTAAAGGGAGAAATACTCAAGGTCTTGTTATGCCCCGAGATAACCATCCGTCTCATGACGTGAGGAAAGATTGCCTGAGACAAAGAATCATTTAGGAAAAAAAAAAAAAAAAAAAAAGAAAGAAAAAAAAAAAGGCTGAACTGCCACATTAGTCTTGAAGAAAAAAAGATTATTCTAATACATTGAGAGCCATTACGCACCAGCGATTCAGCCAGATCGCTCGGTTTGCACTTCAGGCTGCATTTGCCATGCTGCCTCCTTGGCCGTGAGAACACCCCCGTGAGCCCACCCAAACAGGCACCCTGCAAACCAGCCTGCAGGACCCTGGCGCCAACACACAGGGGGTAACGACAGGGGCCCCCCCCCCGGCCCCGGTAACGACTTTATTGCAGTGGCTCCTACCCCACAACGCAGTCTCAAAGATGCAGCGAATGCAATCCCATTATTCCTTACTGACAGATGACATCCTCGCAACTGGAGCATTGTTTTTTATTCAAAAGAACCTTTCACTGAAAATTAAGGTTTTGTAAAGATACAATTAATAAAGACCTAACTAGAAGCTTTAAAAAAAAAAAAAAAAAACCAAACCAAACCTACAAGTGCAAAATGTAACCTCTCAGGTTTTTTTCCACTCTGATTTTCAGTTTCTACTTTAGCATCCTTTCTGCACCCCCAGCCGTCACGGCCGGGGCCACCATAAGCCTGTTCTGCCTCCCCGAGACATGCCCTCAAAACCTGGGAGGAATTTTTGGCAGCTCTGCTTTTGCACAAGAGATTTCTTTCGGCCAGACACACGCGCTGGTCTGGGGAAGACACAGACCTGACCTTCCTCAGCATCGCTTTCAATGCCACGTTCCACCCAGCTGCAAGCCCACAAACCAGGGGGAACGCACAGTTGAATACAGCCGCCTTGCTCGTGGACTGGGCCACTTAAATAATCCTCAGCCACCATTAAAAGGCCCAGACCCAGGCAACCAGCAGGTTTTGCCTTCATCTCCCCAGGGAGATGCGATGACCCCGCAGGGACGGAGCTCCTTCCGCAACCTCGGAGGAAAAGCCCTGCCGCCCCCGATGCTCCCTGATCCCCTCCTGGGATTTGATTTTTCGCACGGTCACAGTTTAGCCACAGCGATACCAAGCTGCCAGCGCTGCTGCATCAGGAACCTCGGCTTTTGTTACAGGAGCATAAAGTACCCGGGACGAGCCTGTACTCCAGGGCTGCGGCTACTGAGCCTCACCCAAACGCCAAAACAGTAACAAAAGAAAACAACCTTTTTCGACAGCGGGGAAGAAAAAAAACCCCAAAACTTTCACTGAGCGGCTGATTTCTGCAATAAACTCTTCCGAGAGCAAAAGAAAACCTAGCTGGCTTCCAAATGCACAAAGTGACTAACAGAGAATTTTCCCCTCTTACGTTTCTGACCCATCCTACTCTTTGTTATCAGTATCCCTGAGCTAAATGGCTATCTCTTATCACGGATCCTGCATTAACTGGGGATTTCAGGGAAAGGAAGGCACCCCCCTGAGCAGCAGTAATAATAAATCAGGGATCCTGACCTTTTCTTCCCCCCAGCTGTACCAGATCAGCAGCGTGACGATACACACATGTGGGAAATCACAAAAACACCCTGCTTTCCTCATCTTCTGCTCGTTCCCCGCCCTCCCTCTTCTTTCGTTTGCACTTTATTTTCTCTGCTTGGGTCCTTTTCCTGTGTCCAGCTGCTCACCCAGCTCCAGCGATCACCTTTATCTTTCTGTGCATCCCGCTTCCCATGCTGGCACCCCATTCCGCAGGCTCTCCCGACACATACCCCATGTTATCTCACACAAGGAAAGACCTGCTGTGCCACACCTGCCCAGGATGAATAACAGAATTCAGCTGGAATATTTTATATATTATCTGCAGACACAAGTTACATATCTTATGTTAAGTAGCCCAGGGTATCTCAAGTTTATTGTCGCTGCCAGGCGGGTGACATCACAGCACCACGAGTGGCTCTCGTTTGCCAACGAAACTGAAGCAAAGTGATCACTAAAGAAATTGGGTTGCCGAACAGAGATCCAGTCCCAGGGAAGTAATGCCGTGGCAGTTCAGAAGAGGATGGTATTAATATAGCACATTTTGTGTTACAAAAGGCACTGGCCCAAATTCTCCTCTCCAAGTACCAGATTCACTAAGCTATCTCTGCATGCAAATGTCACCAAAACATGGTTTTGATGTTTTACAAGCCCATTTGGAGCCTTTAACAACAACCCTCTTTCCCTGACGTGAGCTATTTTACTGACCTACAGCTTCATCTCCATCCTGCTGATGCTGAGAAACCTCCCATTCTGCAGAGCGGCATACTACTACACCCAGGGCGAGGGAGAATTACCCCATCGATCCGAATGGCCCAGGCTTGGAAAGTCTTCTCCAGGAAGGAATAATTTAGACCGACACCTATTCGGTGAGCCCAAGCTGTGCTCAGCAAGACACCCAAAGGTGGGCTGGTGCAGTGGGGCAGCAGGACCCGCCAGCGGGTGGGTGGGAGCAGGAGAGCAGCGCAGTGCTGCAAAGCAGTTCCCACGATGCAGAAAGTTCTTTGTCCTTCCCAGCCGGGTACCGGGGGACACAACGCGTCTGAAAGTGAACTGTCGTGTCCCGAGATGTAGATTAGGGACATAAAACCATCAGAAATGGTACCAGCTGGATGGTACCCAATAGACCTTGAAATCCTAAATAAATAAATAGCTAGAAAAATAAGGTTCAGCTGAAGCGTTGAAGGTGTTTTTTGCTTTGTTTTGGTTTGTTTTTAACCTAGACAATGAGGCTGAAAAGGACATCCCCCCTCCACACTTCTTTAGAGCTGTTCTGCTCAAGTTGAAACAATTGTAGATGTTTTTATACGGTGAGTAAAAAAAAAAAGGGAAAGTTACTTGGTATGTAATTTTCTGTGATTCTGCTCAAAGGCAGGAGGAGAATAGGTGGAAAAATCTCTCCACCGCACCATTCAGACCCTGCTCAGCAAGAGCAAAGGCTTTGCCACGCTCACATCCCCGACCCCAACGTTCCACCATCCACGGGGCGAGGAAGATGCCCCCAGCTCAGGTTTTCTCCCCTCTGCGCACCCAGAGGAGGACGGACACGTCGGCCCCGTCCCCCGCGGAGCAGCGGGCAGGGCTGACACCCCGCGGCGGCGCACCCCCGCCGGCAGACCGGCCCGGGGCCGGGGGGCAGCGTCAGTGCCCCTGCTCCCCCCTCTGTGTGCCCACCGACAGGGCACGGCCAGCGACAAAAGCCAGCCTGTTCGCGAGGGGACAGGGAGGACAAGGCGCCTCCAGCAGCACAGGGCACCCCCCCGGGCAGAGCCCCCCGCTCCCTCCGGGGCTGCACTGCAGACGGCGGGGACCGGCCGGGGATGACATCAGCGCTGCCACGGCCGGGCGGGGACACGGGGACCTCGGCCGGGGCTGGTCGGCGGGCCCCGCCACAGCGCGTCGCCATCCCTCCGCCCTGCCCCACAGCATCCTCATCCCTCCGCCCTGCCCCACAGCGCTTCCCCATCTCTCCACCCAGCCCCGCAGCATCTCTATCCTTCCGCCCTGCCCCGCGGCATCGCTCCATCCAGCCCCGCAGCATCCCCATCCCTCCACCCTGCCCCGCAGCATCCCTCCACCCAGCCCCGCAGCATCCCCATCCCTCCACCCTGCCCTACAGCATCCCTCCACCCAGCCCCGCAGCATCCCCATCCCTCCACCCTGCCCCGCAGCATCCCTCCACCCAGCCCCGCAGCATCCCCATCCCTCCACCCTGCCCCGCAGCATCCCCATCCCTCCGCCCTGCCCCGCAGCATCCCCGCCGCATCCCCCCCCGAGGGTAAGGGGGGTCAGGCACCCCTTCGGCGGGGCGCCCCCCCCGCCGTGCCGTGCCGTGCCATGCGGTGCGGTGCGGCCGCCCCCCGCCTCGCCCTGCCCTTACCCGGGGCGGCGCAGTCGGCGCACGCCGCGTTGCCCGGCCGCTGGAGCAGCTCCACCAGCGCCTTCCTGCTCCTCTCCTTCGCCATGGGGCCGGCGGGCGGTGCGGGGCGGCGCGGGGCGGTGCGGGGCTCGGCGGCTAAGCCCGCTTCATGGCGCGGGGCGGGGGGCGCTGGCGAGGCGGGCGGCGCGCCCGGGCTGCTCCATGCGGCCCCGCTCGCCCCGCGCAAGGTGACCGCCTCGGCGGGCCGGGCCACCGCCGGGAGGGGACGCGGCGGGGCGGCTTCTGCCCTGGACGCCTCCCTCGCCCCGCCGCTGCCGGAGCCGGAGCCGCCCGCCCGGGCACGGCGCCGGTTCCGCCTTCCGCCGGGCCCGGGGGGCTGGCGGCTCCCTGCGCCGCTCGCCCGCGACCTCCAGCGGCCGCTCGTCGCCGGGGAGCCCCGTCCTCGGGGGGGGGTCCCCCACAATCGGGACATCCCGTCCCCCCCCCGGGGGTCCCCAGCCCCAGGGCGCTCCCCATCCCCCAGCGGTCCCCCCCCGCCCCGGGTTTAATGTGCCCGTACCGCG
Organism: Rissa tridactyla; assembly: GCF_028500815.1. Taxonomy (NCBI): domain Eukaryota; kingdom Metazoa; phylum Chordata; class Aves; order Charadriiformes; family Laridae; genus Rissa; species Rissa tridactyla. Next base: position 2,091,034 of record NC_071473.1, read on the forward strand.
CCCGGTGAGGGGGGGCTCTCGCCCGCGGGTGGGAGCTGGCGTGGCAATGGGGAGGGTGGGGGGCAGCTTGCAGCACCTCGGCCCTCGCTGGGCAGGGCCTCACCGCTGGAGCGCCTCGAGCAGCGATTTTGGGGCGCCTCTTTCACGTTAGCATCTTGCGGGGGTACTCGTAAACGACTAACCGGTACCCACCCGCGCTCCGAAACACCCCTCCTTCGCTGCCCGTCCAAGCGCACACACCACCGCCATCCATGCCTGAATCTTGTCAGGACTGGACATCCAGGCTTCTTCGCACCCCTCCGTGGTGTCGAGGGAGTATTGGGGGGGGGGATAAAACACCCCCGGGGCAGGGTCACGGCTTTCCCACGTCACCATGGCCGCATTGCTGGGAGGGCAACGCTCCTGTTTTACCAGCTGAGGACTCGGGGGTGGCTGGGGGAGGATGATGTGGGAAGCCTTTGGCTGAGGAGGCGTTCAGAGCTCTGCCCCATAGGCTGCTGCCCTGACCCCTGCTGAAACCTCCCCCTCAGGTACGGCTCACAGGCATCCGCGATGCTGCTATGGCGTGTTTATGGTGCCTATAGCTCAGCTTACTGAGACCTTTTTGGTTTTGCAAAGCAAGTCCCCCGTTCAAATCGCCCATCTCCGCTCCCCCCACCAGCGCAGAGCACTCCCCCCCGGCAGAGCTCAGCTCCCCACCGCGGTCAGGGCATGGAGGAGCCTCTGCGGGAGGAGGGACATGGAGCTCCTGGAAAACGTTCACCACCAAATCACGATACTGATCCTGCGAACCCGCGTGGATGTGAGCAGGTTCCAGGGCACGCTTTGTGGGAAGAAAATAGCACACACCCTTAAACACAGGCAGAATCACGGCCTGGTGCGGTTACCGTGCTCCTCCTCCAATGCCTGGAATACGTTTTCCTAAGTGACCTTTGCATTCGCGCTGTGAGCCAAGCGACCGTAAGCAAATCGATTTCCGACTGGTTTAAGCTGACCTCGGGCTGCTCCGCGCCGACTCTGCGCAGCGTCGCGGGTCGCGCTGGGGTTTGCTGGTTTTACAGGTGTCGGCTGCTGAGGTCTGGAAACCGGTTCCCGTGCAAACCAGAGGCGCCATCCCGCACAGGGGCATTTTATTGTGGAGAAGCTGAGCTGCCACATCCAGACCCTCGCCTTCCTCAGCTTCCTCGCCCGCAGCAGAGCTCCGGCTTCCAACAGCCGCCGCGTAACACCAGCCCTAGCACAGCGCCTTAGCCCTAAGCCTCCAAACCCGTGCTGTGTTCAGGCTTGGGGGTGGAAATGCTCACAGGATCAGAGCTTTACCTAAATCCAAGTTGGGTCTGGTTTTCGTTTGCGCCCCGGCATTTCCAGAACGTGCGCTTGCCGAGTTCTTCAGGCGACAGCCAGGATGCCGCGTGGCATCAGGAACTCACCAGGGCAGGGGCTGGCTGGGAGGAGGATTGGTTTTAAAGTCTCTGTTTAGCTTTCCATTAAGACTTATTGATTCTCTTAATTTTTTGTTCTCCTGGTTGCTAGGCAATCCCTCTCTCTCCTCCGCGTGCTGGAAGCCGGGGCTGCAGACGGAAATTTATATCTTGTAATAAAATCAAATAGAACAGAGCCTGTTGTCAGTGATGAGAGGGGAGCGCTTCGTTAGGGACAGGCGGGGCAGGAGAACGGGGCCAGTGAGGGGCCATCACCAGCCACCCCCAGCACTTAAGGCCCATCCCAATTACTCCAGACTTTGCAGCAGGAAAAAAACGAGCCCGCGTGGGTGGAGGGGACGTGGAGAGAGAGGGAGAAAAGTCAGAATTAAATCAGACAGAACTGAAGATAAACTTTTGTTCAGTGGAAAATCAAAGGCTTGACTCAGTCTCATGTACTCAAGGGCGTCTCCGCAGATTTACTCCCGGTTTACCCAAGGCTGAGAGGCCGCGCTGTGGGTCAGCACAGTGGTGACCCCGGGGAGCCCCAGGAGCCAGTGAGGCTCTCCTGATGGACGTAAGAACTTAAGGATCGCGATTCCTGGTGCAGAGCAGGGACAGTGTCAGCGTTTGCCACCCGGCAGGGGCGAAGGTTGCCCCGTCAGGGCTGGCTCCGGGGAGGCCGACAGGCGCCTCTGCCCAGGCTCGTCCTCCTTGAAGTGTTCCCCGCTGCCCGCAGGCGCCGACGCCTCCTCTGGGCTTTCCCCCACGCGCTGCCGGGGCTACGACCTGTCAGGGAACACTTCATGAACTTGCTCCTACTTCTCGCAAAGCCCCTGGCCAAACTCGCTGGAGACCCACTGTCGCTGTCGATGCATCACTCTCGTTCGGGTGGTTTCTGCATCTCCGCTGCTAAGTGACTTGTTAACTCGGATATAAATTTATGTGCATAAGTGTATAAATACTTACATATTTACGTGTAAAACGGGCGTGTTTGTAAACACGCACACTTTTAACGCAGCCTTTTCTAAATCGCAAGGTTGTTGCCTTAGAAACGGACGTTATTAACGCGACCTCCCGAGGTGCCGAGCGCGGTGGCAGCAAGGGCCGCCTCTGGAAATGCCAGACTCCGAGGGCAGGGCAAAGGAGGCTTGGAAATTCCTGGAAACCTTTTCACCATCTGTGTGCTGACACCCTGAAAATGCGCAGATGTAACTCTACCTTCTCCTTGCCCCTCCATGTTAGCGCCTTTCCCCCTGGGGCTGCCTTGCTGTGTTAAGAAAGAGCTGTTTACGCTATTATTTAGTTAATTTTGCAGCCCCAGCCCTGAAATGGCTAAATCGATGTCACAGCCACGCGAGAAAAAGGGTGTTAAACTCTCCCCTTATGTGACCCGGGAGCATGTTCACAGCCTAACACGGGCAAACGTGACAAATACCGGCGTGAGCAGCGAACCCTAACAGAAATATCAATAATTCATGCCGCTGACACTGCATTCGAGCAAACCTCTCCGGAGCAGTGCCTGCGCCAGGCTGGATCCCTGGGGCTCCCTCGGAGGTTTGTGAGAACAAGCCGCGGCACCGGCCCCCCGCACCCCCCTGCAGCAGCTCGCTTCCGCTGCCGCGCGGTTTCCTGTGCAAAAGAAAGAAAAAAAAAAGAAAAGAAACTGAAATCCTAGAGGTTTTTGTTTAAAAAAACCAAAAAAAACAAAAAAAACCCCACAAACCCTCTTGTTTTCTGGGTTAATCAAGAGTGGCTACAGCTGGGCGGGAGGAATGCCACCGAGCAGAGAGCCCGGACCAGGACAATTAAAAACTCCTGAACTGAAAATCTGATACCGACGCCAACTTTCTCTGATTTTGAGCAATTTGCTTTATGGTCCCTGCAGGACTTACCCCCTGTAGAACAGGGAAAAGGCCGCGCGCTGCGCCGGCGTGGTTAGGACGTGTGGGTCAAGCTGAGGAGGACGACGGCAAGAGGAAGCGATGCGCGGGCGCAGGACTGACAGACCGATGTCCGGCGTCCGCAGCGCTGCTCTGCACCTGCCCCGGCCCCCAGAGGAGAGAAGCGCCTCGCGGCGGAGCAATTTGCAGACCAGGGTTTCATTACGTTTGCACGGTGCTTAACTCCCTTGCAAAGCCCAGTGTGAAAAGGAGAGTCCTTTACTCCTGTCATTCCACGGCCGTGCAGGTGACACGGTGCACCCCAGAGACCCTCTGCAAGGGAGGAGAAATGGGGAGAGTGAGGACAAGAAGGTAGTGCAGACCAAAATCTCTCCGCTGATTGACTTAAACACCACTTTTTAGGTTTCTGCAGCACCCTGGAGCTGAGAACTGCCCTCTCACGGCCGTGCCGCCACGAAAAGGAAGGTAACCCCAACCCTTTCCTGAGGCTGCCCACGACACCTCAGCCATCCTTTCTGGTTCTCCTCCGGCCGGCCTCACTGCAGCGATGGGCTGGGTTGGGAATCGGCCGCGGGGGCTGCTCCGTCGCTCTGACGGGGTGGTTGGGAGCCAGGAGCCATCCTAGAGAGCGAGGGGGAAGTGATAGCTTGAGGATGTCGGATATTTCTACATCTGCTCTACGGTAGACCAGGAAATCTCCACACAAGAAAAACCACATTGCAACAGTCCTTTTCCTGCTGAACCAAACCTGCTGCAGGCGACATAAAATACGACGTGGAGGGGGCAGCTGGGGGAAGAGGCTCCATGGCAGCTACCAGGCACCCGACCAGAGCTATGCTGATCTCTACAGCCCAATGATGGGCTCCATTCTGCTCTCAGAGAAGACAAAATTAGACCAATCAAGCCAATAATTCACCTACGCCACTGTTAGACCACTGCTTTTAGCATTACTCCTGATTTATACTAACTAAAAGACTTAGGTCTGGGGAAGCTCTGTATGGAGGAATCCAACATACGTGTGAAGAGATTCATACGTCAGGTCATCGGCTCCACCAAGAAAAGCCAAAGTGATTGTTGAGGGCAGCCATCGTCAGTTCCGGCTGAGTCAGAGGCAGGACAGTTTCGATGTGCAAACCGCAGGGCACGCACTTACCATGGAAGTTCCTTTTCCTCAACTCCAATAATTTAATCTCTTCCTGGCTCAAATGGCTCACCCTTCCAGGAACAGCTTGGAGACGTTCAAGTGGGAGACGGCGCTGCCTGATGTCCCGCTGCAGGGTGGAGGTGGAAGCGGCCCAGCCAACTGCTGCCAGCTCCTGGGAACCGGTGGCTGCTCCCACCAGGGACCCAGTGCCGAGAGGGTGATGGAGATGGTACAGGCAGGACCACAGGACAGAGCGCACAGGGCTGAAGCCCAGCACATCACTTCTGGTCTGGAAGTCTCAGCAGCAGAGCCTGAGTCCCTCAGAAGACAAACCATCTTAAAAGGGCACAGAGGAAAAGGGAAAACGGCGCAATTACGGGTCCCAGCTGTCGGTCTCGTACCACGGGCTGCTGCCTCCAGCCGCCGGTCCAGCTCAGACGTCTGAGACCACCCCGCTTTCTGCAACGTTGCTCAGCTGTAATTTGAATAAAGCATTGGATGGAAACAAAGCTGGGGGTTTTCTCTAGAAAGAGTTTAGAAATGATGGCCTGAAGGAAGCTGCCGAACAGCTGGAGATGGCAATTGAGCCTTGCCCCAGTTAACTTCGACCACAGAAAGCTGAGGACCATCTCCTACCCTTCCTCTGGCTGCTGATGGGATTGCTTGGGTGTCACTGCACGCCTCCTAAAAGCTCCCACAACACCGAGGTACAGAGCGTGCTGCTCGCTTACTTGTTTATTTCAATATGCTTTGCCAAAGAAAAATCAGCAAAGAATTAATTAACGGCAATTATTTCTAGCAACAACAGAGCAGCCCTGCTCCAGAAGCCATGAAAACAACATCATGAGACCCCTGTGGCCGAAAAGCCTTTATAAACAGGTGCAAAAATAAACAATTTTATAGCAGGCTATAAAAAGAGGCCAAGCCAGGTTGGGGAATGGCAGGGGAACAGCCATTTCGACGGCTGAGTCGAAGCAGCCACCCAGGTGACTTTTGTGAAGGAGCTTTAATAAACAAACTGGCGCAGAAGCACCAACGCGAGTCACAGAACCAGCAGGACCAGGTTATTGCTGCAACAGAGGGTTTACTACACCCGTCACTCTGTGTTATTAGTGCTGCTGAAGTGATTTACTGTCTAAGTCAGTCCAACCGATTAGAGCTGTGATCTAAAGTCCTAGCCAGCTCCGGTTTCAGCGATAAACATCACCCACCCCCCGCCTATTGCTTGCTAAAATAAGCTGAAATAAAGCCATCAATCCAGACATCTCTCTGCTCAAATGAGTCTTTCTAGCTGGCACCACCACACCTGCAAGTCTCCTGCTGTGCACGCTGAAAGGACGGAGGGAGGGGTTCCAGGCGCACTCTCATTTTTCGCCCACCTGGTTCTTTTTCAGCAGCCGGTGAACTCGGCGTTTCTGCCCCTTCCACCAGAACTCGCCCATCTCCTGTCGCCAGAGCCCTGCAGGGACCCGGGTCCTCTCACGTCTTCTGGGCTGCGCAGGCACACGCTCAGCACCTCCCGCACGAGGAGGCTGGGACGCGTCTCCTTCCAGAGACGTTCATCTCCATGACACCTCGTAGGTGGCAGTGGACGGTCCCTCTTTCCCACCGGACTCTGCAACACAGTTTGGGGAGGGGGAACCCAACTGAAACCCACCCTCTGCCCACCTGACCCACTCACTCCGGTGTCTGTGCACAGGCTGTTAACACCTGACCCGTGGCATCGCCTGCGCTCTCCCATACGGACACCAGTCTGGCACTGGGCTGCATGGACCCCGCACGCATATACCTCTAAATCAGAGAGAAATTGGAACACATTGAGAGAGGGGGACTGCATTGTGCTGCCTTAGCAACCGCTGCGAGCACGCACCGCACGCCGAGATGTGCCAAACAACAGGCACAGCCCCCAGCCTGTGCTCTGTAAGGGCCGGGACACCCCAATGGGTGGCGAGGACGAGGGGTTAAGGACGGCTTGCGACATCCATAGGCTGAAGTCAGCCCAGCCTAACGCCCACATCCACGCGAAAGGGCAAAAGCCGAGGGAGGCAACGCCAGCAACGAAAGCCGCCGGCCTCATCACACCCCTGGGGTTTCCGATTTGGTACTTGTTCATGGGGACGTGAAGGCTTATTTATCAACGGGGGGGTTCCTCCTGCTTGGTTCAGCATCCTGAGTTACCAGCAATTTTCTCAGCACTGATCTGATCCGCAGCTTCTGTGCAATTCCCGAGCGGCAGTGGGAATTTCTTTCCTGTTCGGATCTGCCTGCCCAAAATCTGGCTTCCTCAGTGTGGTGAAAATCCCTTTGACCATCCAGCAAGCCATGCTGCCACGGGGCTGTGGAGCATCCCGCAGGGAGAAGGCCTCTGCAGATCGCGGCTCTAAGCAGGCTGCCGCACACAGCATCACATCCAGTCCTCAGGGCAGCCCCGGCGCCCCAGATTCTGTCACGCTACTGCTCTCCTGCCTTGTCCACCAAGGAGAGATTCGGTGCCTCCAAACCCTGCTGAAACCCAGAATGGGGTCTGATATGGGGAAATGCGAATTGAGCAAACGGAGCTGGAGCTGCCTCCCTCGCGGAGCACCTCCTCCCACACGCTACCCGGGGCTGGAGCTTTGCAAGCACGACCCGAGCCAGGTGTGGGTGCAGGGTCTTGCTGGCGTCGAGGAAACCAGAAATCCTCCAGCTCCAGGAGCTCTCACCTCCTAGGAGGCTACTAAAATAGCCAAAGGACTCGGTTCTTCTGCAGCCCCCACTTTTAAAAGATTTTTAAAGATTTTTAAAATCATCAAGATGAAGTTAAAAGCCTGGGTCATTCCGGGTCATCTCCTTGATTTCTCCACCCCCCACTCTCTTTTTCCAAGGCTACTTTCCACCGCTGCTCCTACAGAGTTTGCCATGATCATAAGGACCTGAACAGAAAAGCATCTACAGTACCAGGTGGTTTAAGGAGTCGTTCTTTACCAGCGGGACGGCCAGCCAGAGGGACCACAGCGTCCCTCCCACACCAGTGGGACCTGCCTGACTCCGTGCGGGAGCCAGGACAGACCGCTCCTGCAGACAGTAACACGTCCCACCGGAGGCGGGGACACGTGGGACAGAAAGAGCTGGATCTAGCCCACCAGATTTGATGCATGTGAACTGTTTTACACTCACAGAGATGACCGTGGCCTTTACTGGGCTGTATGGTGAAGGCCAGGCTTGTCTGGGGTGTTCTTCATCCAGCCCAGCCAGCATAAGGTTGATGCACCTGCTAATGCAAGTCCTGAGATCTCTTGGAATAATGGGAAACAGTGATGAAACAGCCGGTGCAGCGCTACAGAGAGAGCACAAGCATCACAGCCTCTAGGAAGAGCCATAAAAATCTGTCCCTGTGCCATCATCAGTCCCAGCAAACAAAAAAATGCCTCAAGGTCTCTCAAGTCCTCTGCACACAGGCGTTGGACTGCTAGGTGACTTTCTACGAAGCTCCTATTTTGAGCAGCGATCAATTATGCATTTCAAGCCATATGGCACCTTCATTCCAGAAGGAAGGCATTTTGTCTTGAAATCTTGTAAGGTAGAAAATCTGCTGCATCCTGATGGAAATGCAGCATTGCCGGCTAGTCGCAGAAGCATTAAGACAAAAAAAGCAGCGGGATAAGGTTAATCAGACTTCCAATTGCCATTGAAACACCCTGGAAGGGGAAACGGACCCTTGCAAGTCCCCTTCCAAACAGTCTTTTTTAAAATTAATCTGTTAGAGCTTTGATTTTTGTGGGAAACCTGACACAATATATCACATACTCAAATTTAGGAGGAGGAACGCTTCCAGAAGGGATCTCCTCCGGGCAGAAAAGTAAGTAAAGCCCTTTGGGGTCGCTGGGTATGCTACCAGAAACGACCGCCCTCTTGCACACGAGCAGAAGCATCATTCCCTTCCCAGAAACGATGGATTAGAAATGTAGAAACACACTGCTCTCCAGTGGAACCAGGACACCCACAGCACTTTTCGGAGCCTACAGCACGAAGTGATGCTCCAGACGCTTTTCGCCCAGGGAGCAGGCTGCTCCCCCTCTCCTCGCCTGCCTGCGGTATTCCCTGCCCCTTGACTGTGCCAGTGCCGCGCTCCAGGCTCGGCTCCTGCACCGTTGTGGAAACCTCCCAACGTTCTCCGGGTCTCCTCGGAGCGAGACAACAACGGGGTGAAATTCAAGAGGTGCTCTAACCCGTCTGGTTCCCTCCCACAACCCACAAAAGCAGCAGTAAGTGAAAGTGATTTTGTTTTCTGCTGCAAAGGACAATTAATTGCCAGCCAAGGCCAGCAACTCTGTGGTCTGCAAAGGAAACCAAGTAGGTGACTACTCGCCGTAAGCGCGATGCCCGGCCACAAGGACACCTTGAGGCAAGCAGGACAAATTGGGGCGAATGCTTTAGAAGAGGGCTGAGGGGAGGACCAAGCATGAAGGTCAGGTGGCTGCACCCTCTGCCCGCCTGTAACTCTGTGCACAACCCCAAACGCCCACTTTAACAGGTGCCTACAGATACAGCCCTTCTCCAACACCCGTATCCCACTTCCAGGTGGCAGACGCAGCAACGGTCGCTCCCTGGCTTAGAGGCACAGACTCATTGTGCTCCTACAGAGGACTTTGGACCATGGCCCACTTCCAGCAAGCCCTGGAGGCTCTCTTTGTATAGGCTTTTCTATGAAAGAACGCTCAGAGCCTTGGGAAATGTTTATTAAACCTTTCTTCCTTGTTCTGCAGGTCATTGTGGTTGTTTGGAGAGATACAACCGAGCTCAAGGTCTCCCAGGAAGACACAGGAGGGCTGGCTGGCAGCAATGTTCATTCTGTAAATAACTGCGGTGACCAAGGTTAAGCTCTTTGTGGTTGTCTGGATTCTCATCTGAGCAAAGAGCGGGGCAATGTGCGGGCAAGGCTCTCCTAAGTGCCAACACAGAGCTCTGCGGACCTCCAGGGACTCCCTGGGACGGGATCCCAAGCACGAGGGCGTCCGGAGTTATGGTGTGAATGAGGCTTTGCCAGAAAAAAGCTACAGGAGACAATTACAGCCCCCTCACCTACTGATTCCCATTATTGTGTTAACAGCTTCTTCACCCCAACACAGTCAACACTTGCCCCTGCTTCGGGCTGCCCCTTCCACGCCTGGAACATTCCAGCCAGGCTGGCGGTCGGTCCCTTGTTCCCGGACAAACCTCTTTTCCTCCTTTCTCACCGTTTGCATTTCTCCAGCTCCCAGGGTCCGTCAGGGCAGCGCCGGCAGCATCTCATGCGAAGATGAATGCGCTTGTGCGGGACTTACCTCGCTGCCGGTGCCACACGCAACCACACAGCTCATCAGCTCCAAACAGCTCCACAAAGCGACCGGCGCCCCAGACAAATCGCCTCCCCCACAACTCCTGCGCCTCAGCCCAGCCTTTCCAGAGCACAGATTTTCCCAAGTTGGTGTCGGGCTTCTGGAGAGGTTCCTGCTTGGTACAGGAACAGGGAAGGTAACTATGAACTTACGGTTTTCCTTTGGCTTATACACCCCTGTCGTTTTAAGGGAGCCAGGATCCCACAAGCGAGGCTAAAATAAAAGACGTTTATACAGAAAGGCTTTAATTAACGATCTGTATGTTGGCGGGAATAAATTGAAGAGCATTCTGGGACAGTCAGCCTGTGCCACGCAGGGTCGTGCTGCCACAGCGCCGTAACGCTACCGGAGGATTCCAGGCCTGCAAGTAGCACGGAGCAGTCACCTCAGCACGCCATAACATCTTTTGAAACTGCTTTTTCCCCCCACCATCCCTCCTGCAGCAGGTCCAAAATTTAGGCCTTGGTCACTATAAACAAAGAGAGAGTCCCCAGAGGCTGCTCCTTCAGTGGGCTATCTGAGACAGCTCATTTAAATGGCAGCTGTCACTCCAGCTCAACAGTCACAATTCCATCACTCAGGACTTGAAAAACTTCACCCCTGTCACTCTAATAATAACCTGGAGGACAGCGCTCGTATCAACTGCCTCTGAAAAAACATGCACCTAACTCACGAAGTAACCGTTTAGCTAAATAACGGCACGGAGCAAATCCCGAAGATGAAACTACCACTGAGAACAGGCCGGGTTACTCCCGCACCACCGGTGGGTTCTGTCGTACCTACCAGGCATTCACTTCACCTTATAATATTCCAGCAGCACAGAAGCATGAAATTTGATTTCTTTCTTCTGAAGATACTGGAGATTATTTTAATAATTCTTACTCGGTATCATTGAAAGCAAGCTCTTATTCAGTGGTTTAATATAAAGTCTTTTAATATCTGTTTCAGCAATAAAATCTCTGCTTTCTCTTCTATAAATGTACTAATCTCACTGAAAGATATAATTTAAACAGTAGAATGAAGCAGAATAAAAATACGCAGCAGCAAGCGAATATTCTTTTCAAACAGGGACCCGCTCTGAACTATCTGCAGCCTGTTCAATCAGATTAGATTTGAGCAACAATATAAATCCCAGCTCCAACCATCAACATGAACAGCAGAAAACGTTCTTTTACCCTTTCCTGGATCTCTGCGTGAACAGATGCACAGCAGAGAGAAAAGGAAGCAAATGGAATAACAGCAGACAGCAGGAAAGGTGAGATGTATCAAACAGAGGGCACCAAATACAGGAGAAAGTGTGGGAGAACTGCCTCGACAAACAGTGTGTGTATCACTGTCTGCAGGCCCTGACCCGAAAGCTTGCAGTTTGAGAGCCAGACGCACAGAGACATGATTCACTGGGTTAAAAAAAGATTAAAAAAAAAAAAAGGCAGCAAGGGGAACAGGGCAGGAAATACACTGGAAAATACAATCAGAGGATTTACAAATTTATTGTCTGCTTGAAACCTATTTCTAGGGGGTTAATAGGCCAAACTGTTTTGGCTTGAACTTTGTATTAAGACTCGTTGGCATTAGGATATGCGAGAGAAGTACCGCTGGCTCTGATAACTCATGTTTAAGTTACACAAACACTTATCACGGATCTTATAAACATACTCAGACCTGATTGCTCACCCACTGTACGGCCTGCTGCATCACCTTCTCAAGGTATGGGCTGCGCTCCGTGGTTTGGAAAGAAATACTGTATTTCTTAGATAGCTAACTCTTGATCTACCCTGGTTTTTAACGTAAAACATTTGTTTTTAAAAGAATAAAACTGTCCAATCACCAAATACATTCATAATGGAAGATTCACGGCTAAATGATGAAATAAAGTTAGGTGGACACCGTTGGCATGGTAAATAAAAGCAGAATCACTACCTGACCGGTGCCTGGAACTAGCAATACTCCCCCAACAACGATGAAGGTTAAATGACTGAATGCCCACCCCACCCCAGTACCCAAGTGTTTTCCATAGCAGGGTGAGAAGGAGATCACCCCAAAGATGGGGATTAATACCAGTATTTAATGAAAAGCAATTTGCAGGTACCATAACAGCTTTATTTCCACCTGACAAGTAACTGCTGTACGCACATTAGTAATGCCCACATAAGACTAATCTATAGTTCAAGATCTGCACAATCAAGAGCGGGTTTTTTTGTCTTTTTAAAATAAGACTAAACTGTTATTACAGAGACACGAAGAACCCTTTGGGCAATTTTTAGGTATTATTTTTGCCTGGGAAAATAATTATTTTCTCCCAGGCAAGACGTTCTTACAGATCTTTGAGTGTAGGCTAGAGAAATTAAAAGAAGAAAGTTAAGAAAGACTTGAGGAAAGTAGACAAAGGCAGTAGTTTTGCTCATTTAAGAAAATCTTATTTTAGGAAAATTAAACTTTGAGAAAAGGTTCCTTCAGGAAACACTTCTTATTGCAGTATGAACAGACTGTACAATATGTACTACCTAAGAGTTATGCTTTCCATACATGAGGAGCGAAGTTGTCTTTCTTCATTACAACTTCTCAGGTTTTGCTTCTGATTTCTCATCTATCAGATCTTTGAATCCCAGTTTTTCCAGTGGTTCGTTAGCCATAAGTTGCCTAAGTTAAAAACAATAAAACAACAAAAACATTATGCAGAACAGGAGTCTATAAACAAGAGAAAAGCGGCATTTTCTGTTTAATTTAGTATTATTTACTCTAATGAAATCCAAGACATCCATAGGGAGTGACCGCTGCTTGGCAAAGCCTCAGAAACTTCAGTTTTGGGAAAGCAACAATCAGGGGTCCTTTTTTTTCTTAACAGTGGTTTTCCAATTAAATGTGTTGTTTCCTGATATTAGATATTGAATAAGAGTTTCCTCAGAAACTGGCCCGACTCTTGGTTACCTTTAACTAACAGACTGCGTGAGAGCTTCCTAAAATTCTACCTGTGCCATTTACCAGATTTTTAAGCGAATGTGGTTTAGAACAGCATTAGAACAACTTTGCTGTAGTGATTTTCAAACTGGTTTTGATTGCAGCCTCCCTCATCACCAGCCCAGGCAGTGTATATACAAAGGTACCCTTGTATTTAAGCTCACTTAATAACACCCTTCACACACTTCCCAATGAGCTCCCTGACTCCCCACAGAACGGGAAACATTGCAAAGCAGCGCAAGAATGGAAACACCTTTAGAGAACCAACCACTGCTTTTTTCACTTGAACTGAGGAGCAAATTAAACTTCTAACTTGTAATCATAGCTAGAAAAAAAATAATAAAGCTTCACATTGAGAAAGACAGTTGTGCACGCTAGAAGCTGGCCAAGTCTCGCAGTTATCCCGCCTTCCAGGCGGATAACTACACCACATCAAAAACATTATCTAAGTGAATTACTGAAGCCATAAATGACATCTGCATCTTACAGGGACACAAGCTTCCCGAATGAAGAATTAGAAAGAAATTATTACTATTAGCAACAAAGCCTTTACTGTACGGGTGGTGAGCCCCTGGCCCAGGTTGCCCAGAGAAGCTGTGGCTGCCCCATCCCTGGAGGGGTTCAAGGCCAGGTTGGACGGGGCTTGGAGCAACCTGGGCTGGTGGGAGGTGTCCCTGCCCAGGGCAGGGGGTGGCACTGGGTGATCTCTAAGGGCCCTTCCAACCCAAACTGTTCGATGAGTCTAGGAACACCCCTACTGCGGGTTCCCTTCCCTTCTCCTCCCCGCACACGCAGCCCCGCTGCGTCCCGCCCCGGCCGCCCCTCATCCCCGCCGTGCCCCGGGGTACACCTGCCTCTCCATGCGGCACTCCAGGTAGGCCATGGCGCGCTGCCGGCAGGCCCCGCTCTCGTAGCCGCTGTCGCGGAGGCACTCCATGAACCGCTCCTTGAAGGCGCTGCACTCTCCTGCAAGAGACAGCGAGGGCCGCGCTACCGCCGGGCCCCGGGCCCGCGTCTCCCGGGGGGAGCTGAGGGCGGGCACGGCGCTAGGCCGCGGGGCGGCCGGGCCCGCGTTACCGCACCGAAGTGATCCAGCGGGAAGGCGCCTTTGTCCGGCGGCCGCGGCTTGAAGCTCTTGCTGCCGAAGTTCATGGCGGTGGACATGTCGCCGGCGGGGGGGGGGAGGCACGACACGAGGCCGAAATCCCTCCGGTCACCCCGCGGCCGCCGGGGGGAGCCGAACACCGAGCGTCGCCGCCGAGAGCATTGAGCGGGGCACGTGACCACCGCCGCCCGGCGGAGGGGGCGGGGCCACGCCGGGGCATTGCTATGGCAACCGGAGCGCCTCGCTCCCGCGTGACGTCGCTGCCGCAGGCCTCGCCCACCAGCGCGGGTCACCATGGAGACGCCGCCGCCGCCCGCCATCTTGGCCCGGCCTCCTGACCCGGCTCCGTGTCTCCGGCCCGGCCGGCCTCTGCCGAATTAAACGCTCTTCTCATAAAAACCGTGTTATTTTCCTAATTCACCTCTGACCTCACCGGCTGGGGTGGGCGAGAGTGGTGGGCGCGGGCAGCCGGCCTGCTGAGGGGCAGGGAAAAGCGGTTTGTCCTCACGCGTTTGGAAATTAGGGGAAAAAGAGTAAAACTGGTGTCAGCAAATTTATACGGGATCAGCCTCGCCCGAGTCTCTCCCGTTGTGTCCAGGAGCCGGCGGTCAGGGCCCGGGCTGCGGCCGGGCTCCTCATAATCATAAAATATTTGGGTTGGAAGGGACCTTAAAGCCCACCCGGTGCCACCCCCTGCCCTGGGCAGGGACACCTCCCACCAGCCCAGGTTGCTCCAAGCCCCGTCCAACCTGGCCTTGAACCCCTCCAGGGATGGGGCAGCCACAGCTTCTCTGGGCAACCTGGGCCAGGGGCTCACCACCCTCACAGCCAAGAGTTTCTTCCTAATACCTAACCTAAATCTCCCCTCTTTCAGTGTAAAACCCTTCCCCCTCGTCCCATGGCTCCCCTCCCTGCTCCAGAGTCCCTCCCCAGCTTTCCTGGAGCCCCTTTAGGGGCTGGAAGGGGCTGGAAGGTCTCCCCGGAGCCTTCTCTCCTCCAGGCTGAACCCCCCCAGCTCTCTCAGCCTGTCCCCACAGCAGAGGGGCTCCAGCCCTCCCAGCAGCTCCGGGGCCTCCTCTGGCCCCGCTCCAACAGCTCCGTGTCCTTCTGCTGTTGGTGCCCCAGAGCTGGAGGCAGCACCGCAGGGGGGTCTCCCCCGAGCGGAGCAGAGGGGCAGAATCCCCCCCTCGCCCTGCTGCCCACGCTGCTGGGGATGCAGCCTGGGCTGCGGGGGGTTCCTGGGCTGCCAGCGCACGTTGCTGGGGAGTGTTGAGCTTCTCATCAACCAACACCCCCAAATGCTTTTCCCCAGGTCTGCTCCCCATCCATTATCTGCCCAGCCTGGATTTGTGCTTGGATTGCCCTGACCCACGTGCAGGAGGCTGGTAAAACCAAGTGGCCATCGGCAGATGCTCAAGGAATGGTGAACTTCCAGATCCTCCTGACAGATAACCAAGGCAAACACCCCTTTTGCCCGCAGGTGTACAGCACGGTCTCTGCAGAGCCTCAGGTCTCATCCTGAAGGGAGGATGAGAAATGGCGTTAATTTAACCCACCTGAGTGTTAACCGTGGATTACCCTGTTAGAGTCTTTTTTCTTCTTTGCCCATAGCTGCAGTTGGTTTAAGATGGTCTTTCATCTGTTTTAAGTTGATTTTCTTTTAATTAAATGACTGAGATAAGTAGAAGGAATTCGAGGCTGGAAAAAAAGAAACAGCTGCAATTGTTAAGGACAGCCATTATGGAAATATTACCTGCAGCCCCATTTAAAGAGCATTTTGTTTATGCTTTGATTGCTTTCTTATTACGGTATTGAAATTGTAAATGGAAAATTACACCATGTTCTATTACATAAGCAACTGGTTTACACAGCCTGAAATATAAGGTTTTATTTATTATTATGTTTTCAGGGCTACAAACAATAGATGTTTTTTTATTATACGGTAAATAGCACTTTTCCACTTGACTTCGTTATAACACTTAGCAGTAAAAGGAAGATACTCCTCTTTCATAAATACATGCAGCAAACTCTCTCCCAGACCTCAGAGGACCGAGCAGCAGAGGAGAAGCTGTGGTTTATCTGGACAAGTTTAACTAACTGAAGTGTCAAGGCACTTGATTTTAGCAAGCTGCCCAAATTATGTCCCCTAGTTTCTGGCACAGTGGTTGGCTTGCTGATTCCCCATGTGATGAAGGAAGAAATCAACCAAAAAAGATCGGCAGGGATCTACAGTGGAATTATTCCCAAACAGAGAGCGACAATCCTATGCACAGGCTATATCATCTTGCTGTGTTACACTACATCCAAATGTTTTGATTACCTATTAATTAACTCAGTGTCTTTCCTTGGAGTCCTAAATTGCGTAGTTACCCAAATTCAGGTCAGGTATAGTAGCAGGTGTTTGGTTATGCTTACTTAATGTTTTCATTGCAAACATCAGTTGTATCTTCTAGAGTTTCCTTTAAAAGTACAGTTTGTCTTAGAATGTAGTACATGTGCTTTAGCAGTTTAGTATGTATTTTTCCCAAGGAGATCAAATGAAACCCCCATTAGATAATCAGTGCAAAGAAAAAAATACCTCATTTGCAGATTAAGCCAACCAGTTCCAAAAGAATTCAATAAAAACAGAGCCACAAAGAGCAGTGCCACAAACAGAGAATTAAATGCTTTTCACATATTACCTTTCAAAGAAGTGAGAGACTTTCACAGCACCAGGGAAATCTGAAATAGCTGTTTCAGTAAAAAGGTGCCCATTGTACAAGAGAGATTAGATAATTTTGTAGAGCATCCAGTGTTTTACAGTGTCTCTAGTCTGGAGTCCTGATCCCCTTCCAAAAATTAGAAAGCTCAAATTAGAAGGAACCCCAAACTGGGGAAAAACTTGGATCTTCCCCTTTCAAGTTACACAACTTGATAGATTAAAAAAAAATAATCCTTTGCTTGAATCAGAGCTGTTAGTCATTAATTATGGATTAAGACAACATTGTAACTTTTACAGTGTTTTCAGATCACACTGAAAACTTATTCCACTATTGGTACTTATCCAACAGTTGTACAAACGTACCTTCAGAAGGAGTTTTTGCACACTTAGCATTACTTTCGGAAGCACCAGATTGAACAGTACATCAGAGCTGAACCTTTGTTACTTTTTATGGGCAGGGTAAAGTCCAGGACTTTCATTACTTTCTCTCTCTCACCATGCCGCATCTTTTAAGAGCCTACAGATTCAAATTATCGAGTAGTTAATTTGAAAATAATTTATTGACAAGCCATGAAAGGCTTTGAGTAAAGTCCTAGGGGTTTTTGCAGCTTGACTTGGGATAGCTGTAAGAAATTAATCAGTTGAACAAGACCAAGCACATTCAGACGCTGGAATTTGTGCCCTTGAGACTGCTGTTCCCAGCCCAGGCACAGAACACACCTCAGAGAAACATCCTTCCAGGATCACTCATTCCTACGCCTCACCCTCGCCCGGCGAGCACGCCGCCAGCTCTTACAGAAGGTCTCTTGCTACATCACTGCCACAGGCTGTTGTAAACCATTTTTCTCCCTTTTAATTCAGGTTCCTAGACAAGCAAAAATGCAGAATATTGCCAGAATAGTCTGGGGAATGGGGATTTCTGTTGTGGGTGATTAATGAAATATTATTGTTTTGCACTTACAGGGAAATCATAGTTTCATGCCAGTAAGGTCAAGGCCTTAATATGTCATGTGCTGTACAAAGACATACAGAATGATAGCTCATTTTCTGTTACGACTGAGCCAAAGCCTCATCAGGTTAGAGGGGAACGTGGTAGAAATAGTAATGCTGTGCTGAAAGCCAAACAACCCTTTTTCTGACATTGCTAGTTGCCATTCTGGCGTGTCTAAATCCACTTCTCCATCTGCATCAAGCCAGGGGGCCCAAAAGTAAGGTGCTGGGACCCTGGCTCTGTAGATACCTACCAACTAATCATCCTTCGCGATACGCCCCAAACTGCCCTTGCATTAATATAATTCCTGCCATACGGTGTTGAGATAGATTGAAGCTAGAGACCCAGAACAAAAAGATCCTTGGAGCTACGTCGAGGCATTTGATCTGTTCAGTGGTATTTTGAAAATAAATCCTCCCTGACCTGACCTCCTCAATACTAACTTCCCAGGTCAGGCTGCCTTGGCTTGTTGGCCGAAGCATGGGATCTGGAAGATCATGCTTCTGGCTACAGTCACGATGGTTTTTTCTGCAAATATTTTTATAGATATGCAGATTATAAAGTACATTACCAGCACCAAATCCCAGGATCTCCCGTGTATTTTGTCACTGAGTAAGACTCATGAAGGAAAGACATCTATTTGGTCCAAGAACAAGGCTTTTAAAAGCAACAAAGTTCCTGAGAATGGTTTGTTGCTAAAAGGGGTAAATGCTTAACGCGAGTGGGAAATACTGGCACCTTCAGCTCTGCACAGAGACAATGCACTCAGCCCGAGCACAGATTTTTTTATTTTCTTCTCCCAGTGGCCAGACCCATCACGTACAATCCTTCAGCTCAGAGTATGGAAAAAAAAACCCCAAGGTTCTTTCATTGAAAAATTGCAGTAAAATAATGATTTTTAAAAGTATTTTTCAGGAGTCTTTCTTCCCAAAGTAGATGTGCAACACACACTGATTTGACAGATAGCTGAAAAGAAATTAAGTACGAGTTATTTATATCAAAATGAGCAAAGTGAACACTTGAGATACTGATCGCGACCCTGTAGTGATCCTACAGAAACACCGATTTGCGGGATGGGAAGAAGTGGGTGTAATCCAATAAAACAATGCAATAATTATGAAAAATGGAAAGAGGTCAAAGTCAGAAAGCTTTTGATTTCTTTTTGCACTGTCGTTTGTCAAGGTGAGCAAAACCCATTAGCAAGGAGCAGCCTGAGTTTTAACACATCTGAGTCTTTAAAAATGTTAATGTTTAATCGGGTGTGCTCATGCTTTATATATCCCTGATAACAATGCACGGGCTGATAGGCATCTCTTGAGGTTGTAAATCAGTTGCAGAGCCTTGCAAGGCTCACAAGCACTTGGTGTTCACTCTCAAGCTTTATTATGTTATCAGAACTCAGTGACTGAATTATGGCCTTATAACAGCTCTTTCTCTGCATTATCCTACTGTTACTGTAGCATTATTAACCTCTGTCCCATTAGAAGATTGTATGTCTTTCTCCAGAGGAGCACACAGAAGTTAGATGACCGTGGCTGTTTAATGTACAGGCTCATTTCCTAGGAGGAAGTCAGTATTTCCCTGAGCTATGCCCACAAAGTCTGCTTCCCTGAAGATGGTGTCAGTCCTGGCTTGGGCTGGTAGAAAGCCAGAGAGACGTGAGCAGGGAGCAATGTTTTCTCCTGTGGGATGCCTCACCTGCAAGCCAACAACTCGGCTGTGGGCTGTGTTCAGGATTGCATACGGGAAGCCAAGCTACCCGAGGAAGAAATGGAGGTGAGGATATCACGTTAGTTTTATTTTAAAACTGCAACAATTCCCTCCCACTGGAGAACTCACCCGTCGTTTCCCACAGGCCAGCATCAGTCCAGCAGGTTGCGCGTCCCTGGGCTCACTGCTTGAGAAAGGATTTCTCCCTGCATTATCACCAGGGACAACCTGAAGCTTTAAACAGTCTGCAAGCCCTTGAGAAGGTGCTCTTGCTGTCCATGGCAGTAGCCAGCTCCACTCCAACAGAGCAGTGGTGGCTGTATGTAAACACAAACAGTAACCTCCCTCCATCGGTACCCAACTGTGCCCATGTAGGATTTTTTCCTCACTCTCAGTGTATTTTATAAAGTCTCAAGAGTCCCAGTAGCCACACCATTTGCTCAGCAAAGAGTCTGGCAGAACAGGATATTCTTGAAAACATCTGAGAGAAGAGGGCCCGGACCGAGACCTTCATAGATGTGTGGCACATCCTGAGATGGACACCACCATCCACTGCCCTCCTTCCTTTGCCCACCCTGCCTAGCCCTCTGCTGCGGAGCGTAATTCCCCCTTATGAAAAACTCCAGCCTTGCTAACAAACCTTGGAGACCAGGCAGACGTGCAGGCACCTTTTTCATGTCAATCTACTTAGAGTTTATTGATTCCCCTTGCCTTCGGCTAATGTACTTTTATTATTATTAATAAATAATCATCATTTTTCCATCAGTGGAGCCTGCACCCGGGAACCTCGGAGGATTCTAGCAAAAGTATTATTAAAACTAAAGATTTCTAAAGGGTTGAACAGCACTCCAGTAACCTGACAGAATCTGCAACTGGGGAGCAAAATGTCCCCACCTGAGAATATGTGATAGAGCATCAAACTGGCTCCTTTCCCAAGAGCCACCATTTAAAACCGTGGCGGTTCATGATCACTTCTGCTTTGTCGCCCTCCCCCGAGGATGCAGAGGGTGCGGGTGGCTCCTGGGCAGCTTTGCCCGGGCAGGCGGGCTCCTGCAGGTCCCTGCCCTGGCATGGTGCATGACTCAGTGCACCGGGAGTGCCAAAGCTGCCACCACGCGCTCCTCCTGGCTGGCACCCCGGCAGCATCCCTCCTCCGTCCTCTGCCGGGCCAGCGGCACAGCCCGATCCTGGCTCCTCCCAGGTTACAAGGATCCAGCATCTTTTTCCCAATCTACAGAAGGGTTGCCTGGAGGGGACGGTTTCTCCTAGAGCATTGCATAAACAGTTGGGACAGCTGGTGAAGAGTCATCATCAAACTCAGAGACAGGGATGGACATCCAGGCACACAGTCCTTTGGACAGCAAACTGCAAAACAGTGGCTGAAGTGGTTTCAGGGGCATTTTGGGATTGCCAGTAGAGGAATTTTGGGACAAAGATCAATAACAGTGTCAGCAATGAAAGCACTGTGTTTCTCAAGGAGGTGATTTTACTGGGGTGGCAGGAAAGCAAAGAGAATCAGAGCTGTCACCTGTAAGTGGAGACCAACTCCCATCTGCAATCCTGAATTAGCCCATCTTCATGCCACCGCCGCTCCAACTCCTCCTTGGTCACCCTTGTCCTTCCTGAGGCCTTCCTTGCCAGCTGCACCCTGGGCCATGCATTACTGTGGGCTTTCCCACCTGCGTCCTGCTTCCTCCATTGCATCACCAGTGTCCAGCTCAGCCCTGTGACCTGGCACCGTGACAGCACGCCAGCACGGGTGGGTCCCGTCCCTTAACTCTGCCCCTGAAATCACACAGACCACAACGTGTCCATAACACAGATTTTCAATGGAAAACAAACACCTTGCCCCAGTGTTGTAGATGAAATAAGAGCTCCAGATTAAGGTAATCCATGTTTCAGAATAAAATAGAGTGTTTTATTTGGCAGGGAAAAAAAATTACATCTGGTCTAAATGGAAGTAAACAAGACCTGAGAGTCTTTTTCTCTGTGTAAAGCCACTTCCCCAGCAGGTGTGTTCAGGCAGTGACAGAAGGGCTATAAAGGGACCCCAAGATGCTCATACCCACACTTTGATTGAGAAATGGCCGCACAGAGTTTGCTGCAGTACCTGGGCTCCAGCTCGCTGCTCTGGCTGGCAGCAGGGCTGGTTGCTCTGCTTTACCTCCTGACCAGCTCGAAGAAGTCAGTTTGCAATTTGCCTCCTGGGCCGCGACCTCTTCCTCTGATCGGAAACTTGAACGTGGTGGACCTGAAAAAGCCGTTCCAGTCGCTGACAGAGGTAGGGCCTGAGCGAGCGGGCGGGAGGAAAACGTGCAATTCCTGAAGCGAGAAATGCAAGTAAGGAAATGGGGATGCGGTTGTGTTTGCGTTGTGTGGAGGGCAGACATGGGATATTTGGCGCATGGGCAGGCTGGCAGAGTGACCTCACCTTCAGAGGTATGCACACACATACATGAATTTATATATAGATAGATATAATACATACATTCCTTCCTTTATACACACACAAGCGTAGACCCCCACCATGTGCAGTCAGCTCCATATTGTTGGTATTTCGAGCCCCTCAGAGGCTGGAGGTGGAAGACTGGAGTTGGGCCAGTCTGCTGACAGACCGGGACTATTTGCCATCAAGAGATGGCTCACAGTCAGACCTCTGCCACTGAAGGCAGGCAGGGAGGAAGGGAGGAAGGAAGGAAGGAAGGACGGAAGGGTCGGTATCATCCCCACAGCAGAGGAAATGGGGTCATACATACATTTCTTTCCAAAGCCAATTCTATCCCTGCAATGCAAAGCTCAACTCTGCCTCCCCAACCCTTCCCCTGCACACAGACTGGCCAGGGTTATTTAAGACTTGACGCGTGGCTTGTATAAGTCTAAGTAAACAAATTGCTTTTTCTTATGCAGCTCCATGGCTACTTTTATTTCTAAAAGAGAAAAAAAGAAGACTTAAATATTATAAAGCCAGGTGGAATGTTTGTTTCAGAGAGCGTCTGCTGTGTTCCCACAGGGGGTTGGGGGCAAGCCAATGTGAATTCCGATTTCTTTTGGTTGCTGTAGAGACGGCTGAGGTGCCGTGAGTGGTGAGTGACCTGTCACACACTCTGTGTCTGGGCTTACTGGACACTACAACGAGGGAAACCCAGTCCCCAGTGAGCTCCCTCAGCTCCCCTGAGAGGGCAGGGCAGGCACCAAAATTCTCCAGTTAGCCATAGAAGAAAAGGCACTCTGGGCTGCCAAAGCACAAAATTCCTGTGGCAGTCACACAGAGTTCATCCGCCTTGATTTATGGTGCAGAGGATTGTGCAGAGCACCCTTCTGATGGGCTTCTGGTCCCAAGCTCCCATCTCATCATGGGTACGTTTGAGGGGGCCGGTGTGGAAAAGCAACTACTTTTGGCGGTACCAGGGGGGTTTATGATATGAACACCACGCAGAGGCACCAGACTCCTTTCCTATAATCTGCCAAGCAGCTTTCTCTAGGCTTTCAGACCTGCCACATCCAATCCTTGTGTTGCTGAGAAAAAGCAGGGTTGATGCCAAGAAGTACTAACGCAAAGAAATGGCCAAGGGAAGGCTGGGAGGCGGCTGTGATTCCCTGCCCCGGCTCTGTGAGCTGTCGGGGATGAAAGAACCAGTGTTAATGTTATCTCCCAAGCCGTCAAACCACCATTTGATGAAAACAAATTCAATTTGCCTGGTGTAATAACAGGAGCTGCTTCTAATCTGAAATTCAATTTTCGGTATGTATCTAATGCATAGCAAATGGTAACCCAGGCGCATCGGAAACAAGAAGACATTTGGAGCGGATGGCTTGCAGTGTGTTTAAACGAAGTCTGAAATACCAAGTGAATGATTAGATTGTCAAAGCCACCCTTCTGTGTAACAGATGATTCATATTTAATTTTCTGTAAAAGCCTAGAGCTCATGTGGCATTATCTACAAGAATACACTTCCTAGTTGGATTCAAGTTTCTGGTGGCCAACAAATAATTTTGCGATGACTGCAACACTACCCACCTTGCCGTAATTAGAGACAAGTGCTGTCCTGAAAGAAAGAGTTATTGTCTATGCTTTGTTTTTGTAGTGTTTGTGGCTTCAGCCTCAAAGACGTGCACGCCCGCTTGCCTCGGGTCAACGGCATTAAAATAAACAGGCCTGCCTGCTACGGCATTTTCTAACCAGGCTCCGAAGGGCAGGATCGCTACGCTGGCCTGTTGCTGCAGAGCACCACAGGAATGCAATGGCGTTTTATTGACTTCTCCGATAGGAACAGCGATAGCAGACACCTTGTTGTGCAAACAGGGCGCAAGCAGAGATGCTGGCAATTGATAGCTGTTGCTCATTAGTTGCATTACAGCAGCACCTGGAGACTTCAGGCAGGGCTGGGAGGCTCCTTTGGGGCTAGGAACCACCTAGGGTGGCTAGTGCTAGCGTTAGGGTCCAGATCTGGTTTTGAATCAACATTATTTATTCACCTTGACAGCTCTCCAAGATACACGGCAATGTCTTCACTGTGTATTTTGGACCCAGGAGAGCTGTGGTACTGGCTGGATACGAAACCATCAAGGATGCCCTTTTAAATCATGCCGAAGAATTTGGAGAGAGGGCAGAAATACCCATATTTAGGAAAATGACAGAAGGAAATGGTAAGCGACCTTTGGGTTGGTTAGTTTTTGTACTTTGTCTATGTTCGTGATATTCTTCAAGCAGAACGTATCATCCTCTTACAGGTCGCTTTTTGTTTATACGACTGTGTATCAAGCAGCTTTGGTACCAGCGTGTAAGAGGCCTTACAAACGCTCATTAACCACAGGTAACATAAGGATGTTACACCTTTATTTTAGGCATAGCATTCAGCCACGGAGAGCTATGGAAAACTATGAGAAGATTCACTTTGTCCACACTGCGAGATTTCGGAATGGGAAAGAGAACCGTTGAGATCCGAATCCTGGAGGAAGTAAATTCCCTCATCAAATATTTTGAATCCTATCACGGTGAGTGCCAAGACTTTCATCCAGAGACAGAGAACATGTCTAGCAGAACAATAAAGCTTAATGAAAGTTTAACTCTGAGCAAATGGTTAAAGTTCAGCGTACGCTGAGGTAGGTTATTAAACCGAGGCCTTAAAACATTGAAAGTCCCTGCTCTGCATTCTGAGTGGTGAATGACTTTTTCCTTTGGGAGCCGAGGACTACATTTCCATAGGAAACCAGACTGAAACGAGCATAATCACATCACATTTGTTTTCACTGCTTGAAATACAGGGAAACCATTTGATACAAAGATGATACTCAACAATGCTGTATCCAATGTCATCTGCTCTATATTGTTTGGCGAGAGGTTTGAATATGATGATCCTGCGTTTCTAACTTTGTTGAAGCTGATAAATGAAAATACTAAGCTGTTGGGCTCCCCTATGGTGCTGGTAAGAGCTTGATTTTATGTTTTAGCTTTTAGTTTTTTGGGGGGATACCCGGTTGCCCATGTTTGTCCTGCTGGCCTCCCACATCTTGCTTCTTGAGAACGCGAACACCATCAGCCAGCCTGTACAGAACACATCTGCGGTGCTGCATCCGCAACACACGGATTCCCAGGCCCCTGCGCTTAGTCTGTGAAGCTCATTACTAAACGAAAAAAAGACCCAAAGTCTTCACAGAAGGAACTATTTTACCCTCTTTGAAGAGCAGAAGCACAATACATCTCTCATATCAGAGATCTGCCCTGAAATGCCATCTCAAGTCTCCCTCCTTGTATTACACCGTCAGTAACTGTCTTAGTTCTGCCTCCCCTAGAACCAGGTTTGGCAAACTTTTATTTTGGGCACTGAAACTCAATCTTAGCAAACTAACACCTGATATAAGCCTGTTCCTCCTGACACAAAGCTTCTGCTTTGAACGCCGGTGGAGTCGTTTCTGAGCCGCGCTGAGGGCTGCGGCTGGCTGTAGCTCCAGACCAGCCAAGACCCAAAAGCACCGAGTCAGGTCAGAGTTACACTCCACATATGGGCACTCTCGGGGACGAGTGACCCCCTAACAGCTAACGTCGGGTGTTTGTTTGATTGTCTGGCAGGGCAGCTAGCAGTCTCCTTGAAGATGTGCACCCCTCTCATGGGATGACGGGGCTGAGACCCCTCCTTTCTCCATGCGACATAGTGCCACGCTGTGCTCAGCCCAGCTCCGAGGAGCAGTGTAGTTGGGTTAGCTCGGTGCTGTGCCTGAGCTAATTGGCTTGGAAAGCACCATGTTGTCACGGCAATATTGTTTGTTCAAGTCCCTTCTGCTGCCATAGGATGTGACACACCTCGGGGCTTTCCTGGAATAAGTACAATGCTCACAATAAATACAATTTCCCTGGAATAAGTACGGATGTGAGCATCTCTCACATCTGAAACCCTCTGTCCCACCACTTACACAGCTGGAAGCCCTGATTAAGCTGATGAGTCTCCCAAAAGCCACGGCAAGGACACATGCAGGGGTATAATGGGGAGAACACTACTTCTGCGACAGTTCATAGCCGCTTGGACTGTACAAGCAAATGTGGGAGAATTACAGCCTGAAATGTCAGGGCATGGGACAAGGGACCAGCAGCGTGATTTGAGATACCAGTAAGTGTTCAAAATGCCAGTTAACAGTAAGACTTCTCTTGCTCCACAGCTATATAATTTCTACCCATCCCTTGGATTTCTCTCTGGAGCTTCCAAGACTGTGCTACAAAACGTCAGTGAACTGAACGCTTTTCTCCAGAAGCTCTTCCAGGAACACAAAGAAGAGTTTAATGAAAATAACTTAACAGGCTTCGTTGATGCCTTTCTGATGAAGCAACAACAGGTACTTTAAAGCTAAGTCTCCGAGTCTGTCTGTTCCCTTAGCTCTGACTAATATTAGGACTGACCATCTGTCAGGGAATTGGGGTGAGTGGAAACAGAACCGCAGTGAGCAGAATATATCGAAGCTCATACTCACGGGGAGCTGTGCTGTACTCGCTCCATCGCTCCACTGAAACTGCTGGTTAAAGGGCTCTAGTTGTCAAGGTGATCCACGTGGGTGAAATAGGTTACCACTCGGCACATATAAGGAGGCGATCATCCCAAACTTGCCTGCAAGAACATTACAGTGATAAACTTCATTGCAGTAACTAAATTCCAACTAACCTAGTATCTGGACATGGGGGTTGCACATATGCTTGGGGCCAGACGAATTCCATGCAGCATAGGCTTTAATGCTAAAATATTAAACGTGTAGTTTTACAGAGCGTATAAAGTCACAAAAAGCTAAAATGCAGATAAAAATGGTGGCAACAGAGTCACACATTGGTATCACTTTCTGGAGAACTTATGGCCATTATCTGTATGTTTTGAAGGAGTCAAAGAAACCCCACACTATGTTCAACAACAAAAGCCTGTTGTTTTCAACTCTGGACCTCTTTGCTGCTGGGTCTGAGACTACTTCTACGACTGTGCGCTGGGGTCTTCTTCTGATGATGAAATACCCAGAAATTCAAAGTAAGGCTGAGAAGCCCTCTCGTACAATATACTGTCGCATGCTTAAGGCTTTGGTTGTGGAAGGGAGTGGAACTCATTCAGTGCTGTCTAGAGTAATTATTCTGAGTACTCTGAGAGAGATAACAACCAACCGTTGACTTCACAAAGGAATTTTATTCAGCTGGATTGCAATAAACCAGCCCAGCCAAGTGGGAGAGGCTAAGGGCCAGTCGGCAGTTACAGTAAAGCTCCCCATCGTTATTCTCCTGCAGGCTATGGGCTTACGTCACTAAAGGTCTCCTCAGGAGCTGATTCTGATCTGGTTTCTGTTGAAGGCTGTGGGGTAACGAAGGTGTGTGATCAGAACCAGCCGCGGGGTTCACTGTAGTGACTCCATCCAAGCTCCCTGGGCTCAACAACAAACCCAAAAGAACCACGCCATCCCCTGACTTACCCACTTCTGCTCGTCCCAAATACCCCTCCAAGTTTTCCCTTTTCTTCATCTTGGCCGAACTGGAGGCCATTTCAGTTGCAAGATAAGAGGGTTATCAGCTTCTTAATCCTTTCCTCCCTCCAAGGAAAGATTCAGGAAGAAATGAACCACGTCATTGAACCAGGAAAACTGCCTAAGTTGGAGGACCGGAAAAAAATGCCTTACACAGATGCAGTGATACATGAAATACAAAGGTTTGCCAATATCGTCCCAATGGGTGTATCACGATCAACTCCTACCGACGTGAATTTCCATGGCTATTTGATTCCTAAGGTGAGCTTTGAGGCTAGCAGTTTACACTGCACGGATTACTTACAGTTTTATTTAAAGCAGACAAGAAGGAAAATATAAAAATCTAAAGACACGGTGATGCGTGGTTTAATCTACAATGTGATCCTTTGTCTTGGATCCAGGGTAGCTGTTATAAACGTGCACTGGACTCTGCTCTGTTAATGCTATTTGAATCCAGAATAACTAGACAGTTTAATTAAATCACACTGGTTTTAATCTCTTATGCCAACTGTGGAATCTCTACTTCAGCTTCTTTCTTGAAAGATCTGACTCTGTAAAAAGGGAGCTTTTTGTGGTCCAAAAAGAGAGCAGCACCTCCTGATAAGAGGAAGGGCCACAGTGGGGCAGGGAAGCACCCCCAGTTCTGTGTGCCATGGCTCAGTCTTATTTGCCTCTTCACATTAGAAAAAAGAAAGCAGCCCGGCTCGACTGGGAAAGTGATCTGCTCTAAAGAGCTACCGTGAGTTTCTTTGATCCCTCCCAGGGTACAGAGATTATTCCGCTGCTGACCTCCGCTCTAAATGACGAGTTGCACTGGAAAACCCCAGATCAGTTCAACCCTTCCCACTTCCTGGATGCCGACGGGAACTTCATTAGGAGAGAGGCATTTATTCCATTCTCCATAGGTGAGCGGGGTAATGTGTGCACCACATTAGGCTTAGGCTAGCGGCACCTAGAATCATAGACTCATAGAATGTGGTGGGTCGGAAGGGACCTCTAAAGGCCATCTAGTCCAACCCCCCTGCAGTCAGCAGGGACATCTTCAACTAGACCAGGTTGCTCAGAGCCTCACCCAGCCTGGCCTTGAGTGTCTCCAGCGATGGGGCCTCCCCCACCTCTCTGGGCGACCTGGGCCAGTGTCTCACCACCCTCAGTGTAGAGAGCTTCTTCCTAATGTCTAATCTAAACCTGCCCCGCTCTAGTTTAAACCATTGCCCCTCGTCCTATCACTCCATGCCCTTGTGAACAGTTCCCACTGATTCCAGGGAAGTATGAAAGTCGGGGACACAGAACACGGGATAAGGGATTTCTGGTCATTTGTCTCGTCCACCATTGCTGTAGGTAACCACCTCTTCCTTGGAAGATCTGGGAGACACCGATTCAGCCGCAATCACTAAATGGTCTCACATACCTACAGGCTTCTGTGTGGTCTGAGACCGAGTCAGCAGCACCTCTAATGTGCAGAGAGAAGGAAGGAAAAATGTCCTACCTCAGCAGCCTGCTCTTATGGACTGTACCTCCAGTTTAGGTCACAGGCATCAACACTAACAGTTACGGTGCTGATCATTTACTTCTCTCCCTGTTGTTTTCAGGACGAAGAGCTTGCGTTGGAGAAGGACTGGCCAAAATGGAGCTGTTCCTCTTCTTTGCGGGCTTGCTCCGCAAATTTATTTTCCAGCCCCCTCCAGGAGTGGATAAGTCAGACCTAGATCTCACCGCCGATGTTGGCTTCACCTTGAACCCCATGCCTCACCTGGTTTGTGCTGTGCCCTATGAATGATCAAACGACATGGGGTCAGAGTAGTGAACACTTCGAGCTTGAAAGTCTAGTTACAGGGGAAAAAAGCTGTCTGTACCTGAGCTTTAGGGGAAGGAAGACACCGCGCACTGCTATTTTTCTCTCATTCATGCCATTCTTTCCAACAGCTCTTGCGGTGTCTGTGTAACGCAAACCCTTCAGACGCCCCTGAGTACTGCTCTCAGGAACAGTGTGGTTCATTCCCAGAACAGCACATCAGAGATGCAGTTTTCAGGGCTGTTTGAAAGAATGAAATGGCTTCCAGTCTCCTCTATAGATGTAACCCATCAGGGGCTCTCCCCTGAGAGCCTCCACAGGAAATTTCTCAGCCCAAAGTCCAAGCTCTACGGCAGAGCTGATTATCGATGGCCCAGCTGGAGACAACAGACACTTAATGGATCTAGAAATCTCCCCAGGACAATTGTTCGGCTGAGCCTCAGACTGAGCTTCCATTGTGTGATACAACCTGCCTTATCTTTATTACAGAGTCCCAGACACGAGGGTGTAACGTGGGCTGATGCCAAGAGCCAGGCCCAGGACAGTTATCAGAAAACATCTAAGGGGTTTGGGAAGTGGGTTCATTCTGACTCACACCAAGCACTTTATGCTGAAGAGCCCGTTTATGATGGGGCCAGTCCAGCAGCTTTCTGCTTCTAAGGCAGGCATCGCTACCACCCCCTCACCTCTCCCGGCTACGCGCTGGCTCCGGCAATTGTCCCATCCCTTACTGGGCCACCTTAGATCCCTAAACTGGCAGAAAATGAGCAGCCACAGGAAGCGAAGGGTTTCTGAATCAGCGTGGCTAGGGCTGGGCACGAGGCTGAGGCAGCGTGAGGGCGATGCAGCAGGACTGCCGCGCTCCCGTCGGAGCTGGGAGAGGCTCAGCCTCGGCTCTGCTTGCACCTTCGTAGCCACAGTTGCTCTCCAGATCCTCTCTACCCTGCACAGAGGGAGAGAGGCTCTTTCGGTGCATGGTTCAACTGCCATTAGCTCTGATTTGCTCACCCCCTCCATTGACTGCAGGTGAACCATCATCCACAGGTTCCCAATTCAAACTTCAGTCTCGTTCAAACTTCAGGTGGGGTGTCCACGCGACTGAAAATGGGGCTTAAACTCTTTAGAAAACGTTGCTGTCCGTCTGCAGCTCCACACCAGACACAGCCCCTGGCGTTTCAAGCTGTCTTGCTCTCCTTGGGTCGGGGATAGGCAGCAAGGTCTCCGGCAGGGCAGCAGATCAGCCCGCAGCGCTGAGCAGATCCCACGGGCTCCCGTGGGCGTTACGGGTGCCCAGCACACAGCGGGAGCAGGGCAACGGGAACTGCAACCAGAACTTCGGTGCTTGCAGAAGTGCTGTGGCCTGACATTACAAATTCAGAGCTGACAATGCTCACGTTCTGCCAGCCGAGACCCTCCATCACTGTCAAGCCTAATAGCATTTTGTACGTAGTCACTGTGCAAATGGATGTAAAAGTGGTAATAGAGTCTGGAAGGAGAAGCAGGTTAGACCTCGTCACCAAGTCGCTCACCTGTACCATTAACTCGTTGTACGGGGTCTCTGCAGGAAGCTGGTGACAGCCCAGAGACCGCGGCTCTCCTAGAGCAGCTGGTTGATTATTACAATTAATGATTTATTTCGTGTAGCAGGCATTAGGAGCTGGAACGACTGCTGTACCCGCAAGGCTACACGCATTGAGGGAAGCGGGATACGCGTGTGAAATCCGAACGGCGGTGCAGGTACAGGAGAGGTGGCTTCTTCACGTGCTGCGACACAGCGGGAAACCACACGTGGGTCAGGGAGCAGGGAGTCACTGGAGATGCTTTTGGGTCGGTTTGGAGGCAGGAAAGGCAGGTTAGCAGGGAAAGGAAAAAGGCAGAAACGGAAAATTACAGAAGCTGAGGGGGTGGTTATGGTCAATCTGTAACATAAACCCAAAGTTGCTGTCAGCCAGAGCTGATCTGTGCTGCAAAGGGAAGGAAAGAAAGCAGGAGAACAGGAAGGGATGACAAAGCAGCGCCGTCTTGGTTTGGCCAAGACACCGACGCTTCACCCCAGCTTTAGTTCACGCAGCTAAAGGCAGCGCGCTAAGAGTTGTACTGTGCCTTGTACCCCGCACACGCACCGCACACGCACCGCACACGCACCGCGGGGCCAGCTCCAGCTCCTGGGTACGTCTCACGGGTCGGTCCGCAGGCTGTCGAACCAGAAAGCCTCCGCTGCTACATTCGCTTACGTTTGCTTTGCTCTCGCTCTATTTGCAGTCTCGCTGCCGCAAGCCTGACCTTATCTTCGACTTAATAAATAACCGTTTTGCCCTGTTGCTGTTGATCTATCTGGCGTTGCAGGATGAAACTGATTTCGGGTCAAAATGCTAGAGTTGGGCTGCACCACCTTTAACACCCCCCCAGGGAAAGGAGAGCGCAGGGATCCCTGGGCAACGCGCGGCCAGGACACGTTTAGCAGTGCAAATAGTGAGCAACGCTCGTAGCCACAAACAGCCCAAGGGCAAGAATTTAATTTCTAACTCTAGAATATGGCAACTGCTGTCCGAGACAGGACGTGGCTCACGGGTCTCTTACAGCGATTCCTGTGGCTCCTGCCCTTGCTTAAAAGGAACTTGTCACAGTAAAATCCAACAGGAGTTATCCGAGGAGTTACCTGGATGCACCGCTGGTCAAGAATGGGACTGGCAGGGAAGGCACAGAGATTTGGGGGGGATTCAAGTTAATTTAAAGGATGCAGGGCTGGTGCTTTCCCGGCTGGCTCTGCCCAGGCTGGCTAACGGGCAGGGTGGGTGGGTGATGCCCGTGCTCCAGGCCCTCACCAGCACCACCAGGCTCACACTGGGTTGCCGGCTGGCCAGGAGGGACGGGGGGCCAGCCTGGCCACCCCAGCAGCGTTCCCTCCCGGAGCGGTGTCAGCGCCGGCGGGCGCTGTGTGCTGGGCTCTGTGTGTGCTCGGGCAGGGCAGCACGTAGCCGCGCGGCTCCGGAGCGAAACACGTACCAGACGCATTATTGAGACAGGAATTTCTTGTCATCGCAAGAGCTTTACTCACCTTTGTCATTTTTAATGCATTGCACTCGGAGCCTGGTTTAACAAAACCCAACGCGCTCCCCCCTCCCCGGCCTTTCAGAGATAATTTAAGTCTCTTTCTGAAAGGCCTTTGTATGATTTCAGCGGCTCCCAGGGCGAGGATGAAATACCAGGAGAGCGGCAGCAAGACGTAAGGTTTTCACCCCAGGGCGCTGCCGGTCAAACGAAACCCTGCGGGAACAAAGGCCTTGCGCGGGGCGCAGAGCGTGTGCCATCGCGGGGTCTCATCCCCATGCCCCGCGCTGCCCCCCCGCCAGCCCTCATCCGTCCTGCCTGCCTCTGCCTCTGCCTCCTCGCCCGCCGCAGCAGGCGGCGTTGAGTCATCCTGGGCACGCTCTGGGGGAAACCATCGCCTCCAGCCCATTTCTTGGAAACTAATTAAAAGGAGGGAGGAAAAAAAAAAAAAAAAAAAAAAAAAAAAAAAAGAGAAAGTCCCAGAAATGTTGCGACACACTTTCTTCTTCTGCTTCTGGGTGGCTGTCGCCCTGTGACATCTCCACACCACGCCGGCAGCTCCAGCGTGGAACCTCGCGGCCGTTTGCTCCGGGACCGCGCTGACCACAGCTACGGCCCCTGCACGCTCCGTCCGCTTCCTGCCCTGCCTGCTCTGCGTTTGCGAGGCTGAGGCCCCATATCTGCTGAATAATTAGCCTTTATATGATCTAACCTTTGGATAAATGTACCTTTAGCTTTCTGCTTCCTGGTCACGTAAGACAGCTCTTTCTTCCCTGAACAATCTTACTCCATTGGCTCTTCGTTCCCAACATCCTCCTGAAAGCCACTATTCAACCAGGGAGATCTCAGCTCCTTCTGCACAAGATTTAAACCCTTATGAGGGATGCAAGTTCCAGGCGTTCTGTATCTTTGACTTAAACTAATCTCATTCCCCTGTCCCGTTCCCCTTCTGAAGCCTGCCAGCTCAGCTGGCTTCATTAACTTCATTAACTTCTTCCCTCTATCTCTTAGAAGCCGCTCTTGCAACATGAAGAATCCTCCCAGAATTTTAAAATCTAATTTTGCCTTTCCATTCCGCTGGCGAATCCACTCATGATCACTTGATCCAAGCTAATTTTCCGTGGCTAGCTATTACACGTCCTCAACTTCAGACACAAAGTCTGAAATCCCGTCCCTTCTGGGCAGTTCAGAGACGACCTGAAGAAACAGTTTATGGGCGACAGCCCCCAGGGATACACGGGCTTTACCCTTGTTAACAACCTTTGATCTCCACCTGACATCAAGAAAGCTGAAGAAAGACTCCCGTAACGATACTATTTGTCTTTCTAGTAACACGGAGACCTCAAACCCTACCCAAACCTGAATCTGGAGGTTTCTAATAGGATTCAAAGAAACCTACTCGTTTCCCCGTGTCAGCGGAGTGTCTGGAGGGTCATAGTACTGCTAATGAAGGACCTTGAGGTCTCGGGGGAGGAGGAGGCTGTAGAGGAATGCCAAGCACCTTCTCCCATGTATATGTTCTTGCACACACATGCACGGGTTTGTAATTTGAAACTCTCTTTACTTCTGGACAGGCTTTGCAAACTGCTTAGACCACATTCTCTGAGGTGTTTAAAGAGGGTGGAGTATGCACTATTTATTTAGGTACTCTACAAACCTTAATAAGAATCGAGTGCTTGTAGCAATCGCAGAGCGCAAACAGAAAGCCAGCTGGCAGAAACGAACAGTGCCACTGCATTCTTACTGCTACTAACCCCCCCAAAAAACAGATTATTACTGAAAAAAAATGTCTTTTTTCATTTCGTTTATCTCTGATCCTACATTGATTTGTCTGCTGTGTGCAGCGGTATTATTAGCTGTTCTCTATTTTTCAACTGGCTATAAAAATTCAGCTTTTAAATTTCCTCCTGGTCCAACTCCTCTTCCGATCATTGGTAACCTGCACTTGGTGGATCTTAGAAGGCAAGATAAATCACTAATGAAGGTAGGACAAAAACCCCCAAACCCAGACCCTCATAGATTTTAAAGCTGCCTGGGATATATCAGTGATAACTTTTTGTCTTTTTTAATTCAAACTAAATTGTAAAGGTGCGAAAATTGCTTTATAATATTTTTCCGGGCTTCTTCTAGCCAGTGTCTGTGTTGATGCAACGAGCGATCAACCATTAAAAAAAGACCTCTGGGTAATATGGGAATTCTTCATGTAATTGTGATGATGTACATGAAGTATATAATGCTTGTGGGATTTGAAATATTAATTTGACAGCTCGGACACCCAGAAATCTTTTAAAGCATTAGGACATAACTAACACGGAATGAAATTGCTTCCCTCCCCTCTGCCCTGGGGAACTGGCAAGGGGAATTCCACCAGGCAGGGACCCCAAAACTGCTTCGGGGAGGGCCAAAATCCAGACTCCTCGCTGCAAAATCCACTTCCCTCTTGATGAATTGGATACGCATTAAAATCTAGATGGCACTACAAGAGAGGGATGGAAAAGCTGCACAAAGCAACCAGAACGAATAGCCTGTAAGCGCTTCTCTTAACCTGTAATTAAGACAACTTACCCCGCTTACGGAGGTGAACTGTTCTGCGGCGCCGGAGGAGGCTGGCCGAGCCCGGGGTCTCCGAGTGAGCCTGCCCGGGTCCCTCCTCGCCGGGGCGGACGGCACCCCCGGGGATCCCCCCGCACCAGGGCCGGGGCGAGGGTGAGCGCGGAGGCAGCGGCGGCTCCCGAGGAGATGCCGACATGGGTCCCGAGGAGATGCCGACACGGGTGCCGTCACGCCGGGGCTCAGCACACGCCGGCACGTCCCTGGGAGCAGCCGAGCCCCGGCCGGTGCTGCCCTGGGGGAGGCTCTGGCACCCGGTGGCTTTGGGGACGATGTCGGGGCTGGGGTAAGTTTACCCAGCGGGGCTGGGCAGACGTTGCCGCAGCCTCCGACCAGCCGTGCGGAATTCCCTCCGCGTGCTTTCATCACCTGCCAGGCTGCGTTGGGTATTCCCTATGTTTGCCTTTACTTCGGGATTACTCCAGAGGGGTTACCCCTCCATCTCACCCCCACAAAGCCAGCTGGCAGAAACTGAACAGTGCCACTGCATTTTTATTGCTTCTAACCCCCAAAAAACAGATTATTACTAAAAAAAAAGTCTTTTTAAATTTCATTTATCTCTGATCCTGCATTAATTTGTCTGCCGCGTGCAGCAGTATTATCAGCTGTTCTCTATTTTTCAACTGGCTGTAAAAATTCAGCTTTTAAGTTTCCTCCTTGGTCCAACTCCTCCACTCGGAGCAGAACGCGGTGACTGCAGGGAGCAGCAGGCGCCAGTGGCTGTTGGCTGGGGACCCTGACGGGGGGATTTGGGGGGATGCCGCCTCTCCCCTGAGAAAGCAGCCGCGGGAGCGGGCGCAGACTGGGGCGGCACACGTACACCCTGTGTTTGCCCAGGCTGGGATTTGAGCTGTGGCTTCCCATCACCCTGCTCCAGCCCAAACCCTTCTGGGCTGTCCCCAGCTGCTCTTCCCAAGCTGCCAGGGAGCAAGATGCAGCCGGGGCGGAGGTAGGAGGACTACTCAGGCTCCCTCGGTCCCCGATGCAGGGGACGCACTCCCCTCCCAGACCCCTTTCCTTGTTGAAGAGGAGCGGGGATCCGCAGGTAGGACATGCCAGCAGGACCGCACGCTCCTGGAGGGATTTTCAGCCCCACCAAGGCACCGCGTCGCCATCGTAAACCGCCCGGCTCGGCACAGCTTTGGTGGGGATCTGCGGAGAATCTGTCCTGGGGCGTATGGCAGTGAAAAATCTGCTCTGTGTCGTGGCAAAGATACATCCAGAGCCTTCTCAGAGCAAAGCCAGCATCACTTTGTACAAGCACGGGGACAGCCGGCGGTCCAGGCAGCCTCCTGCCCTGCCCTGGGTTTCCCTCCTGTGCCCAGCTGAGCTCTAGGTGCCAAAGCCAGGTCCGAGCAGAGGGGCACGGATTTGCAATTTGTGGTCATCCAGGGCAAACTAAACACCTGGCGTGGGGCAAACGGCTCCTCTGCCTAGGAGCAGGGACGCAGGAGCGCTTTGGTACGAGAGGAGCATCGTTCCAAACCTTTTCTGTGCAACAGCGTCATTATTTGCACTGAAACATCTTCCCTGGTCTCGTCTTTCTCCGCTTTGCCAACCTGTGTTGCCATTTGAGGTCCAGTCTTTAACTCTAGGTGGGTTTTTTTTGTTTTTCATTTACTTTTTCCTTAACAGCAGAACCAGATCAGTAATGCACTGATGGGGGTGGGGGTTCTTTCGTGGCAATAAGCCTAAAATCCATACGGATGCCAGGCAGGTGTCCGTATGAAATGCCTCGTGTCTGACGGCGATGAGCTCACAGATGCTGTTCCGCCGGCAGCGGCTCTGCAGCCCTTCCCAGCAGGGCACCAGGACGTAACGCGTCCTTTGAGAAAGCAAGGGGCGCTTGCCCCCGGCACGCTCCCTCCCTTCCCGACCGTCACAGCTCGCCTCTTTTTCAGCTTGCAGAAAAATACGGCCCCATCTTCACCCTCCACTTTGGGTTCCAGAAGGTTGTGGTCCTGACCGGGTACGAAGTTGTGCGGGACGCGCTTGTGAACTACACAGAGGAGTTTGTAGACAGACCATCCATCCCAATATTTGATCAAATTCAGAACGGAAACGGTACTAGAGAAATGAGCGGGGGCGGGCGGGAGGGACGACACCGTCGCTTGGTGCCAGCCTAACTGTGCTTCCCCGGAGCCCGGCTTTTAAACATCCCCCTTGGACCCTTCCGAAGCCAAGCCGACAGAAAAGATTCGGCTTTCCTCGCATTCATTTCCTCCTGGCTTTTCACTGCCATCATTTTCGCTAATGCGCTTGCGCCCGATCCGCATCCTAAACGTTCGAGGGTGAGGAGTGGGATTTTTAAAGGCAGCGTGGTCATTCTGGGGTTAATTTCTGTAAGACGTCAATGAGGGCGGCTCTCCACCACCACCACACTTACAAACCTTCCCCAGGGTTCCAGGGGGACTTTGGACTAACTGGTTTGGCTGGAGGGTCTCTCCCTTTCTCCCGTGGCCGGGTGCCACAGTTCTGGCCATCATCAGCCCCCCGTGCCTCGCCTCCCCACAAAATCTCTTGGGTGGGCCACGGGAAACAGGTTCAGGCAGAAGCAATAGCCTGAGGCCGGGAATGTGCCCCCACAACCAACCCCCTGGCTTTTCCAGCGCAACGGAGTATTTCAGAGGACATTTTGCCTTGTTTTCCATCCTCTGCTGCAGCTGAGGCTTTAGCTTTGAGCATCCAAAAGGCAGCTTTAGATGCTGGTCACAGGCTGAAGTTGGGACCACAATTAGAAATTAAATTACCCAGCCATAATATCAATATATGAATTTGTCGCTACACAAGGGAAAGGAATCGATAGGGAGAAAAGCATTTTTCAGAGCTAATTTACATGCAAAATATCCCCGTGGGAGACTGTCAATATTGCACTATACGTCCTTTCACACTTACCTTCTCAGCCCAGCTCTGGGACACTTAGAGACGACCCAAAGCTGTAAATTCACAGGGACTAAGTAACAATGGTCACAAATTTTCCCATGAAACATTTTTTCTTCAGAAAATGCCAATTTGTTGACTCCGAAGCTGTCTGCAGAAAAGGAATGATCCAGACGAAATTGCCTGAATTAAAGAAAAATTAAAAATGGAGTTTAGAAATTTGCTTTGACATTTTTAGAGCAAGAAGATTTGCTTTCCAAATTAAAACCGCACTGCTTTGAAGCAGTGCTTATTCTAGAAAAAACAGAGACATTTCAAAACCTTGCAGCCAAGACGAAGATGTGAGGTGCTGGAATCCAGCTTTTCCATTGACACAATCTGAGATAGTCTTTGGATTATTGACAAAATTTTTTCCTTCACTACTTCCAACACCCTGACAGGATGAAATACCCATCCCTGCTTGGTGGCGTCAGTGATCATCAAGTCACGAGCTCAGCGACCTCTACAAAATGACACTATTTTTACCACTGCTGGAAATAGAGCGTTGCTGGGAATCTCCATAAAACAGTTCGGCACCAACCAGGGCTGAGGAGACTGAATTATCCCATCCCATATAGAATCATAGAAGGGTTTGGGTTGGAAGGGACCTTAAAGATCATCTAGTTCTAACCCCCTGCCGTGGACAGGGATATAGATAAAATATCTGTCTGACTGGAATAGGACGAGGGGAGAAGCTTCAAAGACACAAGGTTGTTGCTTGAGGCCTTAGACTTGCAACCAAACAGGTTCAGAAAGTTGCGTGATTGACTTAGACTAACGTCTCTCCCCAGTTCTACAGCCAGCAGTTCTGGTCTGAAACCATACCTCCCTCTCTTGCACTCAGGAGAGGGCTGGGGCAGAGCGGGTTGGGTGGGACCTTGTTTTTCCCCAACGACAGGCTCAGTGGGACTGGGCGAATGGAGCTGAGAGGATACAGGGATGGGGCACAGAGAAACGGGAGACCCTTAGTCCCCAAATCCATGGGAAACTGGGCAGCAGAAACACTTGTGGAGATCCCTCCTCATCCAGTCCCCTATTTTGCTCCGGGCGGTGGGGCTCCTCCGTGCGTGAGCCCAGCGGCGATGCCTCACGGCCTCCCCAGGTTTGTTCTTCTCTATCGGGGAGCTGTGGAGAACAACTCGGAGGTTCACCGTATCCAGCATGCGCAACCTCGGCATGGGGAAAAAAATGATAGAAGGGAGAATTTTCGAGGAGCTTCACTTCCTCATCGAGATGATCAAATCCTTCAAAGGTGAGCTGGAGGCCATCTCGGTGCTGCACAGCCTCACGTGCGTCACTGCTGCAGCAACATCTCACTAACGTTTCCATCCTCCTCCCCTCGCAGGGGAACCTTTCAGCCTGACGTCCTTCAACTGTGCTCCCATCAACATCACCTTCATCATGCTCTTCGGGGACAGGTTTGACTACAAGGACCCAACATTTCTCACTCTCTTAAGACTCATAGATGAAGTTATGATCCTTCTGGGATCTCCGTATTTGAACGTAAGTAACCTGTCCCACAGATTAACGTTTTTTTCACACTGGCACGTTACATTTGTGAGCTTCACAAACCCTAGGCTTTAGTTCTGCAGTTTTCAAATGTTCAGAACCAGCCATTACACGTAAAACGTGACACTTCTGTCACGCCACCTTGGTCACCACAAGTGTGCAGCAGATTCCCCTTTGCTACTCTCCTTTTGAACCATCCTGCACATCTGTGTGGAGCTAAAATAAGAACCGAACTATGGTTATTTTAGCTCCACAGATTTTTTTCTTTTTGTCATTTTCAAAATAATTGCACCATCTAGGCTTTCTCTGCCTCTGCTGCATTTTCTAAAAAGGCACGTTCAGTGCTGATGTCCAGGCGAGTGAGATTTCACAGGCTGCGTCAAAAATGCTTCCTTGGAGAGTACCGGGAGAACTCTGTGTATCTTCAAACTATCACCCCCCGTCCTTCATAACGTTGGAAATCCCGATGTTGGAAAAAACCAACCAGTCTCATACTGTTCTAAACCGGCTGGTGGCCTGGCACGCTGGAGCCCCAGCTTTGTTGAGAGGCTGACCAGGCTGTTACTGGTTCCTACAGAACAGCACAAATGCTTAAAATTAGGTAGTACTAAATAAAGGCTCAAAGGTTGCAAAGCCCTCCCATGTGAAAATCTGCCCGGGAAGTCCCCGAGATGCTAAGACACGACTACGACAAGACAATGCTCACCTGAAGCTGTTTCGGCATGCCGATATTTCTGCAGACTTAACGCTTCTCTTTTTTAACTCCTCATTAGTATTTCAATTTCTACCCGTTCCTCGGATTCCTGTTCAAAACCCACAAGATCATGCTTGGGAAAATAGAAGATGTGCGCGTCATTTTAAGGCAATACATCAAGGCAAGCAGGGAGGATATCAACGAGAACAGCGTGAGGAGCTACATTGATGCGCTGATATTCAAGCAACACGAGGTATTTGACTGCTTAGCCCTGTTGGCTGTTTGCAGTGTCTCCTTTGGGTTTTTCTAGCTAAAGCCGTTGCTGAGTCTTGATTTCAGTCATGTCATGTAAACCTATTAAAATCCATGCTGTTACTCTAGTGGTATTGAAATCAGACGCCACTCTCTTACAGTTGGTGTAATTTACTGCAGGGGTTTTTCTATCGAAATTAAGATATAAAAGCCACTCTCCCCGTCCACTCCTGAAATAGCAGCGCTAATAACATGAGATCAGCTCCTTGTTCCTTGTAGCAATTGCATGAATTCACATGAGAGGTGACTCTGCCTTTCCTGTTACAACAACGAATCAATTAATCATCGATACTGTTGCTCCAAGACGAATGATCCGCCTAAAGTACTTGGATAATAAATCATCTGTACAAGCCCTAGCCCTGCCCTGCATCGTACTTAAGTAGAGACTTGGCAGTTTCACACATCAGGTGATTTCATTCAGCACAAAATATTTGGGATCTGAGTTTTTAATTCTTTCTGGATCTGGGCCAACCTTAGGCACAAAGCCTTCTACCCGGCTACGTGGAGGAAGTGTTAGTACGGTCCTAAAGCCCAGCAGAAATGACCTGAAAGGTCACTTTGAACGTTGTTGAGGATTCAACCCTGCCCCCGGGCAGGAGTCGTCCCTCAGAGCTGGGATTAGCTGAATGTCCTCCTGTACAGGGGAGAGACCGGGCTCTTTCCAAACCTGTGAGCCTGAGTCCATGAACAGCATTTGGCTCCGGGCTTCAGCCTGCTTCTGGGTGGAGATGGGTGCTGAATCAGAACTCCACTCCAAACCTTCCATCTTTGGTGCTCCCATCTTAGGTGAACGCTCTGCATTCACGATCAGGTCTATTTTAACACCCAGTTCACAAACACAAGATGATAGTCAACAGTGTTGTAGGCTACGCGGTGTTTCCCAAGCTTGCTGAATACTAAGACTGATGGCTTTAAGACCTTTCTTACCACTTGTGTTTTTCAAGGAGAAAAACAAGAAAGACAGCCTCTTCCATGACGACAACTTAATAGCATCCATACTTGACCTGGTCATGGCAGGAACAGAGACCATAGCCACAACGCTCCAGTGGTCCATCCTCCTGATGATGAAATACCCAGAGATTCAAAGTGAGCTCCTTTCGCCTATACTCTGTCTGTGGCATGGCAGATATGGGAAGGGGAGAGGCCGGGACGCAGATCCACAGGAGCTCTTTTGTCTTAAGAACCATCTCTCTATTATTATGAACTCCTGATGTAATTAGATGCTGGTCAAAGTCACAATCAAATAGTCCCTGTGCCTTGCTGGGACAGAGGATGAACGGAGAACCAAGTATGATGCTGGGGAACCAACCCATCCATGTGTCCGAACTAGAAACCGAGCAGGGAAACGCTGGCTGGTGTTTTAAGAATCCTCTCCCTCCA
This sequence comes from Rissa tridactyla, assembly GCF_028500815.1. NCBI lineage: Eukaryota > Metazoa > Chordata > Aves > Charadriiformes > Laridae > Rissa > Rissa tridactyla. The sequence goes on from NC_071473.1 coordinate 2,132,581, forward strand.
GACCCTGGAAAAATATGTTTTTCCCAAAACCGAATCGGGAACTGGCTTTCTTGCTGGAACCCAACTGTGCTTGTTCCTTCCAGAAAAGGTGCAGGAGGAGATTGGGAGAACTGTCAAAGCTGGAAGCTGGGCCACGTATGAGGATCGGAAGAACATGCCATATACAAATGCGGTGCTACACGAAGTGCAGAGGTTTATCACGCTCCTGCCCCACGTTCCCCGCTGCACTGCTGTTGACACCCACTTCAGGGGCTACTTCCTTCCCAAGGTAGGTAACTGCTCCAGCCCAGGAACACGCCGCCCTCCTCGTTTTTGCCAGTGCCACTAGAGACTGGTTTCTTTAGAGGGAATGATAGGACAGCAGCTCAAAGCAGGTATCCAAATCATCCCCAGAAGAACTTCTATGTTGAATCTGTGAGACTGGTATTGTAGGACTATTGTGTCCTAGTTGAGTCTGTTCAACCATGTTGAGTCCAGGGAGACTAGTATTGTAGACTCAATCCAGTCATGTTCAAGACTTCCTCACTCCACGCGTGACCCTGGTTTACCTCCTTGATGCCATCTGCACAGTGAAGTATCTGCCAGGGAATTTACAGGATCTGAGCCTCTGCTTGAGGTTTTCACAGCACCCGTGTGGTTTTGGCTTCAATCCTTGGCACTGCTGGGAAAATCTCACTGCCTTCTCTCTCAACTGGCTGATGGGATAAAACCCTCAGGGTCTCCACCTACCCCTGGGACACCAAAGTCTGTGTCACAAAATGAACCAAAACACAGCACTTTTCATACCTTTTGTGCCTTCAAATACTTTTTTTTCAGGGTATAATTGTAATCCCGTCGCTCACCTCAGTGCTGCTGGATAAGACACAATGGGAGACACCACATCAGTTCAACCCCAACCACTTCCTTGACGCCGAAGGGAATTTTGTAAAGAGAGAGGCTTTCCTGCCCTTCTCCATAGGTAGGTAAAGGGCTCATCTGCACAGAGCTGAGGCTATGGCAGGACCATTTTATTACAATAGACACTAACGTGGTCTTCATGGCTAAGGACTGCCTTTAACTCGGTGAATAAGCAACAGGTAACTGAACGGAGTCACTTATTCTGCATCCAGGCAAATGGCTGCTCACAGAGCACACCTCTCCCACCACCGAAGGGCTTGGTTCCCAAAGGTTCGACAGGAGAGAAGACAAAGAGATATATTGCATCCAAAAGAAGGTGGAAAAATGCCTTAAAGCTGTTAGGAGTAGGTGGATAATCAGACAGGACTGGTGGGGCCGCCAGCATAGCTACGCGCAGGGTTTTGTGAGTGCTCCTGGAAGTGAGGGTACAATCCAGGGACCCTCAAGTCCTGTCTTGAGACAAGTCCCACTTGTGAGTGGCTCTGATGGACAAGACCTCATCCATTGCCCACCAGAGCCAAGGAGGAGGGTCCCAATAAGCCTCGCACCTTGGCTGGGTACTGCAGCCAGCAGAGACCCAGCATCAAACCGAAATCTTAAATCCAAGGCCTTGGACTGTTCCCACCAATCACCTCGGACGGTGATTCTTCCAGTGACACTTTTAAGAGCTCCCAAAGATTCCCTGCAAGACATGGTCTTTTAGAGGAAGAAGCACAGCCCCGTGGTTAGAGGAGGTAATAGAGCACTTGGCGTCCTGACACTGCTCCCAACTGCCATTTTGGTCAAGTCACTGACTTTTTCTTTTGTTTTTTTTTTTTTTTTTTTTAAAATCTCAATTTCACCTGCAAAATACAATTAGCATTCTTTCCCTCTGGAGCCTCAGAAACCCAAGCCTTTTGGGACTCCAACTGAGCTAATGGTAGGAACAGTTGTTAAATACCAGAAACTCTCCCCTGAGCCATCCTAAAAGAAGAGATATCACTGACACAGTGCCTTCCTGACAGCCACAAATGCTTCCAAAGGTTGCTGATTTCCAGAAACGCCTGCCGCCCAGCCCATGCCCTCCATGGCTGCAGCAGCGTGCGTGACGAGGGGGCACAGCTGGAGGGAGTAGTCCTGCTGGGAGTTTAACAAATCCCAACACTGCAGGAGCCCATAAGTACTATCAAGGGAAATTTCCTACAGAATCCTACAAACCCTCCCACGTGATCTTACACTTTTTTTTTTTTTACCTTACCCTGTTCCTCTGAAAGGATGGTTTGAAGGGATTCCAGAACATGCTCCAACCACAGACCCCCAGCAGCGCCTTCTGACATCAGGAAGCCAGTCCTCGCTGTCCACCACATGCTTCACCCATACAGGGACTGTCATACGAGGGCACAGAATCTAGCACAAAGATGGGGTAGGAAAGAAGAAACACGGTCTTTTCTAAAAGTGGGATGTTATGAGAAATTCCACAAGCAAAGTGGGTTTCAAACCATACCTCTTTGGGAGGAGGTGGCATTTTTCTATCAAGCTGCTTTTCAAAGAGAAAGGGTTAAAGGTGCTGAGGGGGCTGGAAGAGCTAAGGAGAGGAGAGGGTACATCACAAATACATAATAAGGCTGTACCATGGCTACGGCTTGCTGCGGGATAAAAGACACCAGGCAGGCACGCTGTGCCAGCGTGGCCGGGACAGGTACCTTTAGCAACATGGGCTCCTCTGCTCCGAAACGCTCTGGTGCATTTCAAGGTTTCACTCCTGCTTCCATTATGACATCTCAGATGCCAACCTGTCCGTGGCAAATGTTCTAGTTTGCTCATTCCATCAAGTAAACACATTGCTTTCCTCTGCAGGGCGAAGGAACTGCATTGGAGAAAGCCTCGCCAAGATGGAGCTGTTTGTCTTCTTTGTAGGGTTGCTGCAGACGTTTACTTTTCAACCCCAGCCAGGAGTTTCAGAGTCTGACTTGGACCTTACCGTCCCCCAAACGACTTTCACATTAAGGCCTCAGCCTCAGGCAACCTGTGCTGTCCTGCGTGAATGACCACAGCCTTGCTGAAGAGCAACCCAACAAGTGGGGAAGCTGCTTAGACCCGGCTTAGCTACGCTAGGACTCTGTCATATCCCCTTCCCACTATCTCCATCCGCTCCCACTCCATTGCTCTCCACCACTACATCTGCCCCACAGGCTGATGACCCCCTCTTTGCTCCCGTGCCTGTGATCAATTAGAAACCGTGGTCATGGTTGACAAACACACGCTTCTTCTCAAGACAGACCGTGCAGGGAGCCAATGGAGGGACCAAGAAGAAGGTCTCGCAAAGGGGATGCAGCCCATCAGGAGCAGGTGTGACACCCAGGCTCCCATGGCAAAGCAGTGAGGTTCATAACGTCACAGAAATCTGCCCAAAATTCTGAGGAAAGACAGACTGCTGTTTGCTAAAAGCCACAGAAATACACTGTGGGTCACACACCTGAACCGTCTGCAGGCACTTCCTGAACTTTTCCAAGCTCCCTAGTATCCATAGCTTCTAGCAAAATCCTACCAGACTAGGCAGCCAAGTCAAACACCGAGAGTGGAAAAACAGATCGATGCATGTGATTTGAGAATGGAGTAATTCTGCCCTGGAACAGTGTCCTGAAAGATGCCCCAGCGTCTGCAAAGTCGTTTAGATAAGCAAGTGCTGTCATCACCACCAAGTTCAACGCAGCCTCACAGTCCGAATGAAAGATCTACATTTCGAAGTTTGCAGTCTAAATCACAAGGCTACGTGAGATTTGTACCAGCAACCCATCACGAAAGGCTACTGACACAGACCCACTTCTGGTTTTATGGATCCCTGTCTTTCCTGACCTTGTTCAACAGGAGCAAACGCTGCTCCTCTCTGCAGCCCTCCTGGGCCACGCTAAGAGCCGAGGCCAGCGGTCGGGCTGGTGTTTGGGATGGCCCGGCCATTGGAACCAGCCAGGCAACTGCCTTGCAAACGGTGTCTAATTTCACAGTGCTGGTATCGCTCGCACGCACGCAAGAACCGGGATGGGGGATTAGATGAGACCTGGTTTGGGTTGCTTTCCTTTCCTCTCTAGCTTTGTCTGGCTGTTTTCCCTGCCTCTAGCACCCTTATCTGCCATCACGTTCCGCAATCTTATTGCAGTTGATGTGTAGCTCAGGCAATTTTTCATCCATTTATCTGCCTGTGAATTGCCACTTCTTCATATGCGTTTTCTTATCATGTGCTTTATCATATTGTTTGTTTCCCCCTTCAAGGGAGCCAAATAAAGTTTTAATCCCATGTCTTCGTTATACTTCATATGCCTGCCACCCAACTTTGCGAACACAGAAACGAAAACGCCAGGAAAGGTGCCTCGCACCCTCAGCCTCTCACCTCGTGCCCTCCCAAAGCATCACCTGCTGGCAACGTCACTCGTGAGGAGTGGTGGCAGCAGGATGGGGTCTTCTTCAGGGAAGGTGGGGAGAGACAGGTAAAGCAATGGAGGAGCAAGTCACATATCGACTCAGTGAAGGAAGTCTTGGCCTTGCTGAAATCAAAGAAGATTTTTGCCTTTGGCTTCAGAGAGGCCAGGGCTGTTCCTGCTCTAGCCCCCTCCAAAAGCAATAGGAACTCAAAAGGGATATGGCAACAATCTAGGGCTCTGGGGGGCAAAACTGGGCTGCGTTCAAATCCGCATGAATTCCCTGGCGGAACCTCAGCCCTGATCCCTTGCCATGGGCTCTCAGGGTCCTGGCTTCAAAGGAGAGAGATGGATCCCTTCCTACACGGCACAGCAGCCTTCAGAGCCTGCTCTTTTTGGACATCGCCTTCTGCGTTGGCACTTGCTGTCAGGCAGAGCCGGGCCCGGGGCAGCGCTGGCCGTGCACAGGAATCCAGCGGCCCGCGCTAGACCCCTGCCTCAACAGGAGCCACGGGCTACCAGGTGCAAACACTGAAGGAAAACAGGTTTCCTTGATTCCTGCGAAAAGCGCACCCTACTTGTGCCTGCGCTGGCAGATGGAAGCGATCGCTCCCCAGCACACTGCAGAATACACCTCTGCAAAAGAAAGTGCCTGCCTCCCATTTACTTGCGCAGCCAAACGATGGCAGAACATCGATTATGACTCAGCTACATATTTATCTAGCAGAAAACACTGGCTCTCAGGGCGGGAAATACCATTTCCCCATTCCTCAGTAGCCCTGAGGGTCTTCTCTTGAGCGGCCAAACATGTTTGTGCCTTGCAACACGCTGACCTGAATTAAAGGCAAATATCTCGGGGCAGGACAGGTGCCTTGATTTTTAAAGTAAGACCTGAACAAATCCAGCCCGCGCCGCGTCGGTGGCTCACGCCAGACGGAGCTGCCAGGGCAGCGTGTCCCACAGCCCAGCCCGCCACCCCAGCCGCCGCGCCGCGCTGGGACCGGGGGCTCCAAGGGCTGGAGCAAACCTATGGATTCGCACAAGGAGGGCTGCCTTGCACCTGCAGCCCCTCTGGGCACCGGCCGGGGCAATTAAGCACGGCGCAGAATTTAATATCCGTTTTCTCTTCGCCGCGAGATGGCACCGCCGTCCCTGGGAGTCACGGCAGCCCAGCCCCGCGGCCCCCGCCGGGGCAGACCGCCCTGCGCGCCGCGGAGCGGGGCTGCCCGAGCCGGGCAGAGCTAAGCCCCGAGGCTTCAGGCACCCCCAGCCCGGCTGCCGTTCGTCTGCCAGCCGAGCTGGGAGCAGAAACACACGCGCTGTTTATTTACCGTTGACCTGGCAGCGTCGGGTGGCACGCAGGGAAGGGCAGGAGCCTCCTCCTCCCCACCCGAGAGCAGAGCAGGATCCCCCCCAGGGGTCAACCGGCCCGAGCGCTGCGTGGGACAGTGGCTGGGCCACCTGCCCTTGCAGCCCTAGCAGCCCCTCACCCGGCACTTCACCCCAGGGACGGAGCCATCTGCCATGAGAGAGTCCTGTTGCCCTCACTGGGGAGGCGATGTGACAGGGCTCCATCTCTAGTCATCTCAGAGGTGGAGGAGGAGAAGAGATGGGGATGTCAGGAAAAGAACAGGTCCTGACGAGTCCCACAGAAAGCTGGGAGAAGTAAGGAGAGGGGAGATGGACAGGTTTTCTGTCCCTTTGCCTGGATCTGCCCCAGCTTCTGTGCTGCTGAAGGAAAGAGCATTTTAGAAGCATCTTGGCAATGTTTGCACGTTTGCTTGTTCACACACGGTGCTCTGAAAAGAAGCCATGCTTGTGTATCTGAGCTGCCTTTGGAAAAATGCAGGGGGGGGAGTGTCTGCACTTGTCTGGGGAGAGCCGTTTAGTCCCACACCAATGCAGCTGTGGCAGAGCCTGTACCCAGAAAGGGCCAAAGACTCCCAAGGAACCACGCTAACGTCCCTCAGAGCAAGGGGTAACCTAAGAAGTTCAGCATTTGGCATCTGGGATTCAAAACCAGAAGTCTGGGAAGTGTAGAATAGCACCCATCGGACATCGAAAGAGCAGGCATTTGGGAATAATTTATTCCGTGTGCAGTAGGGAATGGGTAAAGAGCAGGGATTAGAGCATACATAACATTCGTATCTAGTATTGGTCTCCAAGTGAAGAAACGATGTGCTCCTGAGAACCATCACCTCCCAGAAACTCAGAACTAGAATAACTTTCTTATGTTGTATATTTGATGTGTAAAGTAGTGGCTGTCCTGTCATTTCTAGTCACGCATGTGGCTGGAATTTTCCAGGTAACCTCACCCACCAGCCCTCCTCTGCTTTCTAAGGAGGAGCTTTTCTTTTTCTTTTCTAAGAAGAAAAATATTTGTCCAACAGATATTTTAAGAGTGTAGCCAGTACTTGCGAGGCTTTGAGTAAGACGACACTTGTAGCTACTGCACAGGGATCTGCTTTCTCCTTTGTGCATCTCCTACGCCCTGCACAAAACAATTAGCTGGACTTTTCTCAGTTCGGAGCCTTGGGCCTATTGGCGTAGCACCGCGCAGGCACACTGCGGATGGGGTCTCATGGTGAATCCAGCCTCTGCGGTCGTGTCCAGCTCAGATTCTTTGACCCCAGGTGGAGGCTTAAATGTAAATTTCTGGATCAAGCCTGTGAAGAAGATGAAGAGCTCCATCGTGGCGAGACTTTCTCCGATGCAGTTTCTCCGCCCTGCAATGCCAAAAGCATGGCTGTTGGTGGAGAGATTGGGCAAGTGGTGGCTCAGCCTGACACCTCTTCCCTACTGCCTGGTAGCAAGTGCGTGAAGGACAGTACAGGCCTCAGAAACGTGAAACAGCATGGTGTGATACTCAGTAGCCATCACCATTGACCTCCTCCAGGCATTTGAAGGGGGCCGTTTCACCTGAGCGTGCAAGGAATTAGTCTGAGACACCCTGGAAACCAGCCTTCCCAAGGCAGAGGGAAGGTTGAACACTTGCTTGAAGGTGTTGAGTCTTCTGTAGGTCCCAGTGGTGTCTTTAAACACCATGGCCTGGTGTACCTCCCAGCATGGGCCGAGGGGCTGTTTGCAGGCCATCAAAACCCAGGTGGGTATTGCTAAACCATCCCCACCACTGACGTCCGTGCCGGTCCCTACAGAGGCTTGGATCCTGCCACTTGGCTAGTTCCTTCTGATGGGCACTGGGAACTCAGAGCCCCGTGCAGGACCAAACGCTCTCGTTACCTGTGGAGAAGGGCAGGAACGCTTTCTTCTTTACGAAGTTCCCGTCCACATCAAGGAAATGGTTGGGGTTGAACTCGTCTGGTGTCTCCCATTGTGTTTTATCCAGCAGCACGGAGGCGAGCAGAGGAATCACCGTTGTTCCCTGCAGCACAACCACCCTCTGCTTTAGCATGCATGGATGGAGCAAACTTCTGCCTTTGCCCGTTCAGCCATGTAACTGTTCCTCCCTTTGGGCTGCGTCTGGAAGCAAGCTTCTACCTCTGAAGAACTAATTTCTGGGCTTGTACATGACCATTTGACCCTTAGTTAGTGTGGATACCAACTTCACTGGAATTACTGACTAATATGTGACCAAACAACAATGGTTGTTGGCTGTTCCTGAGTTATGAAGCAGAAGAAAGAAGTAGACCAGGCTTCCTTCCTGCCCAGCTGCTCTCTGCTCGCCTCAAGCACGCAACGGGACAATGCCATGGTACTCCAGAGGCAGAACTGCTCTACAGGGCATGAATGGCAACGGAGAGTGAAGAGAATAAGGAAGAGACTCCGGGTTACCAGTTATGGGAAATGGGAAGTGGTGTGGGTAACCCTGAAGTCACGCTGCCATCGGTCTGGGCGTGGAGGAGACGGGGGATTAGGGAACTGGCTCTTCCCCACCAAAAGCCCTGTGCTTCGAGCTCCCCGCTCCTTGTGACGTTTTGCCCTGGGGGTCACTGGTGTGCTGCACCCCCCTCTTCCTCTGGAGAGCAGCAAGTACCTTGGGGATGAAGTAGCCTTTAAAGTGGGTGTCAACAGAGGTGCACCGTGGAACGTGTGGCAGGAGGGTGACAAACCTCTGCACCTCGTGGATCACCGCGTTGGTAAACGGCATTTTTTTCCGGTCCTCAAAGGCAGGCAAGCAGTCAGGGCCCAGAACTTGCTCAATCTCTGCGTGCACCTTGTCTGGAGGGCAAGAGAAAGGCATAAAGCGAGCTTCCCTCGCTGGTAAAGCACCACCACATCCCAGCTCGTGATGACTGTTGGTTGGACTACCCCAGGCGGGAGGTTGCCCAGCCCCTGGGAGCAGAGAGAGAACAACCCCTCAGACCCTTTGGTCCTGAATGGCAGCGTACAATGCTTGGGCAGAGGTGGAGAGGTTCCAGGTGCTTCTGGATGCATGAGAGGCTACAGAACTTTTACAGGCGAGCAGCGCTTATGGGGTCACTGCACCCTACGTAAGAAAAGCAAACCCATAAAGGCGTCTCACTTTGAACCTCGGGGTACTTCATCAGCAGCAAGATGGCCCACTGCAACGTCGTGGATGTCGTCTCCGTGCCAGCCATGAGCAGGTCGAGCGCAGAGGCCAATACATTCGCGTCATGAAAAAGTGTATTGCTTTTATTTTCCTCCTTTAGGGAAACAAAAATTTAAAAAAACACTGCTGTCAGCACGGAAAGAGAGAACTGGGAGAGGTGACCTAGTCTTCGGAGACATTACAGCGGGGTGCATGTGAATTACAAGTGCCCAGATGCACCGCACTGACATACCGTTACAGAAAGGCTTCAGTTTACAGCAGAAATATTTCCGCACTTTGAGATTCTGCCCCCCAACGACGAACTAATTGGACTAGTTCATTGATTTTCTACCATCACATGACATTTATCTGCTCTGGGCAGTGGTTATCTGCTTGACTCTGGGCTTCCGTCCCCTGCTTGTGGATCCTGAGAAGGCGGAAAGTTGATGAGAGGTGCAGGACCATGCTTTCCCAGGCAGCTGGAATTTGTCTAGGTGCGTGCCAGGCGCCACAGGGAAGCCACGAAGGGCACCACCGGCACATCAGCTCTGCCGTCCCTGCTTCGCGCTGCCGATGGGAACCTCGCCTGTTCCTGTGTGCAACAGCGGAGGCACGAGGCATCGAGCCCAAGCACCCATCCCGCCCACCACCCCGCCCAAGGACACGGATGCTCGGAGAAGGCGAATACGGACTGGTCCTTCCTTGCTCTGCTCCCACACTATCCCTGCTGTTGGTAAAGCCACTGCGTGGGAGCTGGTGACGCGTCTGCACAAACGCAACGGCAACTTCTGCGTCTCTAGGACTGGGCATCTCTTGCCTCTTCCCATGCCCGCAGGGAGGGATGCGTCGGCCTGGAGTGCGTTGGAAAAACCCCATTACCTCCCTCTCGCGCTCCAGCAAGGAGGGAAAAGACCACAGCTAACACCTGAGGACGAGTTTTACACATTCATGCAATGCAGTCTAGGTAATTATTTCTTGCTTTTCCCGCAGCATGCTGCATTTAGCATATTGCAATAGGAGGATGTTTACTCCAAACTTAAGTATTTTCACATAGACCGTGGTAGAGCATGTTCATTAGACAAGCAACACAGACCATCTCTGTGTAAGATCCTGCACTAGGAATCGTCAGATTGTTAAAATACCTCTTGTTTGAATACCAATGCATCGATGTAGCTCATCAGGTTGTTTTTATTAAGACTTTCTTTGCTTTCCTTGATGCTCTTCATTAAGATCGCACACACCTCTTCTACTTTTTTCAGGATCACCTTGTGAGGTTTGAGGAGAAATCCAAGGAATGGGTAGAAATTAAATAACTGAAAAGAAAAAAATCACAGAAAAAAAATTAAATTCACCCCTTACCTTGTAAAACTCAAATGTTATAGTGGAGAAATCGTTTATGTGAGGAACCAAATGAAATGTGATTGGAATCTCTCTTTTTGGGTAACTAAAAAAATTTTAATGTATAAAAATGCCTCCTCTTATTAAAAGTTCTCTATGGAAATGAATGGAGCCTATCAGACTTGTCTAGACAAAGCCTATAAGCACGAATTTAAAAAAATACAATTAAGGGAAAGTGATAGTAAACTCACAAAACAATGAAATTACATTTTAAAAGAGGTAATAAAGCAAAAAGATAAAGCATTACGCGTTATGCAAAGAAAACTCCAAATGTTTAGCGAGCCAGAATACTTATGTTTTAAAGTTGTTAGATCATCATTTTTAACCTTCACATGAATTATAAATCAATTACGCTGAGCTCTCAGCATCGTTAAATTTCACAGCACGATAAACAGTTGCATTTTATGGGCAGGGGGGTTACTTACACCATTTCTCAATGTTATAAATAAACGGGCTGCAGAATAAGATTCACAAATCTCTTGCTCTTGCTAACGGGTTATAATTTTTGTTGTTTTCTGCAAAACCTAGACCTGCCGTAGAGATCAAAATAAAAGGGATGTTGTACTATTGTAAATTGTAACTATTGTAAACAGCTCTCATTCAGGTAATAAACCCATCAGTTTGGTTCTTTTTTCTTTTTTTTTTAACAGCTTTTTGGATTATGTTCAATATTACCTTAAGTAACTAATGCTCTATTCCTTGTGATGGAGGATTAAGTGTAACAAGAGCTCCTGGCTCAGGTGAGAGCCTCGCAGTTGGAAGACTCCCTTTGTGCAGCCCCGTCGAGCCGGTGTTGATTTAATGCCGCGTCAGGCGGCGTGAGAGGTCCGTATATAACGTCTGCAGCTCTGTACTTTGTACTACAACTCTGTAGCTTCACTAATTTCTTAATTAGCAAGAGACCAAAACCTAGTAACCCTCAAATACACGTCCCTTAGACAAGAGGTTACTTCTGGGATGTTCACACAGCAATCAGCAGAAAATAACTGGAATGAGCCTGGCTATTTTTCGTTGCACCCGCACAGATAAAGTCATTATATCAGTAGTTTTATCACTGCTGTGATAAAAACAGCATCTCAGCCCAGGGCCACCATGTGATACTGGACCTCCACCACAAGAGGTTTTCATGAAGGAAGAAAAACGCAAAACAAAGAATCTTGTCCCTGCCCAGGGCAGGGGGGTTGGACTAGATGATCTTTAAAGGTCCCTTCCGACCCCAGCCATTCTATGATTCTTACGTCTCCGTAACCCTAAAGATTCGCCAAAACCAATCCGTAATAGTAAGTCAGCTCGACCTACCAACTCCGAAGAGACACTGAGCATCTCAGCAGAGGGTACCTTACATGCAAGAACGGAGAGCCAAGAAGGTGCATAACTTCATCTATGAGTCTTAACAGAGTGAGATACGTCGGGTCTTCATAATCAAACCTCTTCCCAAAGAGAATAGCAAAGGTGATGTTGGTGGGGGCCATATTCAAAAACCGTAACTTGAAAGGTCCACCTAGAAATGAACAAAATCATTAACTGTATTGGTCATTTCTGCAGCAACCCAGAGCTCTTCAAGTGGCTTTGTAAAGTAGCATGAAACGCTCGATGCCGTCTCCAGCTCACCTTTGAAGGATTTGATCAACTCAATGAGAAACTGAAGCTCCTCAAGCATCCTTTCTTCTCCAAGATGCTTCCCCATGCCAAGATCCCGCATGGTGGCTACGGTGAACCGCCGTGTCTTCTTCCAGAGCTCTCGAGAAGAAAAGAACACACCTACGGAGGGATTGCATGCCCTGTTTGCCAAGGCGGTACGGGATTTTCTCAGAAACACCGAAAGCACAGCCAGGGAGCACAGACATTTTTCATCCTGGTGGAGCCTGCTTGGGAGAGGACTGGGAGGGTCTGTGGGGGGCTGCCTTGGGAAAGCACGGCCCCTGGGAGGTTCAGGAGGGCAGGCAGCAATATTTCAAACGGTTGGGTGCTGTTCACCCCAAAGCTCTGGGTTTGGCTCATTTATAGCTTTGTCTCTTTGCAGCCATAGGCAGTAAAAAGCTCTGTGCGTGGTATTTGTCTCCGGCTGACTCGTTTTTCCTTAGAAAAATGACCCAGCTGTTTCAGAGAGCAAGGCGAGGAGCAGGTGACACCGCTCCGTCCCTGTCGTGAACAGGACAAACGATTTCCCTGAACAACTCCTGTTTTGGAGGATGAGCTGTATAGTGTGCAGGGGGACGAGGGGGGCGGGCAGGGAGGCACCTTTGCTGGAATCCCCCCCCCCCCAGCTGGCTGACCCATCCGCCAAAGAAACGCTCAGCCAAGAGGGCACGGAGGTGTTTGGGTACAACGCAGAAATCCTCCCTTCCCAGGAGGGCTTCCAGGGCTGAACATAGTCTGCATCCTCGTACGGCGGCTGGGAAGGCAGCGCAGTGCACCCTTCCTCACACGGGGCCTCACTCATACAAAAAGATAAAAAAAAAAAAAAACCCCACAGGCTGTATGCATTATATACATATTAGGTCATCACATCTTTTCCTTTCAGCCCTGGATTATTCCCTTCATTGTTTTTCAATGTCTAGTCTTGGGCAATGTATTACTTTCTAACATGCAATTCAGAAACACGCCAAAAATCTGTTTACAGAAGTAATTGTTTGAGGTACAAATAGCCCGTGCTGTTGCACTCTTGCCAGTTCTTGCAGTCCGTATCATGAGTCATGCGTGATCCACACTTTGTCTGAACTCCCACTAACTGTAGGAAAGAGATTGCATAAGGACCGCAGCCTTCACGTTGTGAAAAATAATTTCCTTCCCTCTGCGCTGAAAAAAACTCACCCTTGAAATGTGACCCAAGTGCCACTAAAAGCAAAAAACTGATAAGGCAAATAAGAAAATCCCCAGAAATATTTTTCTTAAGAAAATAAACAACTGCCCCCAAGCCCCACAAAATGCAGCCCTCGACGATAAGGACACAGACCAAGACTCTTAAATATTGTCGCAACTGAAACAACACATTTGAGAAACAGCATTGCAAGCACGTCCTTAACTTCTCGACCTGCCAGTACCGTTTCCGTGTTGGATGTGGTAGAATATGGGTATGGCTGGTCTGTCCGCAAACACATCCGCCGTGTTCAGAAGGGCGTCCTTTACTGCCTCGTAGCCGGTCAACACCACCACCCTCTGGAATCCCAAATGGACGGTGAACACGGGGCCATATTTCTCTGAAATCTAGAAGGTGAGAAAAATCACAGCATAGAAGTTGTCAGTGGGAGCAGCATGTCCTGCTAGGGCGGCCGAAGAGTTGCCTTCCCTCCTCCTTCTGCGGCCAGAGGGCTGGAGGGAAGGCAGACATAAATCCCCGAGACACCGAAACGAAAGAGGAATCAAAGCAAATAAACGCTGGTGTGTTAAACCCAACAGCTTCCATAAAACTACTGTTTTCCTGAGCTGGGTGGACTCAGGTTGGCCCAGTGGGTTAAGGAGGCAGAAGGTAACGAGGCACTTTGGACACCACCAGCAGCATAAAAGCATCACCAAGACAGCTATGGAGCTGTAGCGCGAACGACCACCACGAGAAGTTAAATAAAAGCTTTGTTGTCATTAATGCAAAGAGGTATGTAATATGATTCCCCGAGGATGGATGGATGGATGAAGGCATAAGGAACGACTGCTCTTTCAACTTGCCTTAGGAAATTACAATACCGCACTCCGCTTTTTATTCCTGCTACACCGCAGTTTCCAAGCCACTGCACAGCAGGACTTTAGGGTGAGATCTGAGGTACCAGGAGCTCTCTGGAGGCTCACAAACATGGTCCTGCCAGGCCTTACGAGGAACTCAGACTTGACCGAGAGGAAGGGAGTTGAAACTGCATAAAGCCATCGTGAGATCAACCCTGGTGTCCCATAAAAGGAGACCAGTTCTGGCAACGTAAATCAGAGGAGGCTCCAAAGCTTAGCAACCCCTCCTGCTGTACCAAAGCCAACAGGTAGCCCCGGCAGATTTTAACCTGTGCTTCACCAACACGGCCAGATTTGGTCTATTTAGGCAAAAAAATAGTTCACAGCACACTGATTTCAACCATTTGTTCAAAATAACGTTTCGGCTGTTGCACCATCTACCGTGCAACTTCCACGGGGAAACCCTTTAGGGATTCTCCTTTTTGGGGGAGGATTTGCTACTCCAGGTCATTTGTTGACACCTTAAAAGTCTTCCGGCAAGTCAGCTTTCAGATCATTACTGCAGTTCCACAAGCCCGGTATAAAATCTCACCCCACCAGTAGCTTCAGCCCAGGGGACCCTCTCGCCGTCCCCTATCCTTCGCGGTCAGGGCAGAGCAGACAAAGTCTGCTCTGCCCTGACCGCGAAGGATAGGGGACGGCGAGAGGGTCCTCCAGGCTGCAACCATAGACCACCTTCCCAGTTGGTTTCACCAGGAGACCCCCTTCCCAGTTGACTTCTTGATGCTATCGTTCAACGGAGGAAAGAAGGCACCAGTGTGGCCAGTGTGCCCAATACCTTCCCCCAAGTTTATGCGTCACCAAGATGCCGTCGCCTTGCTCCTACGTCCTCAAGACACCTCCTTTCCAGCCTCTGCTTTCCTTATTCTTCCCAACCTTCTCCCCTACCCTCCCCAGCAGAAGGATCTCAGGTCTTGCCAGAAACAGGAACACCAGCCCAAACCCATTTCCCACCTCCCAAGCTCTGGGTGTTGAGCCCACTGGGAGCTGGCTGGCGTTAAGATGAAGATGCATCTCCACGGGCATCTTGGAGGCCCCTCGCATGGCACGGAGACAGGAATGAGATGGGGAAAGTCAGCTCCTCCTCCCCGCATAGCGCCAAGCAGGTCAGAGGGCTGCTGGCAGCCTGGTGTTAAAAGGCTTGGTGGAAGGTGCGGGATATTCACACCCCGCGTCCTGACGTGGGGAATGCCCGCTGAGCCACATTTTGGCTCCGAGAGACTAAATACATTGAAATTTCCCCCTTTTTTTCCTGTCAGATAGATGTGAGGCAACTGGGATTCCTGCAGAGAGCCTCGTCTTGCGTAAATCCAAGTCATTCACTGTTTCAAATGATTTCTCCTACATCTCTTCTTCGGGCTGTGCTGTATGAATTCCCGTTCTCGTGAAAAACTGGCAACACGACTAAGAAATACAAGCTATTTTGGCAACGACAATGAAGCATCCATCATTCGATTTGGCTACGTGGATCCTCAAATATTTTGAAGTATTTCACAACACAAGGAAGACGCCAAAATTTAGGTCCCTGGGTTTGATCTGGTGCAGATACTCATAGTTTTCCATGTGCGGGTAGTTGCCATGTAAGCACTGCTCGTATTTACCATCACCCTCTGCAGAGCTGGGATTTAACAGTTTCCTTGGTCATTCTGAAAGCTTTAAAACATCACAGTTCTTTAAAAACGCATTTGGCGCTGAAAATCATCTCAGAACTGTCACCAGAGGAGGATTTTAAATAGGTCCATGCTGGCATTTAACACCCTAGAAACAAAGGACGTTTGTTCTTACCTTCATTAGCGACTTGTCTTGTCTTCTCATGTCCAGCAAATGCAGGTTGCCGACGATGGGAAGAGGAAACGGACCAGGAGGCAAATTTAAAGCTGATTGCTTGAAAACTTTAAAAACATAGAGTGCAGCTGATAAAAGCAACGCGCACACGCCGCAGATGAAGAGGGGGGTCAAGGCAGCCATGTTCCGGTGGAGCCTGCCTTTCTGGAAAGCCACTGGGACACCTTTATGAGAATGCTCCCATTATTGCATTATATTTATTTAGACTAAATGATGTCAGGGGTTTTTGCTGCAATCTTCTCCTCCACCCCCAGCTCTCCACAAAAAATTGTTTTGTCTGCCAAAGGCAAAGTCCAAGCCCAGCAGGTGGAGGTGCAGGCTTGCAGGCTCCCCGCCGAGAGCAGCGGGGCAGGTCGGCTTCGTTTCCAGAGCCCAGCTCAGATTCTTTGCCTGCAATAATTTCATAGAATGTTTCCAGGGATGGGGCATCTACCACCTCTCCTTTTCCTGGCACCCGGGAGTCCCATATCTGCTTTACTATTAGGCACCAATCATAAATTTCTCTTAAGATTTCCTCTTCATCCCACTCTTCCATCCTCTTCTCTGAACACAGACAGCTCTTTACTTTCTGCCTTCTCCCTCCTGGCCTTACAAATGCTGATCCCAAAATAATCCTTCAGGGCAGACAGGCATTGCTGGTCCCACGGTGGAGCGAAGGAGAAGCAGGTCCTGCAGGCGAAGAGTCCTGCTCCAGGACACGCGTGACCTGGGTGGGCAGCTGGTGGACGGCATCTTCCCTCCTCCTCCACCTCCTCGTGTCCTGGCGTTGAAGCATTTTCACCCAGTGAAGGGGAACAGAACTGGGAAATCTTCACGTGCAGAAAAATCAGGACCCGTCTGTTGCCTCTGCAGGTTGGGAGCCCTGTGGCTTATCTCTGCGCTCTTCCTATCTATTGACACTTTGGATCTGGACTG
This sequence comes from Rissa tridactyla, assembly GCF_028500815.1. NCBI lineage: Eukaryota > Metazoa > Chordata > Aves > Charadriiformes > Laridae > Rissa > Rissa tridactyla. The sequence continues at coordinate 2,149,258 of NC_071473.1, forward strand.
TCCTAAAGACCTATAGGGTGTGCAGACAGAAAGCTACTCCTCCTGACCTCAGGGCAGCCCTAGAGCCTGACCTGATTCACCAGCCCCGTGTAAAACACGTAACAAGGCACTTTGACAGTTCTTACTCTTCCGTACTGCGGGCTACGTTACCGAAAGCTCAATAAAATGCAGAGTTGCTGACCCGCTCTTGGTTTTTTCGCCACCAGAGGCCGATGGAAAACTAATTCACCGCTGCAAACTCCGAAGTTGTAATCCAGTGTCTTGCCTCCCTCTTTCACGGGTGGGTCAGGAGGGGCATTTCCTCCCGCTCCCCATCCAGTGTTAACTGGTACCGCTTTCACCCTATACATGACGAAAGGGATATAAACCCCGTGTCCTGGAGAGCTGGATTGCTGAATCAAAAAGAATGTGGAAGGCTCTGTAAAAGATCTGCCTTTCCACTGGTTTCTGGCAGTGTCTAACAGAGCGAGACCTGTCGGAGGTCTCCACACTGGTGGAAACAGACATCACTTTTGTAAAATTTCTTTTTGTAAAATCACAAACGACGCAATGGTCCCGTAGGTAGGAAACAAGCATTTGACATCTTTTTTTTGGAGCCCTTTTAGATCACAAGGATTTTGTACTGCTCCATACTGTGATATGAGATGGTATCAGCCTTGCGGATGCTTTGGGACCCTTCCAAGGTGCAGCAAGATTCCCACCTACGCTGGACACAGCGCGCATTCCAACCTGGACTCTCCCGTCCGTCTCAGGCCACGGACGGACTGGAGAGGGCTCAGCTTGGACCCTGCCCTCTCTCAAACGGTCCATCCATCCCAAACCCACTGGTGTCACAAACACCAGCACCTGCGTAAGAGCAGGAGACTGGGAGTCTGGACACGCGCGTTTGGGCCCTTGCTTGGACAATGGCTTGTCTACGTGGCTTTGAGGAGCGCGGCGCGGGGCTGTGTCCCGGTACGTCCCCGCAGCCTGTGAACGCAGCCTTGTCCCCATGGCTCCCGGGCGCTGACTCGCTCCTGCCCTTTCGCTGTGGCCATTTCTGGGACGGCTTTTGGGCTCCCTGGAGAAAGGAAGTAAGCAGGACACGCTGTAGGAACGGCATCATCTCACACCGTAAGAATTACCAAAAGCAAGAGGCAGAGAGATGTCACTCTGACACTAAAAATGTCCTTATGCTTCCCAAAGAGAAGGGAGCAGGGAAGCGACCAGCACCCAGCCTGCCCGGCGGGAGGAAGGTTACTCATTACCTGCGGGGTGAAAGAGGCAAAGCCGGGCAAGATAACAGCATCTCAGATGGCCCACAAAAACATTTTCGCCTAAGAGATTTAAGTTAAAAATTAAAATGAAAATTAATCTTTGTCTAGGAGTAAATGATCTCCAAAAAAAAAAAATCAAAACCTCCCCCGTCAGGGCAGGGTCATGTCACAAGTCACAGGAGAAATTACAGAAAGGGCGGCACAGAGAGAAAAGCCCTTACGGAGAAGCGCCCCGGGACCCAACCACCCACGGGTTTGTACTTGGGAAAGAAAGTCCTTGGGCCGCGTATAATTATTTGCGGGTCGAGCCCTTCCAAATCAGCCACTCCTGGACAAAGAGGACCAGAGAGCAGAAAGCGAGGTCTCCTTCCCTGCGTCTGTCCTCGGAGCCAGCAATGGGCACGTGGGGTTAAAAATTCAGAGTGTGATCATCGGCATTGCTGGACCTACTGCAACCTGGCGTGTCAGGGGCCAGCAGCCGCTCAGCCCTGCTCCTGCAGGAGTCGGCAGGAGACGGAGCCTTCAAACCCCGGCACCGCGGTATTCGGGGCTGTGTTGCTCAGGTGGATAAATCCGTCCCCCAGAGCATCAGCTGGCAGTGCTGAGCAGCATGGTGGTGTTCACCAGCACGTCCAGCGGCCACACGCAGAGCCGTCGGTTGGTGCTCTCCAGCCCCACAGCCAAGTCCCCGTCCCCAGCCTCTCCCGGAGCCGGGCAGCACTCACGAACTACTGTCCTTTCAAAAGAGAAGCTTCCCTGAGAGCAGTAAATGGGGTTCCTTCCTCTTCTTGCAATCTAATCACTTTCAGCGCCACCAGGGACATCTGGTGATGCAAAGGAATTTAACTTCTGCTTTAGAGAGAAAGGCCGCAGTCCCAAACCTGGCTGCCCATTTCTTTGATTCTAGAATATCTTTCACACAGAATCACAGAACAGTTTGGGTTGGAAAGGACCCTGAAGACCACCCAGTGCCACCCCCTGCCCTGGGCAGGGACAATCCCACCAGCCCAGGTTGCTCCAAGCCCCGTCCAGCCTGGCCTTGAACCCCTCCAGGAATGGGGCACTGACAGCTTCCCTGGGCAACCTGTTCCAAGGTGATTGCATTGAAATGACCCGGCAGCAGAGGCGAACGCCCCGTCCCCCCCCAGCACACTTGGCAGCTCCAGTCTGAAGCTGCTTCACCCGGTGAGCGCTGGGCTGAGACATTCCGTCTCCTCGGGGCCAGCCTGACAGAGCCTCCGCTCTCAGACCTTTCACTCTTTCCTGAGGCTTCGGGGTTTGCTCTTCACCATCACACCGGGCTCCTCCAGCACCACTGGCAAACCCAGCTGTGGCACATTTTAAAGCAGGATTTTCTGTGCTTTTTAAATTCTCCTTCCTTCATGGTCTCATCCCATCTGCCCGCTCTCTGATCCTTGAAGCTCCAATCCCAGCTTTTAGCTGGTGCTTAATTATGCACAAACGCGACACATTTAAAATAAAACCTTTCTTGCTCCTCTCTTTCTGCGTGAATATTTCAGCTTCTCCCCTTCCCTCTTCCCCGATGGCGCCGTGGGCAGCCCTGCCCTGCCTGCGCAGCCTTCACCTGCACAGCCCAGGTAAACAAACATCCCAGCTCTGCACATCCCAGCCTGTGCCCGGGCAGCAAAGCCCCACTGCCATGCCCAGCACCGCGGGGACCGCCACCTCCGCTGCCCAGATCGCCCTGCACCCGCACGGACGCATCCTCACGCCACCGCCACCTTCCTGGCACCAACCGAGCCAGGACCGGCAGCTCTTCCAATGCAAACAGGGAATCACGGGCAGGAGAAACCTCCCACCTCCACAGTCCCGTGTTGCTACACACCAAACAGGAGCCACCCTCGCCCAGATAAAGAGGTCACGGTCTCCAGGTTGGGTTTTCCGGTTGCAACCTTGAAAACACCATTCCCTCTCCCTGCGAGTGGCTCTGCCTCCCCATCCCCATCTCCGCGCAGGCCCCTCAAGCAAGGGCCAGCTGGTGGGACAAGAGAGACATGGAGCTGTTAGAGCGGGGCCAGAGGAGGCCCCGGAGCTGCTGGGAGGGCTGGAGCCCCTCTGCTGTGAGGACAGGCTGAGAGAGCTGGGGGGGTTCAGCCTGGAGAAGAGAAGGCTCCAGGGAGACCTTCCAGCCCCTGCCAGTCCCTAAAGGGGCTCCAGGAAAGCTGAGGAGGGACTCTGGAGCAGGGAGGGGAGCCATGGGACAAGGGGGAAGGGTTTTACACTGAAAGAGGGGAGATTTAGATGAGATATTGGGAAGAAATTCTTTGCTGTGAGGGTGGTGAGCCCCTGGCCCAGGTTGCCCAGAGAAGCTGTGGCTGCCCCATCCCTGGAGGGGTTCAAGGCCAGGTTGGACGGGGCTTGGAGCAACCTGGGCTGGTGGGAGGTGTCCCTGCCCAGGGCAGGGGGTGGCACTGGGTGGGCTTTAAGGTCCCTTCCAGCCCAACCCATTCTGTGATTCAATGATTCTATGCTGCAGGACCCCCGGGTCCCTGTGAAGGAGCCGCAGCCCAACGGCCTGGGTGGCCTCGGCAGCACTCTCCCTGCTCCGCAGCTGCAGGAACAAACCAAGCCCTTCTCCATTTATTTTTCTTGCAAGCTGTGTTTTAAATGTTACCCTGAACGGCCCTTTGAAGCAGCACGAGCCGCCTCGGACATTTCTCTTCAGCTAATTAACACATGTCGACAGCCGTGACAGCCCGGTGCAGCCCGAGCCCAAACCCCAGCGCCCAAACCCCCCAGCGCCGGGCACAGCCAAGGTGCCGCTGACCCTGGGACCAGCCAGTGCCTTTAAGCCATTAATTAACTCCGACTTCCAGGTTGGAGCTGCCTATCGAGAATTTGTGTCTCGCAACAGAGCTGGGGGGCAGCGGCTCCTACTGGGTTTGCAGAGGTTTGGGGTTTTCTCTTCAGAGCTGCAGGCCAGGCATTTCTCAGAGGAAGGTGAAGGTGTTTAAATGGTGTTAGGTGCGATGCAAGTGTCTACAGTCCTGTGCAGATTGTGTTTTAAAACGCCCCATCGTACCTCTCGGTTCCTGGGGTCCATCTCTCATTTCAGCAGCGCTTCACCCTTCACTTCAACGTGAAGTGCACTCCAGCTAAAGCAATGCCATTATCCCTGGTTTACAGAAGGAAAATCCAAATGGAAAAGGGAAAAGGTTAGTTCAAAGGCCACACGGGACAGTGACAGAAACAAGAGCAGAACCGCAGTCATCACTAAGAGGCGTATGAAAAAGGGCGATGCAGTAAATGTGCCCCCAGCAGATAATAAAGTAATTCAATCTATTGCAATTTGGGTATTTTCTCACCCATGGAGCACTGGAAACACGACTTGCAGTTGCAAAATCCAGGCTGTGGTTTTAAACCTGTCGTCTCAGCGGAGGCAACGCTGAGAAACGAGCCCAAGTCCATTCCAGAGCCATTCCAAAGGAACACGGACCCCCCCTGGAAGCATTTCAGGGGTTTGCAAATGGTGGGGTTCCAAAATGCTAACGTATCGCTGCGCTGCATCTCCAGCCACAGGGGCACCGCGCTCCTTCTGAGGTCACAGATTAATATTTAATCCAATCAGTGATTTTAAGTTAAAACCTAGCAGTATTAGCTGAGTGGGTTAGCAGCATGGATAGTTATCAACCCGCCGTACATCAATGCGGCGCTCGCCCATTTTGGGGAAGGATTACAGCGCTCGCCAGCCCCCTTTCCCTCGTGCTAGCGATTCTTCAGGAACCAGGCAAAAAGTCCTTAGAGGTTCGCTCCATAAACAATTTGCCGGTAAAAGTCTAATTAGGTCAGAGACATATGGTCTTGAACCAGTAAAAAATTCCGTGGCTGCAATGTTATTAAGGTGACAAAATGTGGACGTATTTCAGAAGCTGCTGAGCAGAGCACTGAAAATTGTGTCACCTTCAGTCTTCATCAGGCAAACTTTTGCTCTCCTAAGCCAGCAAAAAAGGGAAAAGGCAACAGTTTTGCTCATGCAAACAGCTTTTTTCTTGCTATCGTTATCAACTACGAGCATGAAGATGACACAAAAGACCTTTTCTGAACTGGCTTTTCCCAGCCATTAAAATATCGTTAGAGCTCCACAGCCTTAGTGGAACAGGGGACGATGGAAGGGAAGCCAGAAGTAGTCAGCACACCTTCTGCACTGCAATTGTATAGTTATGATAAGATAAATCTAGTTGTTGAAATGAAATCCGGGGAGACCTTATAGCCCGTTCCAGTATCTGACGGGGGCCTACAACAGGACGAGGGGTAATGGCTTCAGACTGGAAGAGGGGCGATTTAGAGGAGATCTGAGGCAGAAATTCTTTGCTGTGAGGGTGGTGAGCCCCTGGCCCAGGTTGCCCAGAGAAGCTGTGGCTGCCCCATCCCTGGAGGGGTTCAAGGCCAGGTTGGACGGGGCTTGGAGCAACCTGGGCTGGTGGGAGGTGTCCCTGCCCAGGGCAGGGGGTGGCACTGGGTGGGCTTTAAGGTCCCTTCCAGCCCAAACCATTCTGGGATTCTACGATTGAGAAGGAGCTGAGCTCTGGGATGAGATGTCTTAGAGAAGACGAATCAACTTCACCAAGGCCAACTCTTGTCCCTCTGACACCAGCCGAGTTTTACCATTAGTTTATATCCCAGCTTGCCACGAACCACAGCAGGAACCTGGGACATGCTGCAGGGGGGCTCAGTCCCCTGCACAGGCTCCAGCAACACTCACTCTCTCTTTCAGGTCTCCCGATGACGATGTGTCCGTGATCCCAGTTTTGCTGGACACGATGGTGAACCGTGCGCTGCCACCACCGGCTCCAGGGGGATTCCTGAACTCATGCAGCCACATCTCACACCCTGCTCCTAGGAAGAGATGCAGAAGGGTGAGACTGGCAGAATTTAGCCCTAATTTGCAGCGTTATGGCCCTGGAATGAGTGCAGGGAAATGTCTTTAAAAGGAGACTGCTTTCTAATTGCTTCTTAAAAAAGCCTTTAACATGGACTCCCTTTGGCATGACTCAGGGCTGCATTTCTAAATCCAGTTTCTCCCATGAAGTTTACTCTGGCTGTTTGGTTGGGCTGCATCCACATGCTATTTTTATTTTTTTGATCATCCAGCCTGTTTACAGCGTAGAGGAACAATATGGGAACAGAAATAAAGCCAGGGCAAACCCAAAGGAATGAGACCGTGAATGGTATCGCTCCTCAGCATCGCCGGCTTGAGGAGCAAGAGGCCCCGCAGCTGCGCGGCACCTCAGCGAGGCTCCACGCGCCTCTCCCTTCTGGTTACGGGTGTCAAACCTCAGTTGTGCTTGATTTGCCCATCGTCCCCAAACTTAATACCAACCGGTTAAAATGCCTGCGTGTCCTCAAGCTGCCGGCTTCATACCTGGGGTACGCTGTAAGAGAGAATATTTTCTACAACACGAAGGCTGAGAAGCCTTTGTACAGAAGAATGCAAACACCGTCACAACAGTATCACTTTTGGCTTCCTTAAACACAGTAATCAAAGTATTTTGAACAGTAGCCTACAGCTACTAAATACTTTTCTGTCTCAAAATAGACACAAGCCTCCTCCCACCTTCTGCCACGAGCTTCTTGGTCACTCTGAGGTTTCGGTGGTTCAGCCCAGTTCCCTTTGCTCTGTTCAGCGAGCGCAGCCCATCTGGTCGCCGGGTCTTTGATCCAAGCGCTGTCAGCTCATTCTGCGAAGCACAGAGTCAAAAGGATGCGGAATGTTAGCGGGGAAGGTTTGAAAAAGGAAATATTTTCTATATTTGCATTTACATTTTTAATATAGTCGCGTTGTCTAGAGGCCAGATCTGGGGGATGGAAACCAGGAGCCTGGTTTCTATTTTCAGCGCAGCCACTGATTGCTCTGTGTTGCTGGCAAATCTTTTAATCTCTTTCCCTCTGTTTTTCCCTTCTGTAATAAAGGGATGATCAGACCTCCCCAGCTATGCCTTGTGTGGCAGCATCCTCTGATGAAACACGGCAAGGACGAAGTATTAATAATGATTCCGTATAGAAAAGCCAAGGGGTCGCAGGTATTTAAATGCAGTTTAGCTGCTCAGCGCTCCTTTACGCAGGCACCGTGCCTTGATGTTAATAGCAGTTATATAGTAATATGAAATGGAAAAGCAGGCCCTTCAGGGCACAAAAATAACCATATCCAGAGCACCGCTGAATAAATACAATATCAAGATGAAATCACTCCAAATAACGAACAAATTGAAAAGCAAGGAGATATTAAAGAGGAAAAACAAAGTCGCCCAGCCCTCCTCCTCCCAGCTGGCATCTAACCGCCCTCAGCACAAACCCGAGGATGAAAAGGAGCGTCAGGTGCCAAGAGGGGACACTACAAGTGGTCCCAAAACCAGTTAAAAGTTCCCAGTCCTCCATTTCTTTACCCCTCTGGCATCCTCCTGAGGAGGTGGCGAGGAGGTGGGTAAAGCACTGAGCTCCCTGACTGCGATACAGCAAAGCACGTGCTCAATCTCCTGTGGAATCGACCCTGTCAGTCATCCCGTCAGCCCACGCCTGCATCCTCCAGGTCTGCCACATCGTCCCTTGCCCCTTCCTCCCACAAAACCACCCCGGGGGGGCTCCTTCCACGCTGCCGTCCTGCACCGCCAGCTACCAAACGCCCTGTCCTGGGCTGCCCGGCAAAGCCGCTGCCTTTGGGATCCTGCAAAGCCGGTCCCAGCTGGGCTACGCTCGCCTGGCACCTGCCCCCCGCCCGCTCAGTGCCAAGCGCCGCACCTCTGGCCAGATGTTACCCGCTGCTCACAGCGTCCCCATCACTCATGTGAGCGCTCTCCTGCATGAACGCTCTCTGGCACCGCCGGCGGGGCCAGGGCATGAGCAAAGCCCTGCTGCTCCTGCGTGGGCCACCTTTGCTCATGTTATCAGCACGGGCAGCTGCGCTGGCAGGTTTTCGGGGAGGATTTGGGGGCCGTTGGCGATGAGCAGTCTGCAGCACGGACCTCTCCGCCGGACCACGGCAGCCACCGGAGGATGTGTCTTTAAAACCTTGAGCATCCTCCCGTCTATTCCTTCGGCCCAGTTATTAAAATAATTTCCAAAAAAAGCGGTGTGGCATGACATTGTGCAGCAGTCAAGCTGCTTATTCTGTGCGCAGCCCCCTGGATCATGCTGCAATAACGCGCATATGCTTTTGGGGCAGAGACCAGCGTTTATTTTAAGAGGTGCTTTAGGATCAAGACAGTCACCACTAGCTCGTCACATTTACTATTCGGGATTATTGGACCACAAGTGACCTTTCAGATTCTTAAGACTTGGATTACGAAGGGCTTTATAGACTAAGCCTAATGACTTGAATTATAGCCTTAGCATCCTGACAATCAGAACAGGACCACAAACATTTTACTTTCTTCTATCCACAAAACAGCTTGGGCCGGATTTCGAATCCATTTCAAGGGTATGTCAAGCCGGGGCCCATTATAATGATCTAGTTGAGTTGCAAGAAAGATAAGATGACCTAGGTAAAGGTCACGTCTGAAAGAAATGGCAGGATTTTCCAGATAAGCCAGCTGAGACATCTGTCTTCCTTCCTCCGAGGCAACTTTTTTATCATTTCCAAATATTAAAAAAGCACTCTGAAGTGCACATTTTAATCCGTGGGGCTGCAGTAGCAGGACATGGTATTTTGTCATTTTCAAATCTCTGCAGCAAAAAGTTTTGTGAGACCCGATAATGCTCTTCCTGTAACTGGCGTGAACTGGAAATACCTTTCAGCTCTCAAAAAAGAAAAATAAAATACAAGTATCAGCAACTTATATGGCACCTGCTACCAAGGCACGCACGCTGGAGTTGCCATTCCCAGTCATCATCCACACTGTTCGGCATTACAGTGAAATTTGCTTCCTGACTAAAATGCCTGAAGCTCGCCTCCTCCGTTACCCGCCTTCGGTTCCCTGGGCCAGGGCCGGCGCTGGAGCCCAAGAGCATCCTCGGACGCGTTCCTGCAGGCAGCTCCAAACACCAGTGCCTTGCAGCTGGATAGCAGGTCAAAAGTTGAATTTGACCATGAGAGCAATTTTATGGGTCACAAGAGACCCGCAGCCACACCAAGGACGCAAAGAAAGGCTGGCTGGTACGTTGTGCCGGCGGAGACGCCGCTCCGGTGAGGAGGAAGGGGCCACGGGCACAAGCGGAGCAGAGAAGCGAGCGGGACGGGCTGTTTGCAGAAGGACGGCATTCGTCACGCTCCCTTCATTCTTCTCTTGGAGCAGCCACCATCTCTAACACTCCGGTAGGGAACGGCACAAACCGCGACTCACCTGCCCCGCTTTCACCTCCTACCGGGACCCCCCCCAAAAAAACCCAAACAAAAATTAGCTGAGACACTCTGTCTGCACGGCGCTAACGGGGTCACTCAACAAGAGTCAGTGTTTTCTCATTAAACAACGCCAAAGATGTACTCTTGATCTCCCTGCTGTCGGGGTTTTTTTCCTCCCTCTGTCCAAAGACAGCTGAAATAATAAAAAAAGGATTTAGAAAACAAAAGGGGAACCCCTGTATTTTTTTAGAGAGCCGATGAATATTTTCTAGGACTGAACTAACCTCTGGAAATAATTGTCAAGTTCACTGTAGTTTTCCTTCCACATACTGCGTCCTACAGTTGGCAGCCTTGGCGATTCAGAAGAAAAGCAATATAGCAAAAAAACGCTATAATAAAGTGCAGAGACCTGTTTCGTGCCATATTGCTGCACAGGTGACCATTTTTTGAATGAGTTTTATCAAAATATCACAGACTCAGAATCCAAATAGCTCTAACTGGCCTATTTTGAAATAAAAGTTGACTTCCGCATTTCGTAACTTTGATGAGCTGTTTTCCTCCTCATCTTCTTTGCTACTGCAGTCAGCTGAATGCTTCCCCGTGCCAGTTAGAGTGAGTTATAACCTGTTCAGGGGCTCGTGCAGGAAGGGAAGAAGGATGCTGGTGCAATATTCATAATGCAACCGTCCGCTCGGTGCAGCTTTTCCATCTCTGAGATTAACCAGCACACTAAAACCACTGCAAATTAAAATTATCTAAAGGTTTTTCTTCTTTTTGACAATAAAAATACCTGGGCAATTGGCTGAGTTCCAACCGTACGAGGAGATCACCGTTTCCGAGAGCCCCGTTTCACCCTGCCTCTGCCGTCACCCTCTTTACCCTGCGCAGCGCTGGGGCCACCCGAACAAGGGGTGGGGGGGCCTCGTTAGCGGCTCAGGAATTCGGGGAGTAAGAGTTCGGGTACACGACGGGACAGCCCCGAGAACAGCCCTCCCGACGGTGACACTGGCTGCAACCCCGAGCGGAGGAGCAAGGGCAGGTACCTGCACGGACCGAGCACCGACACGTCTCACTACCCAAACACGAGGCAGATGCTCCCAGGTGCGATCAGAGCACCAACGGCCTTCTGTTTGACCGTTTCTTGTAGTCATCTAAGGCGGTTTTAAAAGTGCTTAGGTAATCTCTGCCACCTCTCCCCAGTTCCTGCAAGTCAGACGCAGTCTGGGACCAGGCTCAGGCTGGCATCACCTTGCCCAAGCCAAAGCGCGCTACGCATCCAGATGTCAGGTCTGGATTTGCTTAATGGGACATCTCCCCAGGGACAAGCTGGTGGAGATGGAAATCCAGAGCCATCTTGCAGGAGTTTAGGTAAATTTTAAGGATAATTCAGTTCTTATGACTATGACGTCTCAGGACCTTTGAATCCCCAACGCCTTCTGCTATCCTAGCTGAAGTGGCACACACCAGAAAGCGCGCTTTCACAAAACAACGGATAGTGGAAGCAGATCCTTGGGTGTGCAGAGATGGCGTGGGCAGAGCTGAGGGCCTAGAAGTGAAGTGTGAAGACCATCTGCTGCTCATGGCTCCTGCTTACAACAGGCACTGGAAGCTTCCAAAAGCTTCCCAAAAGGTATCGGAGCCTCCAAAGAGATGGGGGTACAGGCAGAGCTGTGCAGTCGGTCTGGAAATAAGAGTTGCTTTTGACAGTCCTCAAAGCTGCCTCTGAAACAGGAGAGCTTGGCTTGGACACGGGCTGCGGGCTCGTCACAGACGGCATCTCACCTTGAGCGTGACCAGGAGGAGGTAGTAGGACTCAAAGGAAAACTTGAGCATTACTGTCATTGCCAATTAATTCTTGAACTGAAAGCAAAGCAGAGGTTTCCTCCGTGGGACTGGAAGTGACCCACAGGCAGGCGAGGGGGGTGAAAAGAGATCGCTCTTCTGGGGTGAGCGTCAATTCACCCACAGTAACTTCAGCAGCTTCTCCAGCATCTATTCTATTGCAATGGGCAGCAGAACGGGCCGCCATCCAGAGGGTCTGCAGCCTGCTCCGAACACACAGATACCCTGCATTTATGTTACCTGATCACCACAAAAAGGGGCTCGGAGTCCCTCCCAGGGCCGAGATGTCACCAGGGCAGTGGACCGTTTTGACGCTGCTGATGGGCACGCTTAGACACTGGAATTTCACCCAGATTCCACATGTTTAACACCAGTAGCTTGTAGCCAGGGCCTGGCTTACCATCAGCCCTGGTACCTTCAGCTGGTTCGGCCCCGAGCACTAACCACAAGTAAGACTTCAGAGGAGCTCCATATTTATCCTTTCTGGCACGTCATAGTGCCCCATTAAACAAGGACAAAAGATTTCCTTATGTAATAGGGAGACTATTTGTTATTTTTAACCTTATGGCAGCCAGGATTTGTGCCAGGTGGCAATTTGCCTTAACCAGGCAGCTTCAGGAGGTCACATTCCCCACTGTCATCCTTGCCCTCTGGTATCTTTGCTGCCCATACATGGCTTCTCGGCCGGCTGGCGCGGTGGCCATCTGCTAGCCTGTATTTGTGACAGCTTGCAGAAACACCAGTCTTATTTAACACGGTAAATTGGGGTGCTGGTCAGTCATTCCCAGGATCCTGCAAGAGCTTCTGCTTCTAATTAATCTTTGTGAAATCCATAAAGCTTATTTACCTGCATCTACACTACCAGAGAAACGCTATCGCTGTAGCCTAAGCCTTCAATATGCCAAAATAGCTTTAAAAACAGTTTGTTTAGTCAGATTGAGCCCAGGGAAAGTAGGCAAATAAAATGGTTGCAGCTCTCAGCAAGCCCAAGCCCGAAAAGGGGCAGCGAGGCCACGGAAGGCATCGAGCTGCGTGCGGAGCATCCGAGCGGCCGAGGTCCTGCAGCCTCGCGTCTCGGCGCTCCCCTGGCAAACGCCGCCGCTCGCTCGGCACGTTCCGTAAGTGGCATCACCATACCGGATTCCAGCAATTTCACGGAGCTTAAGAAAGCCTGGCTGACACAAAGCATGCTGCCAGGGACCAGTACAGAAACCCAGTGTCGACATCCTTCTTGGGGTCCAACGGAGCTCAACAGCAAGTGATGACTTTCACAGTGCCGGAGCTACATCTAGCTATTTACAAGCAAATGAGAGTGACAGATCCCGTGTCCCGTGGCTTCCAACTGTACGAAACACACGTGGGACCGCGAGGAGAATAGATGTAAGCTGCCACAGCAAAAGGCGACGCGATATTTCAATTAGCAGCAAACCTTCTTTAAAAAATCTGAATAACTAAAGCTAATAGGAAATGTAATTCCACCTTCCTATGAACAGAAGGGTAAGTGGTCGTCTTTAATTACGTGCTCACATAATTCAGGGCTTTTTGCTTGTTCGCTTCTAAGACAATCCCCCTTCAGTCAGTCTCCAGGCTGGAGGCACAGCGAGGTAGAATTTGAATTCTTCTGGCCATTTATATACATGCAGCATTTCTTGACCTTTAAGTATTTGATTTTGAAACCTATTTAACTTTTTGACGTAGGTGTTTTCGTGGGTTTTCTTGGGGAATGCCAAAAATTTTCTGCGGGGGGAGGGGGGGGGGGGGGCGGCAAAAAAAAAAAATAATCAATAAGAGCAACTGTATGACTGTTCTTCTGTTCTTAACCCCAGGGCCCTCCCCCTGTGTCTGTAACACCAGCCAAACTTTCTTAGTAGCACAAGCTTCTTATTCAGCTTTGTTTTGACAAAGAAAGATAAACCACTGTTTTGCCTTCCCCTTCCCCCACCATTTACTCGTTAGTTTTATTTAGTTTGGTATTCCCTGCTCCTTGTAGGGGGCGGGGGGGGAAAAAACATATTGAAAAAAATAATTATTTTTGACCCTATTGAGTTGTTGACTATGTACGTTCTTATGAAGAATTAAAATAGAATGTAATTATAAATCACTGCTAAAATGAGCTTGTCCTGCAAAGGCAAGGACATTTAATTGTGTCCTTGTATGACTGGAATCACTGTAAACAACTAATATTCCTATTTGCAGGGACAGAAATAACCGGCTCATTCAGCTGTACAGAAAGGAAGACATAAAAGGAAACCAAAGGCTAAACCAGAATAAGCCACTGGAAAGTTTTATGTCAACAAAACTGGATTTAAATTAAGTAACATCAATTCAGTATTTTGACTGTAAACGAATCAGAACATTAAAACACGTTTTAAAGGGAACATTTGTGATGAAACATCTACGACCAGTTCCTACACCGAAGGAATGGGAAAGTTCCTACTTATTGCTCACATCCTCGCGGCAAAGTTCTTTCTCCAGCTTTAACACCGCTTTGTAGCCCCGACTTTCGCAAATGAGACCAGCAGCAGAACTGCAAGTTACACCCAACGGGAAATACAGCACTGACGACATAATCAGAGGTTGCATCACGCTACGTAAGCGCCAAGGAGTAAAATTAAAACTACACAGACCACTTCCATTCTTATGCTTTCTACTTTTCTGAGTGCTTGCCTTTGCAACTTACATCTCTTTTATGATTGTTTTTTCTGACTCTGATTTGCAGGAATGCGAGCAGATTTTAACATTCATTATTTTGCCTTACTCTGTGGCAAACGTAAAAAATAAAAAAAAATACCCCCAAACGAATAAAGCACGCTCCAACCAAAGCAGCGCGTTTCTAAGCTATTTGAAATGACGGGAGATGAGTCAAGAGTCACCTTGCTTTAAAATCAACAGAACCAGGGCACAGCTATTCTCCAGTGAGGGGAAAGGAGGAAATAAACTACACGTTCCACAGCTACGATACACCCTTTGGAAACACGAGCAGAGGATTCATTTACCCGGTGATTTTACAGTGGTGATAACAAACGAAAATTGCGGGCGGACAGCGGAGAACCCAGCAGATATTCGCAGCAAGGATCAGCCAAATCGAAGGGAACTTTCTACATTGTCAAATTTTGAGTAATTAGTACTTCCATTAGAGGCACAGTTCCAGCTTGAAGCAATTTTGAGCAATTAGTGTTCCTTTATTTTGGCTACAAGTCCTGACTTCAGCATTCTCTGAGGATACGAATTCCTCTAGCCAGAGCTACACTACAGAGATTAACTCAACTAGAAGACAATTAGAGCAGGCAGATGAAGCTGTAATTTGTGAGTCTGTACACGCTGTTACTTCGAGCCTCGGATGCCGTCTCCACGAACCCAGCAGAATGGTTTAAAGGGAAGCACAGACACCACCCTGTTCTATCTCTATCTGTGACTGCCTCAGCTACGAGCCACGTCGAGATTTGAAAATTCTCCACGACCAAACGTCAAAACAAAGTGAATGACGCGCCAGATTACATCTTCCTCTACAGCTCTGACCAGCTACAGCAATTCAATAACTGATTATACACTTAATAACTTAAAATCATTTAAAATACACGACGGAGGGAACCTTGCTACGCTTATTCACCCCGCAAAGTAAATCCCTAGATGAAAACGCCAAGCTGAGCAGCAGCTGCCCAGTGGCCAGCAGATGGACAAGACAGAATGTGATTGCCAGAGATGTTACTGCATTTGCACGCCGTGCTGGGTAAGCTGGCTGGGTCCTCACGCTCTTGCCTTTAAAATGGGCCTAGCAATACACGTCTCCCAAAAACGTGTTTGTTTTTGCATTTGGTGGGTGTTTCAAAGATGACTTGTTCACCAACCAGTTGAAGATTCTTTCAGGAAAGGGGCAAGTAAAGAAGCGAAATGCAATTAAGTGTCCTTTCCTATTTGCACTACAACTGGACAACGCTTACAATATTTCATATTGAGCTCTGAAACCCAAGACACGCACAGCAACAATGCAAAGCAGAAGCTTTACAGGCCTTTTACCCAATCTCCAGACACCGCTGACCATCAAGCACAGCCCACGAGACATGTGGCAGAAGACATCATACTTTGCTTTCTCTGCTGAACACAACCATAGCAAAAATTACCTTTAGTTTTAAACTTCTGAATTTTCCATAACTGCAAGAAGCAGGGGCCGAAGACCACATCCTCCAGCTGGTGATGGGCAGCGCTGAAGGAAAGCTGGAACGGCAGCGGAGGAGGAGGAGGAGGAGCAGGACCTCGCGCAGGGTCCGTCACTGCCCTGGCCAGGGGCCGCAGCTTTTCTTCTCCAAACGTTAGTGTTGACACGGACTCCAGACTGGCAGGCCTTATGTGCCTTTAATATGAATCGATATAAAAAGAAATATGACATTCTTGATCTACAAAGCCTCTCTTCTCACAGATTTGTCAACATTTGCAGGCGGTCAGAACCAAGGTCCAAGAAAGGCAAATCTTGCCAAATCTGTCAAAATCGGTATAGGTTCACATTTTTTTGCCTGGACCTTACCTTTACAATCCTTTTCATAAGTCTCTTCCAAACCATGGTTGCAATCTGCTTGTGCTTCTAAGCTAGAAGGTATATTAAGTGCACAGCGAGGGCCTACATTTTTGTGCGGTAAAGAAACCAAAAGTGGTAATTTTCAAATAACTAAGAGAGAACACAAAGTCTTCTTTGACTCCTAAAAGGCAATCATAAATTCACACAGGCACTTTGAAAACTTCATCCCTGAGAAATTCCTTTTTTTTTCCCTGATGGAAAGAAAAAAAGTCTCAGCTCCTGCTTGGAGCGACCGTGGTTTTCCGCAGACATAAAATGTAAGATCCAATGATCTTCCACTAGTTCACTTAATGTCAGCACCGCTTCTTTGCATGGAGCCTGCTGCTTCTCCAGTCTTTTTGGGCTGAAAACATCGTCTTCAAGAAGTCAGAAAGCCTAAGCTATTTGTTACTAGTAATATAATTCATATTTCCGAAGATCTGTAGTAATCCATGTCGGTGAAGGCTGTCAGATCCACCCAAATGCCTCTTATTGAAAAAGCAGGCCTGCATACCCATAGACCCTCCCCTCCCTCACCCCTCCGAATTAATGCCATAATGCCCAAAGACAGCCACTCTTCTAGAACACCACGCATTTCATATAGCGCTTTTTAATAAAGTATGAACGATGTTTGCAGAAACATTAAAGAATCGGGTCAAGAACACTGTCTAAATGCAAGTGTTATTAAATAAGTCAATCATCCAACTTCTGAGTAATTAATGTCCTTGGTTTTTACTCGAAAGCCTCATTTCCAGCACATTTATAGGAGACAAATGGCCCACGTCAAAGCGCATGAACACAAATTAACTCTTTTGGATGCCAATTACAAGAGAAAGATGAAAAAGCAGCACTGGCAGGCTGGAGAGAAAGCGCCGCAGCACAGCACTTCTCATCGCAGGGAAGTTTAGGTCAAATCAGGTGATTTCACTACAAATCAAAGGACTTGACCCGTTCCCATCTGGGCATGATCCGAATATCTACAGAACTGCCGCGCCGCCTTTGAAAACTTTAAAATATAAAAGGCAAACTGACAAAGCTGATGGCATCGCCGCGTGAAGTGCTAACAAGCAACTGCGTTGTAGAGCCCCTGTTCAACGGAGCGACCGCGACGGTTCCCGCATCCCAGCGACCCAGCGGAGCGGGATCTATCGCAGCCGGACTCTGCACTCATTTGAAAAGAGCCTCTGGAAAAGAGCCTCCCAGCCTTTGGTTGGCTCCTTCTTATTAAGAACTGCAAAGCTCCTCTTATTTAACGACAATTACAGGAGGAGATGGAGAAAAACTAACGAGAAAGAGAGGTTTATTTTTCTAAAGACAGGTGGTAAGATTATTTTTAATGGCATGCCTAGGGACCAAATATATCATTCATATTTCATCACCTCAAAACATGATAAATATTTGTGATTGGAAAAAATTATGGGTACAAAATATGAAAATTTAGTATTAGGTTTCCTATTAGAAAATATGTCTTTACAGCTAATTTATAGTCTCTGCGTACACCATCCTATTCTCCTCTCCACCAGCCAGCCAGCAAGACACAGAAATACTCTCAGGACAGCAGCTGCAGAACTTGTCGTATGCGCTCGCACTTCTCCAGCAGGTTTGGGTCTTCTGCCTCGGAACCATCAAATTCCTTCATAAAAGCTTCGGCTTTCTGCACAGTTATGTCTCGCGCACCGCCTTGAAGCCCTTGCAGATAATCCAGCAAAATGGTGAAATACTTGTCCGGAACCTTTAAAGAAAAAAAAACAAACAACCCTGCCTTATTTTCTTCTCTCTCAATCCCCATTCACAACCACGTCAAACCACCGCCTGAAAGATAATTAGGAGAAGTGCGTGGGCTTGGTGCCTGCCAATGCCCGCCTCCCGGTGGAAGAGTTTGTGCCAAGGTTGGAGCTGCCGGGAGGGATGGACGGTCCGTGGTGGAGGACTGTCATGTGCTGAGATGGGCAAAGCATCCGAGAGGAAATTCTAAGCAGATGTGGAAATGCTGCTCGGCAAACGCAAAGGCTCCCCGAGAGCAAGCTCAGGGCTGGGAGGGTTGCCGGGAGAAAAAAAAAAAAAACAACAAAAAAACCCACTAGCCAAATTTTTCTCTTGGAAACATGTATGCAAACCTTGGTCAATTCCGGGAGAATTGCACGCACATGTCTGAGGAAAGAATTTTGCTGGACGCCCCCACCCAAAATCATTTGTTTGCGAAGACGAGATACCACCCACCATCAAGCACTTTGACAGAATGCTTATACGAAGGAATAGAATTTAATTTGAAAAACAAATTGAATTCAGACATATGGAAATAATTTTTAAATCACGCTGACTAAAACTGATAGGTTCTACCAACACGTCTAACATTAAAGGCAGTTTAGTCACCTCCAGTTGCGTTACCCCCACTTCACTCCCTTTCTAATTAGCTACTCATAGGTTAAATTTTAACTTACCTGGTACAACGTACAATTTAAATGATCATTGCATTAAATAATCTTGGCAATAACCTAGCAAAGACTTTTGAATGATTTAGTCAGTATTTCAAACCAACGCATTTTCAAAAGTATTAGGTGAGCAGATCTAGGTTGAAGCGTATCTGAACTTTACGTTGTCTGTCTGCGGACCAGGTTTCAGCCAATAAGAGAATATTTTGGCTGTGAACCAGGAGATGTTAAAATGACCTAATCCTGCAAATATTTTTCTCCATGTTTAACTTCACACATATAACTTTTAAGCGGCATGCTCGACATGAGTCAAGTTAAACACATACGTAAGTATTTAAAGGACGGGAGACTAATTATTCGAGGGCTGTTTCAATCCTGCAAAGTATCAACATTTCAGAGAAGACAGAGCTTCAACAGATACTTAATTTACAACTTATTTCTCCATCGACATTTGGCAGCCTAACTTTGATCACTAAAACTTCTATCACTCCAAAAGAAGAGGAAGAAAGAATATTCCAACACTGCCTTCATCAATCAGGGATATTACAAAGCAATAAATCAAAAGTAAAGTCAGCCTCATCACTTAGGCACTATGGAAAACCTTCTAATTCCTCACACAAACGCTCTTGAGTTAAAGAAACAATACAAATACCAAAAAAATAAATATTAATTTTACAGTGACTAACACTGAAATGGATGATACATGAACTGTTGCTATAATATATGAATCAACCACATTTAAACACCATGAAAAATGTCTATATTTTTTGAAGCCTTTTTACTCACAGTAAACCGTGATTTTATTTCGGCGCGCAAGTGCTCCTTTAATGCAGATGCTCAGTGCCGGGTTTTTTAAGCTCAGCGACGTTTCTGTGTTTCAAACCTTAGCCAAATTATCTACACAATTTACACCTCTTGTTCTCAGCCCTCGTGGCATAGTCATACCTCACTCTGTGGAATTACAGTTATTATTATATCATTTAAGCAAAGTGCCTGATGGGGCAATTAAAAGCCTCCTCTAAATTTAGAAACACAAAGTGTGCAGACAGACATGTGGCTGCCTGAAGCCTAGAAAACATTTAGCATTTGGTCCTGAGGGTAACGGCTCAAGTGTTCAAAACGACTGATTTTTTTCTTTAAGACAGCTACTAGGTTTATTTCAGCAAGAGCTCACAATACAGTACCATGTGGGCACGACAACATCGCGTTTCCATCCCAACACATACCATGGAGCCAGAGCAAGGACTGGAACACGGGAAGTGCCAGCAAAAAGTTAATGAAATCCAAATTTTAATTCTTCAAATGCAGTAGCAGAAGAGCTGAAATGGCAGGGACTCTTGGCGAGGCTTCACAAGAAGGAACACAATCCTCCTTCTAAGATCAGCTTTTGGGCTGGCTTGAAACTGGATATCAAGATCTCCCACCACGGCGCTGGCAAGTGGAAGTGACGCTTAGGGGATTTTATTATTATTCTTTTGTTAAACTGCTTTGACCTTTTCCTTGTTTCTTTTTCCCCCTCACACGCTAACCTCGCCTCTGTTCTAACGGGCTAACGTGTGCCACAGCTGACTAACATGGCAATACATCCCAAGGTGAAATAACGACCGTCGTTGGGAAAAGGGGGGAACCACTGCAGAATAGTGGCAGGAAAAGAGCAGTTAGCGCTTTTAAACTACACCGCGTAACTCTAGAGTGTTCAGGCTTTTTAGACTTGCAGATGCCCGCCTATTTTGCAAAGCAAATACAGCTCTCGGCACAGAGAACCTGAGCCGAGCGGTGCCAGGCTGGATTTCTCAGCTCCTTCCGAGGGAGCCTGAGGAACCCCCCAAGGCCCCGCAGCCCAGGAGCTGGACACAGCCCAGAGAGTCACCTGCTAAAAACGCTGCGCCAGATGACAAAGATCAACAAACGATCTAGCGTTTCTTTTATAGTGGATCCTGAAGACGTATATACACCGTAGGCACACAGCCTTGGCTTGGAAGCTGTCAGCCAACCACCAGATGGTTCTTAAAGGGACTTACAAAAACCCCTTATGTTGCAAAGAACTTTAAAACCTCAACTTCTTTCTTACAGAAAAAGGCCTATCAGTACAGGAAACCCAATCCGCCCCTTTGCACGGCTTTGCAGTAGGCATCCGAGTGACACCAGGAGATCAAAGATGTGGCTTAGGAAGGGAAGAACCTCATGTCTCCTTTTGTATTTCAGTCATGCTTGGATATCCAACAGATTTTACTCTGTAATGGGCAGGAAGTTGGATTTGGGTATAAAAAATATTCAAAAGAAGCTGGTCTGCCCTGCCCACAGCCCTGATGAAGAAAGAGGCTTCATCATATGCTTAATTATAAGCACTTGAGCAGTTCTACTGACTTCACTGAATCTAGATGCAGATGTTAATCATTAGCTAAAGCTCACATTCAATGCATCTCTGATTATAAAACTACAAAATGCGTGAGTTAAAATAAATCATAGCACTTTCATCAGATTAAAAAAAAAAGTAGACGGGAAGTTTCATTTCAGCGTCGAGAAATAAGGAGTTAAGCTGTGTTTTGATACATAAGCCAAATGCTACTTACAGTTAATTATTTCCCGGTATATTTCAACACAGAACCCAAAGTCAACAGGTAAAAAAGTAAAAATATCATTCTGCCTGTAAAACAATTTCTAGGTAGCTCTAAAGTGCATATATTGATTTGGAAAGGTTGATAAAGGCTTTTAAAGGAGAAACTCAGAAACAGAAGACAGTGCAAATAACCTGGATACCTACAATCAGATCCTGCAACCAAGCTTTTTAAAGCATTACGCTGTGCGAGCGTTTTTGCCTTCAGGAAACTCTTTCTTTTAACTATCTGGTTCTCTAAAAGTATTTTTAATCCTAAAGGTAATGCCCTATGTCAGGTGACTGGCGTAAGAGCTGCTGAGTAATTTGGGTCAGGAAGATTGGTATGCTTAAATGTTTGAGCGCGCACAAAATATCAGCAAAAACTAACTGAATGTCAACTAAATGAATCAATAAAGAAGGCGCTGGGCAAACGGCTCCATGTTTGCTCTGTTACACAACAAAACCGATGCCCTGAAACCCCCGCTCGACACCACGCCGGGCAGACGCTTCTTGGAAATTCAGTCTATGTTGGTTTTTAAGTTCTGAAATGAATGGATTTCAGGAAGGATGGAAGCCCAGCTTCTGGTTACGCTTTACGCTTTTTACAATCAACATCAGGTTTCACTTATATTTTAATGAGAAAGCTATTTTAACATCTTGGCAATACGGCTGTGCATCTTCCAAGGAGCCAGAGATATCTGAAGCAATATGAGAATAGTGGTTTACAGTATTGGGTGCCACGTTCAGAAATTCAAATTAAGGCTATGACTCAAATTCTCAGTAATCTCCAGATTTATATAAAACATGAATCTGCCCTATTTATGCTTGACATATGTCAAGTATAAAAATCTAGCATGCGCAGGAGAATGACCACCAACAAAATAAGAAGATGAATTACAAGCAATTAAAATGATGCAGCATCTTGGTTAAAAACAAAATAATTGATTTATAAATTCTTAAAAACTGACTGGAAAGCTGCGGGGCTAGTAGCAGCAACTTTTGGTTAATAAAGAATAGCTACGACTAATGTATAAAACTTTATACCATATTTGTTCTGAGAAAAAGCAGCGTTAATACAAACCTTCTCCTTATCATACATGTGCAGGAGAAGCCAGGTTTGTCTTGTCTTCTGAAACTTCCATTCTTCTGGGGTTTCAGACCAGCTGTAGTAGATTTAAAAAGAAAAAAAAAAATGCTAAAATGAAATACTGTGTGATCAAAACACTCACTATTCATAAAATATTTCCCACGATGACCCCGAGTTCCACGACACCGTACGAAAGGGACGCTAGCCCACACGTTGTCCAAGTGACACAAAAGAGCCCAGGGGCCGGCGACTTGGCTGACCCGCGACAACCGAGCGACCAAATCCTTCGCCCAGCTGCAGGGCCAGCGGTGTAGCTGGGAGGTGGAGCGGGGGGAGGAATCACATTTGGGTTTCAGAAAGGTGATATTTCACAATAAACTAAAATTCCTATGAAATTAAGCGGCCTCTGGAGCACAGGAAGGAGCGACTGGTTCTAGAACGGTCACCTCTGCAGCGGCCGAAGCCCATCACGGGTGAACTCCGGGCTGTCCAGAGCAGAGAAAATTCATCTTTCAGGAGCATATGTTTTAAGGCTCGGATTTGCCTAAAGGTGTGACTTAAATCTTGACGTTTACAGGATAGAAAAATGCTTTTTATGTCTCGCTCTCCCCAGGAATTCAGATTCCAATATTCAGCTCCAAACTTCAGGCGGCTTCAATACCGTTGGAAGTGAGCGGGGAGAACAAACGATTAACATCTGCAAGTGTTCTCTGACTGTTTAGCAAACACATTTTAAATACGCAAAATTTTAGCTGGGTTAAAACGGCACATTTACGTACATCTTGAACACAATTTTAAAGCTGGTATATCCTGTTGATGATAGATGAAGACATAGATTTATTTCTGTAAACAAACGAGAAAACTAGCAAATCTCACTATAAAATTAAGACTTCTTTTTAAAAATGTGCTTGAAAATTAGCATCTTAACGCGGACAAAATCTGTCAGTACACTGAAATATCATTTAAAGATCCAGAAGAAAATATAAAAGGAGAAAAAAAACCCAGAAAATTTTACAGTTATTTGATTTTTCTCAAAAGAAAAACAAGTCTCCAGAGGGTAGCATGCAGGGTGGCCTTCATGTTCCGGCTTGTTTTACGGAGCAATAGAGAGCACAGAAATCCAGTGAAAAGCCAGCTGGGTGTGAGAATTAGAATTGTTTGAATACTGTCAAGTCTAATAAAGCAAAAGAGTCTTCATAGTCAGTGAATGCTGCACCAGCAAATCCGTTGTTCAGTCAGTTCAATGAAAGAGAAGAAAACCAAAGGCACAAATTTGTACAGAAGGCTTTCATGGAAGTCTCTGCGGAAAACCCAAAAGAAAATCAATATTGTCTTGACTTTTAAATTCAGCATAAAGAAAAAGCAGCAGCCACTCATTAGGGTTATCACTAGCTAAACTCAATAAAATATCCGTAAGCAATCTATAAGGTAAAAATCAGACAAATAGCGGTAAACCAGGAAGGACGGACAAAACACTAATAACCACAATATATCTTATTTCACATGCTCAAATTAAATCCACAAACGAACTGATCTAGAGGTCTCTTTTGGGACGTTGCAAATAAATAGGCAAAAGTTTGCAAAACCAATATTGCATGAAAGCAGGAGGCCAAAAGCTGACTGCTAAAAGTTACAGAATCTAATAAAAAAATATTATTAGGGGGAACCCATCCTTCTCCCATCACCACCAACCAAGAAACCAAAGTAATTGCAAAATACGGGTCACTCAGCCCTTGGTGTCACTTGCGGTGTCACTTGCCTTCCCAGCAAGGTACCCAACTGGGCAACGACGACTGTCAAAATCACACCAAATGTAACGCATGGAGCCGACAGCGTGTGACGTGAAAAGGGCTTTTCTTGCGGGACAAGTGACTTGCTCCTTTGTACCCAATTTCTGTGTTTGCCAGGCAAACGCAGTCGCTCCTAATGAGAAACTGGAACTTCTGCAGGAAGTGACTTCACTCCTAGAAGTCCTTCAAAAAAAATAGACATCAATGATGCTGCTTGCCGTCGAGAGGAACCCTTTCTTTTACGAGGTTCATCCCTCTGAACATGGAAGATGTTGTAAGAAACTCTCGCTGTTTGCACAGCACGAAGAAGGAGGTAAGTTTAAAATTCTTTTTTACGTTAAATAGGCCTGGAAACAGTTTACACTGTAATCTTTGCAAGGTGACAAGAACAAGCTGAGTGACAGATCTGTGACCGCATCCTGTGAAAACAGTCCCTCTTCTAATGAAAACCTTCAATACATGTTTTTATTTCTTTAAACTCCACATATTTATACATTTGTGATTTTCACTGGTTAGGCACACCACGTAGTACTCTGAATATTTTATTCTCTGCTAATTTTATGTTTCTATCACTTACGCGACCACCCGAGTACTGTCAGGCATTAACTTGAAAAATACAGCCTGATTTCACTAATCTCCTGTAAACCTATAGGATGATAAAATATCTTTATTACCTACTTTATAAACAACTGAGACCAACAAATGAGTGCACTATAAGGTTAATTGCTCTTATTAGCCCATTACCAAAACCATATGCTCTCTTCTACACGTTAAGGCAAGCCACTACGCCCCTGCATCGATGGTCCCACACTGCCCTTCCCTCCAGTGAACTCTCCTGTAGAAACAAACAAAACTTTCAGCTGGTCTTCCTGAAAAGTTTCGCCCTATATACACCATAATAATTCACACAAACAACAAATACTTCAACATAATCAACCGCAGAAAGTACGTTTGTGCCCATTATAGCACCGGAGCCTCAAAAACCGTTTCTTCCGGTTTGCGCTCTGTCCTCTCAGAGTCAAATGCTAAATGAGTGTGGTAAAAAAGGAGTATTTTCCTTAATAGGCTATGGGTGCACTCATATTTTCAGAAAATGCTCCCAAATTTTTAGCTGGCACTCTACCCATGGTTGCATCAATTCCTATTTCTCCCCTCCAGGAAAATGGTCCTTGACCCCCATTCCTATCCAACTGTGGGCAACACGCTCGTGATAACGGATGCACAATCTTTAAGACAGATGACGTGGCAGTTGCTCCCCGTAATCAGACCCCCAACAATTATTAAAATAACAGTTTTCCACTGATTCCTATGACCATGACAGCTTTTTTCCTACTCCTAAGACAGCTTTAAAACCTCCGGAAAGCATCACTCCGTGACAAAGTGAGAGGGGTATCTCCTTTTATCGGAATGACACGACCAGCACATTTTTAGAAACGCTCAACTTCTAAAATACAAAAGTTACAGCTTTGTAACGCAAGAGAAGTCTCGTTTTGCTGTTTATACGCAGGTAAGCTTCCCTGACATACTACAGCAATAGAAAAGGATCCCTTTCAGTGATTAGATATACAGAGCACAACCAGCTACATTATGGCTTCAAAAAACTTTATAGACAATCACAACCTTTTTCCCTTTTTCACAGTTTGAATTAATTTGGTAGCCCTTAAAAGCATCTATGTCCACATCTAATATAAACTATGGAATTGGATGAAAAAATATACATGTGTAAAACATGTATTTTTCTAGTATGCCCGGGGCTAATTTTCTATATATTGTACAAACACTAATCGCCTTCTTTACACAGTTAATGTTTGAATCTTTCTTACAAGCTCTAGCTCATTGAAAAAACACATTGGTTGACTTTAGTTAAAGAGAGCTTTTATGTTTGTACAAATGACCTTCCTACGTGGCTTTGAAATTGCAGATACAGAGGAAACGAATCAAGCGGCGCAGGGAATTCTACATTTGGGCTTTTGGTTTTTAGCATGAGAGTCTCACGTGAAAAAGCTGCCCGAGATTCTCACTGGTCTATCTCCTAAACGGCTTTTAGTCTCTACATTCAAGTAATCTCACGCAAATCTATTCCCACACCACACGGGAACACGGGCAGCAGAACCAGGCGAAGAGAAGACAACTGGTAGCGCGGGGCAGAGCGCTCCGGGGTGTCCTGGTAGAAAGAGAAGGGAAGGGAAAGTTGTCAAATTGGTTCCAGACACACAGAGAAAAACATTATTGTTACAAATTGGATTCAGGAAGGCAAGACAATGCATCTGCTGAGAGAACTGGCCAGGACAAAACGCTACAACGCTGTCACTGAATAATCTCCACCGTGTAGAAAAGCACTGTGCTGAGAACCTACTGCTTTATTCATTCAACTGACAAGATTATCGGGTAGGAGACAAGTCTTAAGAAAAATGAAGAAGAAATAAAAACATGTGGCTGCCGAGAACCTTCCAGAAGGCAGGAGAGCGCTCCTGCAAGGGCATCTGCACATACTTTTGGGCCATTGACTGTCCAGCCCACCTCGGATACAGCTTCCAGCCTGGATATCTATCCCCGGGAAAGCAGGCTGTCACCAAATCTGGATTTCCCCAGCACACGGCCCAGGCGTAGCATCAGGGAGGAGCACATCATCCCTGAGGACCACATCAGCGTGGAGCCTCCTCTTGCTCTCCTCTGATCTACCCTTACGTCTCACCTTCTCATGCTCCACTGAACCTCCAAGGAGGGACCGAGACACAGATCTGGTGGATTACACCATGTTCAAGGCTACATTGAAAAGATCAGTTGGAAAGGTTAAAAGCAGCGTACTGCCAGCTCTACAGAAATTATCACATTCTTCTCGCCCCATTTATCCAGGGGCTTTTCTGTTTTGACACACTGGGTTATTCATCACCCCGAAACCTGCCTTTAAGGATCACCTATGTTCTTCTCACGCCCGGCACGAAGGCTGAACAGAAGTTATGGCACACGACCAAGGCTTGCAGGAATCAAGTTAAGCCCTTTATTCCCCGCGCGCTCTGCAAACACTGCAAAAGGCGTCATTTCGGCACTCACCGCCCTACCCGTAAAACGTGGATAACAGGTGCTTCCTCAATAAAGAACAACCCTACTCTAAAAAAATCCCCTCAAAGGCATTTAAGGCCTTGCTGAAACACTTGGCACTCAAGCGACTCGCTGTAATATTTCACAACGCGATACATACAACAGCAGCGACTTTAAAATACGACGCACTTAGGTTTAAGGCACACTCACTGCTCTTATACGGCTGAATTTGGAAGCTCCGGAGACGGTTATCGGGTCAGTTCCACGGTGGCCGTAATGCTGCTCGCGGCCAAGAGGTGAGCACGGGAACCTCGCCGAGGCTCCCGGCACCGCTGGAAGCAGCGTGGAAGGAGCAGATATTCAGCATAAACTCGCTCTTGTGGGCAAAGAGCCATTTTACAGATGGAGTTTTTATACACGCATATAAAAAAATATATGGATGTGGATGGAAGTTTTACATATGCCCGATAGTGCACACAGTGAAGTAGGAATAATAATTTTTTTGTCCAATTATAACACATACAATTATTTAAAGGGAAATGTGAAAGTGTTTATTTTTATTGAGGGCATTCGCAATTTCTTCTGTTTCTCTCAGAAGCATTTAAAACAAATTGACTTTGAAGAAGACAGTTTTTGAATGTCTTTGTCAACACCTGCAGGCCCAGCAAGCCGCCTTGCGGTGCGCTCCAGTGCCTAATGCAAGGTACGAGGAAATCTCATTTCAAGCGCGTGTGATGCTGATTTTCCCTTATTTGGAAAAAAATATCCAAAATTTAAATTCTGAATAGATTTTCAAAGATTTGACCGGAATGGTTGTAGTTAAAATCTTAGGCACAGTAACCTGCGGCAGGACTCAAGATACAGACGTAAGAGAGAGTCACAGCCTTTATTTTTAACTGTGTTTTTCCTGCATTATGGATGACTGTTTATCTCCCAACTCCAGTTCCTGGAGAAAGTTAATACATTTAGACCGATATTCTCAAATCCAGTTTGGAAGCTAATTAAATTATGACTCAGATAAAGGTTTTCCTTATTTTCCTGGAAGAGAAGAGACACTAATTGAGCTCCTTTGCCAGAAGAAAACTTTCTAAAATTGTCAACAGATTTTAGAGTCATTGCCACATTTTTGGTTGAAAATCCTGGCACCATTTCTCAATCTGTGGTTTAAAAACAATTTTTAGTATATTCTTCTAGCTGGTTTAGACGCAGCATAATGACTAAAGCCTTGTGAAAAGGCGAGGGGAGGAAGCTTTTTTTCTCTTTTTTTTTCTCTTTTTTTTTTCTTTAGGAATCACACATGCAGGAAGAAATAAACATGCTTTTTAGTGTCCCATTTTTGTCCTGATGTCCAATATAAGGACAGATTGTATCTGTACAGCAAACTACACAGGTCGCAGAATTTTCTTAGAAAGTATTTATAAAGCAAAAGGAAAGGGCCTTTGTGCCTCAAAGCAAAGCTTTGATTAAATCTACAAAAAATGTTTATCACAGCGTAGCTTTTATTATATGTACTTTTATAACTCGCCATTATTTGTATCGTTTTATATTATGTTTGCATCCTGAAGCTCCAGCCAAGGCTAGAAACCCCCTCCCTCCCCCACTACAGGCACCGCTCAAACGCAACGTGAGACGGTCCCTTGAAGAGTTGGAGTATGACAAGATGAGGCAGATGACAAGCGGAAAGGAAAGGTGACCCAGGAAACCATACCAATGCCCCAAAATCACACAGCAGGTCAGCAGCAGAGCTCCCCTCTCTTCTATAAGGTACGATACACGGAGGGCATCTTACTGTGACTCAACTTGTCAACTTTCCATAGACACCAACCCACCTGCAAACGCCAAGAGCCTTACACTGTGGAAAAAAAAACCTTTACAATTTGGGTTTTTTACATTTTTTTCCTAGTACAGTTTTTTAGTTTGGTACCTGTAGTTAGTTTTTGGTATCTGTAATTAGCCTGCCTGCAGCAAAATTGCCTTTTGATCTGAAAATATATATAGCCGTAATAATACGCTGAGAACTTGCTCTTGTTTTCAGTAATAACAAAACGGTCAGCAGCAGGCTTGAAAGACGACAGCTAATATCACTATATTACTATATTACTAAGCTAAACATGGGTTTTATTTTACATACGCTTACAAAAAGAAGACAAAGCACGAGTTGAATTATCACAGAAGAAGAATAAAAACTAGAATTTGAGCCCTTCGCAGCCGATCTGTTCCGCTCCTGCACGGAACATACAAGGCAGCGCTATCCCAGGGCTGAGCCGAGCCCCATCTCCTCTCCAGATGTCCAGCTTTTCTTGCACTTAATTCTGGTCACACTGATGCCCAGACCAGAAACAAGGGAAAGGAAAAATGAAAACAACTGTTATGCCTCCCTCCCATGAAGAACATGCTGGGGGGTACGAGGAGATAAAGAGGGCCCCGCCGTCTGCATGAAAATCATGTAAGAAGCCAGCTGCAAGTAAAATCATTTTCAAAAGTTGGCAACAATCCATTTCTATAAACGCTTTCTGATGATCAGATGAGGGATATGCTACCAGGCCCAGAAAAAACAAATACGGTCACTTGTCTTCTGTCTTACCCTTACACCACACAACATCCAACTGGGGCACAGGACACCCCGGCCAAGGCACGGATTCAACCCTAGTTGCAACCAGTAGCTCATTTTCATTGCTTTTTAAATTCTAAAACAGCTGTTAAAACTTTTAAAGATTCTCCCTTCTGGCACCTCGAAGAAGAAAAGAATAATAGAAGAAATTAAACAATTAAGAACAAAATGAAAAAGTGAATTTCTTAACCTTAAACGAATTGTTCATTTCAAAGCAGGGATGTGAAGAGCACGTAGATTGAAATCAGGCTGAAATCACTGCCTGTGACTCTGTAATTCCATGTTGCTGGGAGAAGACTAGGTCCTGGGGTGGTTCTCACTTGGAGCAAATAACCACTGCATTTTACTGC
The DNA here is from genome assembly GCF_028500815.1 of Rissa tridactyla. Lineage (NCBI taxonomy): Eukaryota > Metazoa > Chordata > Aves > Charadriiformes > Laridae > Rissa > Rissa tridactyla. Next base: position 2,179,115 of record NC_071473.1, read on the forward strand.
TCCCCAGGATAAGCGATGCGAGTCCTTTCAAGCAAAATCTAGAAGATTCAATTCTATCGTTCGGTGCCACAAAAACACCACAGTAAGCCCTAGTCATGGGGAGCGGAGCATTAATACACCCTCGTCTTTCTCTGGGTGTCAATACAAAAAATTTCTATAGTTTCAGCAGTGCTGGGTCATACCTATACCTGCTATTCTTAGAATATCACAGTGTTAATGAAAGAAGAACTAGAAAATCTGCTATGAGAAGTCAAATACTTACTAATGCAATAAAAACAAGTCTGTATAATTATAAGGCCTATCTCAAAGATAGCAAGGATAAAAAGAAATCAAACAAACAAATAAAACCCACAAACTTTTTGCTTTTAATAAGAAAACACCAGAAATGTCTGAAATGTTTTACCATATAGTGATGCTGAATGAAAATGCTGGAAGAGAAACCAACTTTATGCGAAAATTTTATCAGTGAAAGCTTTCGAGGAAGGATGAAGAAATGACCACTTGGAGAAGGATTTGAGTACCGAAGATGCTGGCTGATCCATTTTGCTTTGAACCGGCCAGGATGCCAAAGCGCCAATTTATTGCTCAGTATATTGAGCTGAAAGTGTGCATTATGTAGTTATTGTGCTATTTCAAGGAGCCCCGAAGCCACAAAGCGAGGCTGGCACCCTCTGAAGGCGTCTAACCCCGCCGGGCCTCTGATCAGCAACGCTGCTGAGAATGGGTTGCTTTTTTTGTAACCAGATGTCTTTAATTTAACTTCAGGTTGGCTGTTTCTGTGCTGTTTCTACCTTTGCAAAGACCTCATGGACTTCCACAGCCAACGGGATCAGAAGTGCTCTTCTGCAGATCCAAACTCCAGAGTAACATTTGACTGTGATATGGACAAGCTCTCTCATTATGCTAACGAGATGCACACCGGCGTTAAGTCCCAGCACCGTGCACGTTCTCCCTTTCTGACTCTCAGCATCCAGGACATCCAGCCCTGGTCACGGGTAGCCCGACTGACCTTCTTTCCTCTCCTCAAGATTCAAATCCAGCTCCTGCAGACTTCCCAACAGGGCTCCCCCGCATCCTTGAGGAACAGGAGCTGCTCAGACCATGGAATGTTGTCCCAGGATCCTTGAGGAACAAGAGCTGCTCAGACCATGAGCGTTGTCTCAGGGAACTTGGGGGCTGCAAGTGGTGCAAACCCCCCTCTCTGCAATGTGGAGGACTCAGGCAGGCTGAGTGCCAGCACCATTGGTGAAGAAGCAGCTCCCATGTTCTCTCCTTGCTTGACAAGTGGAGATACTCACGCTGACAAACAGATGCCCTCAAACTGTCCCTCTGTGCTGCCCAGGAGCCTCCAGGAAGGGCGAAACCCCTCCCTCAAAGGGATGAGAACCCCTCGAAGGGAAGCTGCCCCTTGAGCCCACGCTGTAGTTCTGGCCCATCACCTCGTCGACAGCGCTGGCCTGTTCTGGTGATGATGTTCTGGAGGCACATAGGAGACATCCTGGATTGTCAAATTCTTACCTGCCCGCTTTACTGAACTGAGTTCTCTTAGGACAGTATTAAAGAAGAGATAATTATTAATGTGGATGCCAGCCCTAGATGCACTCTTGCAGAAAGTACATTCACAGGCTTCTTTTTTTCAAACGCAATCCAAGTATTTTTTATCGCTGGCTAATTAGACATCGCTCACCTTTGGTACAGGAAGCCCCGCACAGCCCTCTTCAAACAACCCATCACACAGATGGCTTTTACAGTGCGTCTGAGAGGGTGCCACATTTGGGATTATTCTGGACCAACAGCAAGAACATGCATAGAAGCTTTAAAAAAAAACCCCAAAACTCAACCCGTCAAGCACCTTTGTCATTTTTCACATCCCAATCCGGATGTTCTGCAGCAGCGTTCATTAGGAAGTACGGCAGAGGCAGGAGGGGAGCGTTGCAGACCCTGGGCCATTCGCATCTCCGAAGGTGTAACCAGCACCTTGCGCCATGATTCACTCGCCTGTTTGCAGAAGAGTTTTAAAAAGGGACAAGCCCGTGAAAACATCAAGATCAACCTAGGAGCGCACAGCAGCTGACAGCCCACTCGTGTCTTCTGGATGTAGCTGATCTGCTCAGGCATCTCTCGCTGCATAATCAAACCCACGGGGCTCTCCGGTATTCGGGACGGTATCAGAGTCTCCTCTTGCAACACCCTGGGATGTGCATTGCGCTACTGAGATTTTAAGTAACCTATGCTTAAAGAAACCGATCTGCCAATTACCTCTTCCTGCAGATGGCTTTCATTCCAACTCAATTTTATTTACTAATACCTTTTTGGGCATCATCGTATTAATAAATGTGTGAAGCAGGAGACGAGTTTTATTAAGGATCCAGTTTTATTATTTCAAAAATATTGCTTGTTATTCTAACTCTGGCTAGGAAGCCCTGACGGCTCCCTGGAGCTAACTGATTAATAACCATTGCCAACTGCGTTTTAAATTTTAATTTTGGCCTTGGCTGACTAGACTAAACGATTCCCTAGAGCTACGAAACGACTCTCCACTATTTTGAGTGTTTGGGCATTGGATGAGTAGTTTAAATGTGTTTGAGGAAGCGAGCAGCAGTGTTAATTCTCCTAGATCTAAATTTTATGACACAGAGAAAACATAAAACCTTCCTTTTGCGTCCCTGCCGTGTCAAGAGCGTAGCCCGGATGGAAGAAGATGGGTGAGGAGAAAATGCCTTTTCTCGAATGCCGAAGGGGGTTAAGTGGGGGACGCCGGGTGCGGGGCCAGGCAGGGCCAGGGAGAGCAGAGTCCCGAGGCCGGCAGGAACGAGCGATGCTCCACACCCACGGCCAGCGCTATTTTATTCAAACAAAGCAAATAATCCCTGCAATCTGCTTTTAGTTTAAAAACATCAACAGGTAGTTTGTCGTATGCGAAACGGGTCATTTTAATTATGCGGGTTTTATTTGAGCTGACGGGCGCACGAGTTTTACCCAAGAGAAACGAAAAGGTCAGGGTGACGGTGAGAAGTGCTCCACACCCCCCACCCCCTGAGCAACGGTGTCGGGATACGGTCCTGGAGCTGCCTGGCCTTTATGACACGCTTCTGCTTCTGAGCCTCCCGAACATACCTTACAAGGGTTCTAAAAGTCATTTCAGACAAAATAACATATTAAAGCTGCTTCATTATTTGATTAGATGCAGCCTCTTTCGTATAATCCTATGGACAGATGAAAGCTGGATCTCAACAAGAAATATCTAATGGCTACATTTAATAAACTGTTAAGAAAATTCATTTATACTAGATTTTATTTTACTGGAAATGAGAGTCATTAAGAAAGGATGCATTAAATTTTCTTAACTAGGTTTGGAAATAAAGATGTTATTTTACAGGAAAGAGAATCAGGCAAAGAAACCTTAGCTATTTTTACCTCGATATTTATGGACTTAACACGTGTAATCTAATTTTCCCCATCTGAGGAAGCGCTTTCCAGCGCTATGGCTAATTACTGCTCAGGCAATTTATAGCTGCAACAACATATATGTGAAAATTTATGAGGAATCTTAAAAGTCCCACTGAAAAAAACTGGAAATAAATAAAAGCAAACTAAACTTTGGAAAAAATCAATTCACCACGAATGCAGGGGAAGCCTCCTCAGGCACATGCGAACGAGCCATCTTAAGAGCCACCAATCTCATCTGACACAGGACCATATGCAGGAGAAAAATCTTATCTACGTGACTGAGAACACAAGCGCTGCCTGTAACCTCCAGCTGGCTAACTCGGGCGTTCTTGTTCCTAGTTTTATCAGCAGTAATGAAGCGGAATAAAGCTGCCCCGGTCATTTGCAGCAAGACTACACAAGACGACACCACAACTGCACGGAGACCCCAACCATGGAAGACAGAGACCTCTCCCAAAGCAGCTGGAAGGGTTGGGAATATCGACCCATCCATCGCGTGCCCACCCAGAGATGAGTACAGTCGCTAGGGGCCTTCAGGAATGTCTTGAGATGCCCCCACAGAAAAAAGAATCCATGTAAACTCCTCCTTCAAAACAAGGAACTTGGAGAAATGCTACAGGTCTGCTGGGCCCAGACGTTGGGATGGGGCCAAGGAAAGCAGAGCCTGGGCTCAGAGGAGAAGAAAGTTATGTCTAGTTCCCCTCCTGTCACTTGCTTGAAAGGAGACCTTTGGATAGTACAAGGACTTTGGTGAGTCACAATCCTCATCACTGTTTAATTTATCCATCTGAAAAATGGGGTAATATAACAATTTCTCAAAAGCTGTCATAACAAGAGTGAATAAATTAGTGTCAAAATATTTTTCATTTATTTAGTCAAAATACAGTCATGATACGCTATCAGGAAAGGTATTACAGAAAAGCAAATTACCATTACGATGACGGGGAGAAGATAAGAGAAAATATTTTTTAAAAAACAAAAATAAAAATCCCTTTAAAGATGGGCATGGTTAGTCGATAACATATTTTTCAGCTGATCCTGTAAATGATAGATGTCAGATGAAAGGATTTGTGAATTCATGCTAATGATGCTATTAAATACAGTATTTCCCTATGAGAATGTTTGAACCAAATGCCCAAGTAAATATTTTGACAGCTTTGTTTCGCACTGAAAAAATGGTAGAAGCGCAAAGAGACAGAAGGTTTCAAAGTAAATCACTCTGCAGCTTTTACCGAAATATGCTTTGAGATGTGTACTTGTGACCTTCCATAAAATTAATTCAAAGATTTAGGAAGACGAATTATTTGATTTGGAGCCATAAAGCAGGATTAGAGTTTCCTAATCTATTTCTCCCTTTTTGTTAAATTGAGTGACCATTTATGGTTATGGAAATCACAGGAAGAAATCTCTTTTCTCTGCCACAAACTAAGTAGGCCCATGAGCAGATTTAGAAAGATGGAAGTGCTATGGACTCCGACGGAGAAAGATTTAGCACGGACATGAGCTTCCCTTGACCTCTCCTCTTAAGTCACGCATTAGCGCTAGGCAAAGGGGTAAGAAAGCTACTCCAAAACCACTCCCTACAGAAAGGAGTTTATCCGGAATAATACAACTAGCTGAACCATATGAGGCTGGGTTGAGGGACAGTGGCGTTAGTCCGGCTGCTTTTCCAAAGCTCAGCTTAATAAACTACATCATGAGCTTTTACCAATACGGCTGGAAAATCACCCAACGGCTGATGGTTCTGCAACATCCTACTTCTGAATGAGCTGAAAATACCGCAGAGGTATCTGCAGCATCTGAGAATTTCCACTTGTAAATACGCTTAAAAGTCTTAAGCCCCGACATTTCAGAATCTTCAAAGCGCCTGTTTTGTCCCTAGAAACCAGAGCTGTTCGCCCAGCCAGCTAGAAATGGCAAAACGCATCCACAAATATTGGTAAGTACCGACGTGCTTCAAAACTTGATACATTGGTATGGAGAGGGCTTCCTAGAAATGACTGAAATTATTAAAAAAAAGTAATTCTGTCCTTCTGGAACATTTCCAGGATAGTATTACAGATACCCAGAATATACTCCTATGGTTCATTTTCTTCCCAGAAATTCTTGGTAAAAATAGCTGAGACTGGCTCCCAGCTACTTCAAGTTGGGTTTTGTTCTTACTTTTGGTTGCTGTTTTTAGAATTATGTAGTAAATAATACTATTATTTATCAGCATTAACTTTAACTGACAACAAGCTGATCTTCAGAAGCAGCTACCGAGGCCCCAGTGCCGGCTCTGGAAGCGGAGTAACTGATAAATCAGCGCCGGGCAGAGCCTGAGCTCATCTGCAGAGAGCCACGACTGCTTAACTCAGCTCATCTGGGTGTTAACGCGGTTATTCAGCGCCCGGAGCCCGCTCAGGATTTCTGCACAGCACCGTGTTGTGCAGGCACCTTCCTCCGCTCCGCGCCGGCCCCTCCGTCACCCCCGAACCGCAGAGAAGAGCTGCGGAGCCTGCACCCCTCCGTCTGGGTCCCTGTAATATTTATAGGTGGAAAAAGAGAGCAGATATCCATAAGGAACAGTAACCTGCACAAACTCACTAAAATAAAAGTTAAGATGTTAATGTGCTTCTTGCAGAGCAGTGGGATTGTCGTACTGGAACCATAAAAAGCAGCCAACCCACCAAGAAGTTAATAACGGTTTAAAAGCAGTTCCTGCACAATCCGACATCCTGTGGATGTCATGCGGGGGTTAGAAAAACCCTGGCGTGGCTCCAGCGCAGTTCTGCACATCACTCGCCACCACGGTACAGCAAAGTGAATCCAGAAGTCAACGAGTGCATGGCAAGGGACGGAAAATCATCAGGTCGGGCTGCCCTCAGACATCGCGGTTAAAAAGCTGTACGCTGCCATTACCGGGAGTGTAACGTGACATTCACAGAATCCTAAACGCATAGTTTGAATAACCAGGTGATAATGAGAGCACTAACATCTGGAGATGTATATCGTAAAGCCGGCTCTGAAGCGGGAGGGTATCCGTCCCTTCTACAGTCAGTGAAAAACGTATTATGGCTACAGTTGGCATGTCAGTGCCAACACTGTCATTACCGTAAAACTGTCTGGGGGAGGAGAAAAGCAAAGGTTTTCAGTGTGCAGCAAATGAAATGTGAAATCTCCATGTGCCGTGGCTCAAAGATGAATCCAGGGTTGTTGCCCATAAACCAAAGCCAGAGTGCCAGGAGCAGGAAGGAATCGCAGACTCTTGGTCCCTTCTGCGTGAAGCTGGAAGGCGGCTCCAGTAAAACCAGGTTTGCTTCCAGGTCTCGCATTTCCAGAATGATCACAGACGCAGAAATTCAAAGAAGAGCAATAGAGAACGTCAGTGTCTGGAAGGACGAGCCAAAGATGAAGGATGATGGATGTGCTGCTTCAAAGAAGGGGCAGCGAGATGGAGAAAACCAACACAGGCCTGTGAAGGATGTAAACACCAGGACGGGGAGAAGCTATTTACAAAATGTGGGGCAATACAGCAACTTAGAAAACCTTGCTCAGTAACAGGTCCCACATAGCAGAACAATTCTTCTGCTTCACATACCCTAAGAGCGAGCTTTGCCTTCTGCAGAAGATAATACCCTGAAGTACATTTACAGAAAAGCCCGAAGCAGCACCAAATGTGGAGAGCGAAGATGCCCTCTCCACCCACCCCCAGCGAGAAGAAGTGCCTGCATACCGGCGCCCTAAAAATAGGAAAGGTGTGGGCATTGCAACAGAGCTTTGTGGAGTTTCTGAGTAATGCCGGGGCTGCCAGGGAACAGCAAACAAACTGACGTGGCTTCATCAGATGCCACGGGGTACTGGAGTTACACAAGGGAGTGTAGGAGAATGATAAGGTAACTCATTAATAAGACGAGACTACTTTCCTCTGCCACGAACAGAGCGAGTGGCTTCCTTTAAAACGGGGAAGATCTGCCCAACTATTGGCATCGGCTGGAAAACGCTCAGTTTCACAGACCCGCTGACTGAGGTCAAGGAGAGGAATCCCACTCAGAGGCAGGTCAGGCCCCGGTAGAAATTAAAAGTCAAGCAATATAGAAAGTTGGAGAAGTGCTAAAACAAATTCACTGACCTCTCAAGCATTAGGGGAAGTGCGAGCCTTTGAAATCAGATAGCAGCAAGTGCCTGCCCAAGGGCACGTCGAACAGCCGCAGAACAACGCCAAATGCAAATTCATCCTCTATCTGACTCTCCGGATTCATAAGGCTTCTTACGCAGCTAATGAATGTGGCAAAATGACCAAAAGCATGTTCAACAGATTAATTACATCCATAGTTAATGCTTGCCCCAGAACCTTTAAAAAATAACCCTATGATTATTAAAGCAAAACCAGCTCCCTCACGACTCCCCTCATCTTTGAGGAAAAGCTGCTCTTTCAAGACACCTTTGAGCCCCAGTTGTTGAAGGGAACTCGGCGACGCATTTCTGTGTCTAATCACAATTCCTTCTCCTTAAGTTCACATCCCGTTTTTGCTGCTGGCTAATTGAGATTCATCACTTGAGCAGCTCTCCAGCAGTTTATGAAATCCAAGATAACTGATGAGCTTTTATATAGGCTGCACCTCCCTGTCAGGAAGGAAACTCGTTCTCCGTCCTGGAGGATGGAGGAAGGAGAAACGACAGTAAATGCCAATGTTAGTTGCTCTTAAACCCAAGGAGCCTGTCTCTGGAGGGAGAAAAAAATTCTGTGTATGTTTAGATTTCTAGCGCATCGGTTACTCTTAATAGCTAAAATCTTAAGCTATCGATGGTGAGCCATCAACACCAGTGCCAAGTTTGAAATTAATAAAGACTAAGGCCAGCAGCGATGAGAATGACATAAATTTAAGTTCAGAATCAAATATCAAGTCATCATTGACCGTGGCTAAAAAAATACTTAAACTGTGAGAGGAAAAACAGCTTCAAAAAGTTGCGGATCAAGGAAGCAAACTAAACCTGACACGGGCCCACTCAATGTACTTTAAATTTAGAAACTTGTTTTCAGCGTTCATGAGTGGGCCTGTATCTGCGCAGACGCTCTCTCAGTGGAGTCACCTGCTCCCGAACGGGGTAGGACGAATGGGTTTGTCATTTCCTGAAGGGCCACCTTCATCGCAGCTGTTCCGCCACAAATCTCAGCCTGGGACAAACTTCCACCGCTTCCTTCAAAACCCAGACGCTTCCTGGATGCTACCACTGCGTGAACACCAAGCTGCCTATTAATGCCCTGCTCCAGGTGGCCTCTGCTCCAGCAGGAGTAAATATCAACAAATAAATACATATATATATGTGTGTGTGTGCCTGTGTATATATACATATATGCTTCTGGCAATGCCTTTCCAGTCTGCAAACCCGGCAGCCGAAGCGCCGCCCTGGGCAGCACAGCGCTGTCAGCAGAACTGCCACCGCCCCCAGCAAAAACCACCTCCTGTTCCGCAGAGCCAGGCCCTTTCCCCACTCCACGGGAAACTCTGCATCTCACTTTTGTCCTTCTGTAACATGCCCTTGCTTTGGGTTATTCTCATAAGCATCTTTCTTTTTTCCTTAAAGAAGTCTCTGACATTCTCTGAATCTCACCTAAATTTAAATTCGGGATGAGGGAAGTAGGATCTATAAAGAAAACTGAGAAGACACTGCCTTTAGGAAACATTCTGGTGACGTATATTACTAATACAGCATAAAGCATTATAGAAAGAAAAGAAATGTGCTCCAGCAGCTTATTTTTTAAATTTTAACGCGTGACAAATAATATCGCAAGGGCTTCGGTAATTCACAGCAATATCCAGATAACAATATTATCTATTACTTCCACTTCAGATGAGATCAATCTTGTCATTCCACATACTTTTAGTGACATCTTTTCAGATCTCTGCCTATTCCTTTGATGGGTGGTGGAGAAAACCATATGTGCAGATCCATGCAGCAATGAACTTTCTAAGCCAAACACAAGCACAGAAACATTTCTAGGAGAGAGCGTCTTGCCAAGACAAACAAGTTCTGCCAACATTTTAACAGCACAGAAGGTCAGTTAGGTGATAATTAAGTCTAATTACCATTCTCATGAACTGCAACATCTTTTCACTTGAAGGCTCTTAATGCTCAGAAAAGGAAAAATTTTTATTTTATATTTTCCAAGAATCAAAGTAATGAGACATTCTCATCTTCGCTTTAAACATGAATCATCACTTACCATCAGACAGAAAAAAGGTCCGTCATGATTAAGAGGAAGAGATTTGTGCAGTTTATTCAACCACTAACACTTCCCCACTCCTGCTCTTCCCTATTCCTCCGCAGTAATTTTACAGGGTTTTTTTCTCTTCTGTTCAGCACCACTCAGGTTTTTTTCATTATCCCACATTTTCTTTTTTTCCTTCTCATAGTTTTACAACCTTTCTGCTTCCCATTTTGCTTTAGCTCCCTATTTTTAATCCTCCATTTATCTTCAGATCTCCCTCTGCTCCCCCAGCAAGCTGCAGACCCCGACAGCGGTGACTTTCTTCAGCTTCCGCAGACAGGCTGCCATTGCTCCCGAGCTCACCTCATCCGGGGAAAGGGCGAGAGAAAAAATGGTGAGGAAAAGACTTTTTTTCTTTCTCCACAACACAAAGTGAGAGAGGAAAAAGCCAGGAGAAAGACAGGGAACTGCTGGGGAGAGTCCAGCAGAGGGTGAGAAGGTGCTCAGGGCCCGGAGCATCTCTGTGCTGAGGAAAGGCTGAGAGCCCTGGGGCTGTTCCGCCTGGGGAGGAGCAGACGGAGAGGGATCTCATCAATGCTCAGCAAGAGCTAACGGGCGGGGGGCAAGAGGATGGGGCCAGACTCTTCTCAGTGGTGCCCATGACAGGACAAGGGGCAACGGGCACAAACTGGAACACGAGAAATTCCATCTCAACCTCTCGCCTGAAGCCTCATACAGTGTGCTCTCATACTGCGAATAGTCTCTGAATAAATAAAAATGACAGTTTTGGTCACCATATGGTACTTCGGGTTCCACCTGTCCTACAGGAGATTCACGTGTCACCAGGGAATCACTTTGCTTAGCCATCCCTATGTCATGTAGGGCTTTTTATTGTAGGTGGGGCAGAACACAAATCCACAGCACCCTTGGTTTACTTCCAATTATATTAATCTTTTGCATCTATAAGATTAACTTCCCCTCCCACATATCATTCATGCCTGCAGCCCTGCTAAAACACGTGGACTGAAGTCCTTGACCCACTGAGGTTGCTGGAGTTTTACACAGAACTTCCAGAGCTTAAATTTTAGTTTCACTTCCCCAGCTAATATATGACTTCTCTGATTATTTTAAATCTATCTATTTCTTTTTCCGGTCTTGCTGGGTTGAAAAAACTTCAGAGATGTAAAAGGATTAAGCTGTTCTTCCGTCATTTGCAACAGCGTAAAACGATCCTGGGACATTCGGGTCTTAAATGCTGTCTACAGGTTTTGCTTGCTTGGCAGTCCAGCATCTTATAGAATCACAGCATGGTTCGGGTTGGAAGGCACCTTAGAGATCATCTAATTCCAATCCCCCGACTATGACAAAATTCCAACTGGCTGTTGCTGAAATAACGCTGCTGTACATAGAGCCCCTGGACTCTGCGTATTACAAGACCAAACGACACAGCAGGTTTACTCTTTAATTTGGTACAGGTTAAGTGAAACTCTGGAGTCCAAGTAGTTCAAATAGTTTCACGTTTTCTCACCTAACAAGGCAAAAATCCATCCAGCTAACAGCGGAATGGCAACCAAAAACCCCACGGCTTGTTCCTTTGCTCTCCAAACCTGAAAGCCGTCTTCCCAGCGCCCGGCCCGCGCAGACGCCCCAAAGCGACCCATCAAGCCCTTCGCGCTTCAACCCAGCGGTGAAGCTGCTCCAGCTGTTTTCCAGATCAAAAATGTTACTGTCATTTCTGCGATCGCTGCGTGCTGCGGGTTATGTAAGGAAAAGGCACGTGTCCCTCTGCCTGGAATGCAATTAATTTCCTCCCTCCCCACGGAGAGCGGGACCTAACAATTCAGACAGTCTGGATGCTCCAGGTTTGCGCGTGGCCAGAGAGAATGGTTTTCCCCTGGAATTCCTCCTCGTGGTAACCCGCTCTTTGTACGTGCCAGTCTTCTGGAGGGCTTACACGCAGGGTGTATTTCACAGTTGGGAAAAAAATAAACACCACCGTCCTGTTTATACATGGCTGTAGGGCACTAAGAATGCTTTGTTGCAGTTCTTTATTTTAACCAGACTTTGCTTTATGTTGGAATTTAAAGTATTCTAAATAAGCGTGCTAACTAGATGAAGTAATTGCTTCCGATCTGAAATCAACCACTATACTTGGTATACACCTTGGTATGCAAAAATAAGGCATGGTACACTATTAACTTTAAAATAGCGGCATAATCTCATCTTAATTTACAAATACCCAAATATCACGCAGGCGGTTAAATTCAGACTCCATAACGTGTAACCGCTTCATGCAATTTGCTTGTAGAAAGAGAACAACCAGAACTCCTTCGCTTAAAACGGTGCATTTAAACAAACTCATTTCCTCGGTGCAATCTTTTCTGCCCCGTGCCTTCCGTCTCTGTACGTGCAGCTAACCCAGGGACATCTCTGTATCACCGGTGAGATCTGCCGCCTTTCCCCGTCCCTAACGTCCCTCCGGAGTTCCCGTGACAGACATACGAGGGGGGGACCAGCCGTAGGCCAGGGTGGCAACTGAGATGAAACATTAACTTAGCACTTAACTGCAGCAATTTCCTTTAGCGTGTTATTACTTGGCTCAGCTCGTTCTGGATCTCTGGCAGGGTTTACAGCTGACTTCTGCGGGCAGCACCTGCAGAGGTTTTACTGTTCTTACCTGGTTAAATAGGCCAGAGCCAGCTCACATCCCGACGGCTTTTTGGGCTCTGCCTTTTTAGTAGAGATTCCAGCTTCCCTCATCAGCTGTTTTTCTTTCTTCTTGCGCTCTTTCTTCAATTTTCGTTCCAGTTTCCTCCTTTCCTCTGCCGTAAGTTCTTCCTCTTCTTCTGTTGCCTGAAATAACCAACATTTAAATGAAGTGTTTAAATTTCTATAGGAAAGTGAACAAAACATGCATCAGTGCAATTGAAGGGCACAGGTAATATTTAAAACCAGAAGCTTCAAGCTTTTATTTTACTGCTCGCTGCACTTCCCTCACCTCTCTACTCTGCTTAATGCACAGAACTGTAAATACTGCACGTGCAGAAATCTGCAGAACAGCCCTCTACAGACGATGGTACCGTTCTCAGCGGTAATCTGAGCACCGTCTTGCTACGTATTAATCATCGTATCGACGACTTGTTTTCCTGTTTGCTCTCCCATACTCAGACCTGATGGGGGAACGGGAACAGCAGGGGCTGTTTCGTGGTGGAGGGCGGGTACGGATTATTTTTTACAGCATACACACATTTAAGTGTGAGAAGGAAAGTTTCCTTAAGATCCTCAGTTTCTGGGGCTGTTTGTTGTCTAACCTCACACTTCCCTGGGCTGAGCAAACCTCCGTCTGCCACACAGGGGCTTCACCTCCATTATCCCAAAGGGGAAGACGTGACAACTGCCATCTTCATCCAAGACCTCCTGGAGATCCTTTAGCAATCTTGGGTAAACACATGCACAATCTTGCATAAACAAAGGCTGAAGTTTCTTTAGGTTTGTAGACAGCATCGTTAATTATTCACACTGAAAACCAAATTGCTATAAATATATCCATAAGCATACTCCAAATGAAAATATTTATTTCACGTACAGATGAAGAGCATTAAATAGATATGCCGAGTTTACCGGGGAAAATCCAGGGTGAGATCACACAATGCAGAAATAAAAAGCTGTTCCACAGCAAGTAACTCCAGGGACTCCTGAAGTCTGAGAGAGGTCCACTCATGTCTTTCCAGGCAATGGTCCCACTGAATTGTTTAGCATCAACTAGAAGCATAAAAAATCGCAGCTGGTCTAATCCTAGACGGCTGTTTACCCAACACTCTCCCCGAGATTTACTCTTTACAGAGCCCTAACTCCTCTAATGACCATCGTACACAGACCTGCACAAAATTGGCAACAAAAGTAGCTTCTGGGTATCCAAACCCCCATGTACCTCTGGAACAGGAGGGATTTGGACACTGTGAAGCCACCTCTTCTGTGCAACCTCCCAGCAACAACCGAGCGATGAAAGAATACGAAATTCTGCAAGCAAGACTCTTACACTGTATTGGTGTTGCTTTTGGATATTTCCAAGCCTAAGACTGAAGGGGTGGTGCTAATTCTTATCTTACATGATAGTTACAGACCTCACACAGTCCCAATTAGAACTTTGATACCTCCATCGTGGTTGAAGGACCTGCCGCTGCTCAGCCACCTCCACCGGCCAGGCACCGCGATACAATGCAGGCTAAAAAGAATGAACGCTGAGGAACATTAAATACCACCTTCTCTTCCAAGTAAGAATGGAAATCCAGTACCAACAATACCGTAAATAGCTTCTGTCATGAGCTCAGGGTTTCTAGCTCCTCTTTGCTGTACCGCTGCCCTGCTCTCATTTGGAGCCAACTCAAAACTGCAAACACTGACACACTTCTAAATCAGGGGCTCGGACTGGAATAGGTTGTCAGGCCCCTGTTTTTTTTATCTAACCATATTCAGCATCTTCTGTCGAGACTGTTTAAATATCCTGCTCATTTAACATTTAACAAGACATTTAACAAGCAGGGGTGGGGCTGCGGGCAACGCTATGGAAACACAAAGGATTGCAGTAACACGGAACATGAGAGAGATGTTGCCCAAACAATAATGATTTGCCAATGACTCCATTAATTAGGCCACTTCCTTAGCTGTACCGGGTTTGTTCAGACAACCTGAGCAAGGGACAGATTCCTGTGAGGCCAGGCTACACCTGTAAGAAGATGGGGGCTCTGGGTAGGGAAAACCACCCACAACAGCATGGACATGGCACGGATGTAAGGTGGCCCAGGAAACATCTACCTGACCTGCACACAACCGGACTTTGAAGCAGATTCCTACACGACAAGGACAGAAAAATGGGAGACTGCATGCAAGTGTTTGCTGAGTTATTTAAATTGTAATTCTTCTGCTCAAAATAGAGTGCACTGCTTCTGCCAAATCTGCACATCCCTCAGACGCTTCAACCACCAGCTGCCAAAGGTGGAGGGTGATGAGACAAGTAAGGTTGTCCTGGGGAGCCACCCGTGCCCACGGCAGCTGAATTAGCACCTCACACCCCCAGGCTGGGGAAGATGAAGGAGTTGAACCACCACCAGCGTTCCCAGAAACAAGAATTACATTGGCAGACTGGACTAGGTTCGGATCCAGCAGCTTTACCATGGCATCGTACTTGCCAGGGGAGGTCCTCTGCTCGAGCGTCGGGAACCCACGGAGGCCAACCAGGGCAAGAGAGACGCTCTTCCTCCTCCCTCGCTCCCTCCTCACCTCTGCAGGGACCCAGAACTGAAACCTTGGTGCACGGGAACATCAGCCGCGGTATGGGAAGATTGGTTAAAACCACTTCATAAACTGACAAATCCTCAGTGCTCCTCCAATTCGTGTTTGTCGAGTGCTTTCAAGCATCCAGAGATGGTGCTAAATAACATTATTCTCGCCGACATTAAGCAGAGGATGGTTAAAGGGGACAACACCTGAACACGACCGATTTGCCAGAGACACCTGCCGAGCACCAAATACTTGTTCAGCGTCAATTCACCCGACTCATCTTTCCAACCCTCTGTTTTCAAAGGCCAAAAAAAGGGGCAAGAAAGCAGAAATCCGAAAAAAATGGGAGTGGGACAGCAAAGATTTGCTTTTTTTGTTTAAAATACTTTCTAGCTTTTTTTATGGAAAAGCCAGCAATCATGTGTAAACACATGCAAAAAAGCAGCATATGTTGCATTTGTACAGAAGACATTTTATAACTCATGCTGAGAATAAAATAATATTTAGGGTGAAGGTAGGTACGTAATTGCTATACAGGAAACAACGTTTTCATTTGAAAAGCCACCCTGGTACTCACTAAAATAACAATCCAGCCACACAAAGCCCAGGAAAACACTGAGGGTGGTCATTTATAAAGTGTTTGTAAAAGATTACTACAGCAGCTGTCCAACAGACGACACACTACAGTTAATCTTCTTTTAGAAATAATGTAATGAATTTGTTTACTTTTCTGTGAGCCATGAAGCTTTCAAATAAAGCGACTGTGGCACATCATTAGGGCTGCTCTGATAAAGAGGCCTCGGCTTCTCCGCAGTACAGTAAATGTGTCTCCATCCCCCCCCGTCCCCCCGCATTCCTCGCTTTAGCAAAAAGCTCTTTATCCCCCCTCCCCGCCCGCTCCAGTAAAACCACAAGTTGGTGCCTCCCTGGAGGACCCAAGGTAAATCCCGAGCCCTGAGGAGGTTTGTTGCCGGCATGACCAGCTCTTCTGGTCACAACTGCACTTTTATCCATCCATCCATCCATCCATCCATCCATCCATCCATCCATCCATCCATCCATCCATCAATATCAACTTGATGAATAGGCTGGAGCCCCTCTGCTGTGAGGACAGGCTGAGAGAGCTGGGGGGGTTCAGCCTGGAGGAGAGAAGGCTCCAGGGAGACCTTCCAGCCCCTGCCAGTCCCTAAAGGGGCTCCAGGAAAGCTGGGGAGGGACTCTGGAGCAGGGAGGGGAGCCACGGGACGAGGGGGAAGGGTTTTACACTGAAAGAGGGGAGATTTAGATGAGATCTGAGGCAGAAATTCTTTGCTGTGAGGGTGGTGAGCCCCTGGCCCAGGTTGCCCAGAGAAGCTGTGGCTGCCCCATCCCTGGAGGGGTTCAAGGCCAGGTTGGACAGGGCTTGGAGCAACCTGGGCTGGTGGGAGGTGTCCCTGCCCAGGGCAGGGGGCGGCACCGGGTGGGCTTTAAGGTCCCTTCCAACCCAAACCATTCTGATTCTATGAATCTAGTACTACATCCCGCAATCTGTCCTTGACCGGTTTTTAATTTGAAAGCCTCAAGTTTTATTTGCTTCATAAAACACCTACATTTGGCGCTATATTCCCCACTGAAGCTGAGGGCAGTTTTATCGCAATTTAGAAAAAAAACACCACCACAACCAAAAGCAACCTTCCCCAAAACCTGAGACTGAAAACAAACCCAAACCTTTCACTGGAATTTACGGCCTAGCTGTATTTATTTTAACTTGCATGACCTCTATTATGATACTCTACTGACACATCTCTCCTTTCTTCAAACCAACAGCCTTTTTTTTTTTAATTCCACTTTCCCTGCACCATTTGTGTGACTGTTTTTGAAAGATGTGTCTGCCACTCGGATTAAGAGTATTTAGTATGTCATTATTTAAATTAAAAAACCCCAACCAACAGGACTTCATTGTTTTGAGATCGTAAATATTCCACCTTGTCCCCTTCTATATTTAAAAAGTGACATCGCAATTTGTAGCGCCCCAATTTAGCCTTAACTCCAACATTGTAAAGTCCCCATTTGAGCGCGGGAGACACTTGTTTATTGACGTGATAAATTTAAACCACATGCATACAGAAAAACACAACACTTGCTTATTTGCAAAGCCTGCTGAGAGCCACCACACCGCTGTGGAGCACGGGCTCGTTAGATCTCAATCTAAACAAGGTCAGGCCAGGGCAGCGCCCTTGAATGAATGACATCCAGAGGGGAGCCGGTGGGGTTGTCGTGATTAAGGAGGTGGGAGTCTTCCACTTGGAAACATTCCAGAAGGGCCGAAGAGGTGCTAAAAGGGATATTGCCACTGAATGCCATATTTTCAATAAGACAGACCACCAAATCTTTGACACTTACGCTCATAAAAATCCATCTTTGCAAGGGTACGGAGACGTGAGCGCAGACATCTTCAGGCAAATTCCCCAAGTCCACACCGTACCACGCCGTGCGTCCAAAGGGCTGGGACTGCCAGGGCAGCGCCTTTCCTCGGCCTCGGAATTCCTGAATCGCACCTGACATGGTCACGTACTGTAAATAGCCTAACGCATCCGATTCAAAATATCTGGAGGCTTCAGCTGTGGCAGTTTGAGATACTGGTTAAAGTTTGCCATTATCCTTTGTAATCTGGAAGTACCGCATTAATGTAAAACATTTTGGAAGTGTTCTTTAGAAATGAGTTGACCCATCATGAAAGGGGAGTCGAAGCAAAGCATTTAATAGTGTAAAGCAGCGCTGCTAAGCAATCCAGAACTGAGAAGAATAACTATAACTGCAAGAGAAACTGGAAAAGGCGAAAAGATGTACCCAAGGTAGGATTTCTTGAAGACACCCGACCCTTTTTTCTGCAGCAAGAGCAGCAAACCCAAGCAGTTGTAGTTCTTCAGAGACCGCATCTGCGTAGAAGTTTATCCTGCCAGGGGACTGTGAAGCTGGGCAACCAGTACCAAGGCGGTACTAAGAGCGCTCCAACGGTATTGTGTTTCAGCACAGCAGTAAGTGCATTTTTTAATTTGTTTCCACATTTATAGTCACCCAAAGGCCCTTGACTGCCTCA
Source organism: Rissa tridactyla (assembly GCF_028500815.1). Taxonomy (NCBI): domain Eukaryota; kingdom Metazoa; phylum Chordata; class Aves; order Charadriiformes; family Laridae; genus Rissa; species Rissa tridactyla. Next base: position 2,197,117 of record NC_071473.1, read on the forward strand.
TGCTGGAGTAGAATCGAAGACATCTTCTAAAGACTTCTGCTCCTCCTCGCCACCGTTTCAAAGACTCCTACGTGTCGCCGGCACAGAATAAGGCTGACAAAGAGTCAGAAACTCTGAAGAACTGCCACAACGAGCCAAATACTCATTTATTACAAATTTGCCTTTGGGATTTGCCTGTGTAGGTCTGAACCTTCCACCTGGCTCAGGGGTTTGGCTCCGCTGCCAAACCTACAGCAGGAACCACAGACCGAGCCACACCACCAAATTTACTAGTTATTAGGACCAGTGAATCCAGCTCCTCCAAAAGCCAACAGACTTTTAGCCTTTTCTACCAGCACAGCAACACGAGTCTGTACAACAGCAAAGCAAGCAACATCAGAATTTCAGAGGAATAAATTACAACTTAACCAACGTGACAAACATATAAAAAGGGCGTCAAATTTTTGAACTCCAAAGAGAAAGATGGAGAAATGGATGATACGGCTTATTTCACAGGCGGAGTATTGTATCGCCTTGTTTGTTCATTAAACTCATGTTATTTCGTAAGTTTTAATATGGAGAAATGTCAAAAGGGGCTTTGTTCACTGAGCACGAGCTGACGAGGAGCTACCGACCCGTCACGCAACGGCTCCTGCCTACAAGTAGCCTTTTGCCCCCAAAATGCCCCGTGCACGCCACCAGCGTGCAAAACGTTCTGCTTCCGTCTTACACAAGACATAGGAACCCAGATAAATAACTGGCCATCTGCCAGCTTAAAAACAAAAAGCGCAATCTATAAACACACTTCAAAACCTCCGAAGAAGAAAGGCTGGCAAATCCTTAGACGCAAGGTTCACAAAAGCAAGGTTGACAAATGATTTACTCCCCGAGGCCGGCCAAAGAGCTGGGCTCCAGCTACAGCATTTGCATAAAGCACTGCACGGCCATACGGAATTTAAATAACTATTTTCTATCATTTACCACCTTATGAAAAGCAGAAGTACGACCAGAGACGGCCTATGAAATTTCATTACCATGCAGAAGGCAAATTTTGAATGAAAAGTAACGTTTATGGAAGCATACCTCCTTACAGCACGTCCATAGCACTTACAGAGGAAGATTTTTTTGAAATTATACATCACTTAAAGAAAAAAAATAAAATTTTCCATAAAAGCTAGGTGTTTTTAGAAACTCAGCTCCTCACGACAAAACCACTGGGAATAACTTACGCTAAATTAATTTGGAAAGGTTTCTGTAGATGCAACCCAGGCAGAAAAGCCTCAAACAAGTTCTGCAGGAAGCCAGATTTAAATAAGAACAAGCTTTTTATCTTTCTGATCCAGGAAAGGATTCTTTTAGTGGTCATGCACATGTTTTCTTAAGGGGGGGAGGAAAAAGCATCCTTGTGTACACAGCTATGGTATCTCACCAGCACAAGTGAGGAGGCAGCACCCTAAATCTGCAGCTGTCATTTAGAATAGAGGCACTTTTATTAACTTGAAACCGGGCTTAATTTACACCTATGTGATCTTTACCTCTTTCATACGCTTACAGCCAGTTCTGAAGAGCACATCAAGCGTTATCATCAGGAACCGCTGAATAAGAAGAAATCGAACAGTTTACTAAATTCAATGGAAGCATTCACAGGCACACAGAACACCAGGATTTACAAAACCCTTGCTGAATTCCACTTTACAGATTGTTTGCTCCTATAAAATACATACTGTAGCAGACCAAGCTCTAAGGCATAAATTAGTACCACATTTTATTTCTCGTTTTTCTCCACCAGTATCACAGTCCCGCATACAACAGAAACATTGAAGACACCACCGCGACTGCAGGCTTGGGGAATGCAGTCCTGCTTCATTTGCAACTCCAGCGCTGCCAGGAATTTCCATGTATTTGTTGAAGGATTTTGCTTACTCTCTTACCCTTAATTAAACCGTGTTAACCAATCAGGCGAAGACGGAATTAAAAAAGAAAAAAAAAATCATAAAAGGAAACCCCTTGGAAATTATTTGTATCCCCATCCCTGTGGCTTACACACAGCCCTTTTAACCCCTCCCCAACAACGCACGGAGGAATTTTAATAGAAGGAGCAGGAGATGTTTTCACCGCCACCAAAGTCGTCCCCCTTTAGGGGCGAGGGGGCTGCCAATTTCTTCCGAAGTTTAAAAAGCCTTTGGGGGCTGCGAGAGGAGGTGGAAGCAGAGCACAGGCTGTTTTGAAATCCTTGCCGGAGAATTTAAAAAAATAAAAAATACATTACCAAAAAAAATAAAAAATAAACCAAGCCCAAACCACGAGTTCGCTCCCGGCCAATGGCAGAGGTAGCGGAGGGTGTAGGCAGGTTGCCAGGCGAGCTCGGCAGCGTGACCGCGCTGCATTGAGTTGCTTTAATGAAAGCCAGGAAAGAACACATTACACAGTGTTTCTTCTGCGAGCCAGCGAGCCTCCAGTGATTGAAATCAATAAAAACAGTCGGCAAGGGGCCCAGTGGGGGAAGAGAGAAATCTCCACTCCAGCATTCAGTTTGCTTTCCACTTTCTCCCTCCCTCCCCGTCCCCCCCCCCCCCCCCGAAGTTAAACTCCAAAGATCCCCAGGACAAGCGGCTTCGCTCCCGGCGCTGGGAAGAGGCTGGTGGGGATTTCAAGGTGGCGAGCGCGTCCCCTTCGCCTCCCGCCTTCCCTCTCCCCTGCCGCCGCGGAGGAAACAAACGGCTCCTTTGGAATTTTGAATCCTGCCTGGAAAAACTTCCATCGGACAAGTGCAGCGTTCTGCATTTCAGGAAAGGGATGGATTTTACGGTGGGAGAATGCTAAAAGGTGAGAGGGGAAGGAGAAGCAGGGACCTGGTTCAGTCAGAGCTAGGATGTCCACCACGGCGGAAGGGACTTCGGAAGCTGCGGGAAGGACGGCGAGCAAGCGCCTGAGATCGGCACGATCCGCATCCTAACGAGGTCGAAACCTTCGGGAACAAGTTATCGACCCAGGTAAGCAGAACCCGCTTTTACCCATCCTCTGTACCGCGTCCCGAATGCGAGCGAGACATTCCTGCTCCGGGCTCTGCAGCCCGCCCCGCGTCCGCCCTCGTTAACCTCGGGCAAGTTAATGCTAAGCTTGTCCCGTCTGAAAATCGTGTCGGGCCGCTAATCCTTGCTGAACTATAAAACATGCACAAAAGCCCTTTGTTTACCGTTTTTGTGCTGAATTTGCTGGTTGACAAGGTAGGAGGGGGCTGCTGCCTAAGTCCAGGAGGGCCCGCTGGGAGTCGGGGAACACGGACTGACACCGCACGCCGGAGCCGGCTGCGATCTGAGAGAGTGCCAGTAATGAATTTCTAATATGGGCCATATTTATCTATTTTATTTATGTATTTTAATCACCATAGCAGCCACATACAGTACATACTTGCGCCGAGTTCCATGTGCTGATCCGTACCACCAATGACAGCAACTTGCACGGGGGCTCGGCTGATGGTTTTGTCGAAAAGAACTTTGCAATCACTTGTTAATGCAGCCAGTTTCTGGCACGTAGTTCAGGATTGACCGACATAGGTTTACCCAGCACGTGTATACTCTGCCATTCCCCTAACGCACGCGGGTTTTATACGGATAGCCCTATAAAAATGGGAAATAGACAAATCACAGCTGTAGATCACAACATCCTTCTCAAGTTTTTGGCCAACTTCAGACGATTTATTGAGCCTTCAGCGAGACACGAAGGGTGAAATCAAAGCCTGCCTTTGCATGGCAAGCAAAACCGATGATAGCTACGGCACTTTTTCAGGAGCGGCAGGAATTCACTGGGAAAGGCAATACATAGGTGCCCATGGAGAAGAGCAGCCATGCTTGTCCCCTGGGTGCTGGCCATGATGAGATGTTGGCCACCATGAGATGTTGGCAGCAGCAACACGCTCGCTGCCAGAGAGCTGGGGAGGGACTGGAAGCCTTCGCTTCCACTCAGGACCCCCCAGGGAGATGTTTCGACGCCTCATTATCCCATCCCTGTAGGGTACAAAGACAGCCTGCATGGCTCTGATGGGAGAGAGAAGGGGCTTCCCAGCGTCTCCTCCGTCTCAGGACCACCGCACAGAACGCAAGGATCTAGTACAGCAAGTGCTTACGTAGTTCTGCAGGTGCAAATGTTGCTCTTTCTTTGGAAAATGCAGCCTTTTAAAGGCGATTTGATTATTTTCTCATCACATGGAAATGACCCATGCACTTAAAGAGTGACCTGGAGAACAACCCCATGACCAAAAGTAAGGGACTGTTATTTTTAGTTTTAAGCATTTTTAAAGCATGAAAGCATGTTCTGATCAAGCTATGAAAATAATTGAGGCTATACTGAAATAATAATAAGTTTTTGCGCCGATTTTATCAGTCCGGTTTTGAACTCTTCATAGAGAACAGTCGCAAAATTATAACTGAAGATGTAACTAAAGAACAGTAATTTACAATTAAAAAAAAAGCAAAGTTGTGATTCATAAGAGAAGACGGCCCCATGTGAGTTTTTGGGCATATCCACAGACCCAAGATTCACCTCCCTTTCCACAGTTGTCAAGATCTGTTCCGTGTTTTGGCTCCCCCCTGCCCGGATCCCTTGCAGCAATGACAGCACCTTCACAGCTCGGGAATCACAGCGCTCACTCCCACACCCATCACCCAGCCTGTTTTCCACCGCTCTCCGAGCTAAATTTATCCTCATGCAGAGGAACTCACTGAAGTCTTTGCTTAAAATTTCAAGCAAGGCAGGCTTAGGTGAGACCTAGGCAGTGCAAATCACTTGTACCGACGTTCTCAAGCTCAGACGATATTCCTCCCCATTACTCTCTCGGCAGAAAATACAAATATTATCTTTAAAGCCGAGTGCAGGGTATTTTTTGTTCCTAGTGATGCATTTTGTCAGAAGCTAAGTGGTATGAGTTTCCACAGCATTTGCTGCTAATGGAACGCGTTCTTTTTCAAACACACAGCATAGAACAAGAAGTACCGTGTGTTTTCTTATGCAGAAGAGGCTTTGACCACGCAGAGATATCCCAGCAGCCGTGCCACAAGGCAAGACCTGTCCAAGTTTTCCAGCCGTGCCAATGTCATTAAAGCAGATTCCCTGCACAGGGACCCAGTCCTTCGGGCTCTTCCCTGAGAGTATGGAGGTCTGGAAGGATCCTGCGTTGCCTTGCTGAGTCGGACACGACAAAATAGAATCACTGGGAACCTATTTCTCTCATTTCTACTCGTCGTGATAGTCCCACATCCCCAGGAGTACCTCATCCTCAACAACAAGTCACGTCTTCACCACAGCCAAGAGCTCCTAATAGTTCATGCCAATTGTCCGTACAGCAATATATGCTGGAAAAAGAGCTCTTTCATAACAGTACATAAAGTTTTGTAACAGTCGGCAAAGGTGGAAGGACAAACATTTTGTTTTAACCTCACCTACCTGAATCGTTATGAAGAGAAAGATCTGTGTTTCTACAAAGCAAGTTGAATGGCTATTCCAAAAATGCTAAAATTCAACAATAAAAGGGCAAATATCAGGGTCTGCTGAACACCTGGGTAGCCCATCTGGGGCGAAACATAATACTTGTGTCTGCACTGGTGGAAAGAGTGTTGCTATCCCTTCCAAACAAACATGATCTGACACTTCTTGAATACTGTAAAGCTCCGAGGTATCTCCTTTCTCATTTACACCAGCGGTTCATGCTTGCACTAATTAATTCATCAGCTCTGTATATTTAGTTTGCTCAGTCTCAAACTGACAGCTTTCTCTGTAATGTACCTATTCTGGCTCAAAAATGGAACATAATTAAGCATACCATTGGAGAAGGTACATTTTCCCCCATCTATGGGAAAGATGAGTGACGGAGAAGACTAATTATTAAATGAAAAAAAAAAAAGGTTATCAATCCCCAGGCAGGCATAAGGAATCCTTATGTTTTACTTAAGAAGGAATTTTTTGTTTTTAACAAAACCCCTAAAAAACCCTCATACCTCTTTAGCAACAAGTCGTCATTAGCTTCAGCCCCAGAGTTCAACAGGGTGTGCAGCCAGAGGGAACTACTGTCCTGGTACGTATCCTCTGCTTTCAACCTCTCTGTGTTCTTCCATTCAATTAAAAGAAAAAAATGATACCTCAGCAAATTCCTATTCATTAATTTCTTATTTAGGAAAACTAGTCTCACTGTACTTTGCTCTGCTACGATCTTTTTTAAAAAACACTTAAGTATTCCAGAATGTATTTCAGACGTGCATCTATTTAAATATTCAACGGCACGTGCACACATATGTAGGAACACGCAGTTTTCAACTTGTGGCGTACGAGACCCAAAAGGAGACATTCGAGAAAACGATTTGCTTTACAATAGGAGAAATGGTTTGGGAGGCAGAGAATCGGACCCTCCGTTTGGTTGTGAAGAGCGAGAGCCATCTTAACACAGAGTAAGGAACGGATGTCACGGACATCACAGATTTTTGCATCTGACTTTGCGTCCTGGGATAACCAGAGGAGGGTGACTGAGGCGATGACAATTCCTGTGAGATCATTATTCTTGTAAATACGTATCTATCGTTGCCGCGAATAGACCTTTGAACACCTGTATGCGGCACCTGAACCTGTTTAAAGAAACAAGTTCAGTTCCCACCAAACATCCTGTTTTCAGAAGTTTAGTCTGAAGGAGAAAGGTAAAGAACTCAGGGTTGTGAGGGTTGGCCTAAACGACACAATCTGGCGTTCCCGCAGGTCCGCCTGCGGCTCTCCCGACCACCACGGCCCAGTGCAGGTCATTCCATCTCATTAAACGGGACCGGTAGGCAGAAATACTTGGAATACATTACTTGGCAGTTTGAAATGGTCTCCTGAAAGTTCCTGAAGAAAATTCCATCCGTTATTTTCAGCACTTTGAAAGTCTCCGAAATTAATGCGCAATCCATTCCCAAATCCTATTTACTCAGCAACGCTTCACACGCTTTCTGTTCCGGGGAGCTCCCTGATGCCTCTCCGTCTCTGACACCAACTCTTCGGCTCTCCAGATTCATCCCACAGCCCTGGAGCGCTGCAGTGACATCTGGTTTTTATAGCGTCAGGTGTGCCCTCATTATGCTTTTGTGAGGCAGAGCAGAAAATTGAAAAACAATTATGATTTAAGACCCTAAATTAAAACCTGTCGACTCTTTAGTAAAAATACTCCATAAAACCCGTTGGTGTTTCAACAGACCACACTGAAAAACATCACTGTAAAAGCAGCACAAAACAAGGTGGTGGTGGTGGTTGCTTATTTTGGAATTAAGGCACGCAGCAAGTTATCCGAAAATAAAATCGTATTGATCTACATTTCAATAATAAGTAGCTTACGCATATTTGTAAACTAAATACTATAGTTTATGTGGATTGAACTTACAGCTCCTGTTAGTTTCAACGGCAGGCTTTACGTGCAGAAGTTACATTTTACACCTTTGATAAACCAAATATAAACACAACCGAAAATGGCAGTTGCCCCCATAATTATAAAGTTAAGTATAAAATAGAGCGGACAATTACCGATGGAATAACATGGGAAATACAAGAAAGCATGGACCAACCCACGAAGGGGGGCATTCAGTTTACCCCATACCTTTTCTGGTATTGTGTATTTTTGCCAAGATCAAGAGAAAGGAAAGTTTTAAGGCAGGAAGAGCAGAAACCTCTGCGCTGCAGCCAGGGCAGCACCGCAGATGGGCAGCAGAAATGCAGAGTGCCCAGGTAAATGTCGGAATTGGTGGCGAAAGAAAAGCCAACTTTTCCGTAGCGCACATGGGATAATGGCTAGAGCGGGAACAGACTGCAAAGCTTCCAAGGTGAAGGAGTTTACGCTTGGCAGAAGAAAAGGAGCACAAAGGGAGACAGAGATTAGCAGCAAACGGAAGGTCCATCTCAAGGGAAATTCTCATCATCAAGAATTTTTTTTTTTAAAATTTAACTAGTCTGGGAAAAAGCCAAGATGTCAGAATTTTTTTTTGAACGGCATCAGAAAAGCTTGATATTTCTTTTTACTTGCAAACAGTACAGCATACTTTAAAAGAGAAAAATCAAACTAAAATCAAAGCTAAAACACAGATTCTACCTTAACATGAGCCATTCCGGTATTACGAACGTGACATGATAAAGCAGACGTCATACTTCTCCATTGAAGATTAAATTAAAAGCCAAGATGCCTCCTACAACACTTTAAATAAAATTGCAATCTCCAAAAGAAAAAAAAAATCAAATTTGACAAAGATTTGCTCATTTTTTTCCTTTTTAAAGCTTTCTTTAGAAATGAGTACTTTCCCTTGGAACACTGGGAGCTAAAACCATGCTGGAAGGTGGAAGGGCAGCAATGGAGCGCTGACCTCCTGCCGGTGACGCAGGCAGCGTGGCCACTGAAACGGGACGTCAGGGCCACCGGGGAAGCGCGGGAGAAGCCAGGAAGGTCACCACTGAGTTTTCTTTCAAGATAGCAAAGACAAAAACACTGTACTTCCCGCACAGGATTCCTCCAGGTTCTGTGAATGAACTCTTAATTTATTTAAAGCTTACAGAAAATCTCCCATTGACCCTTAAAAACATCTATTAATTGACTCAAAAAATTCCAAAGCTGTTTTGAAGCACCAGCTTCTCTCCCCCTGTACATGACCAACCCCACGTCCAGTAACAGTAAGAGGTGCAAATTCACGATAAATTCCAACTTTCAAGTTATAAACAGGAGCATGATTCATACTTTTCCTGGCTTTGAAAGTGTTTACAACATACTTTTTTTTTTTTTTTTTGGTACCTCTACACCCAGATGTTGCTGTGATTAGACTGGGGATACAACTGGAAATGAAAGATAATGATTTGCTTCATCAAGCACTCTTGACAGCTTTCATGACAGGAAGCATGCTTCGTGTTGGCAGTTTTAAGGCAAACTTTGCTACTTGCCCAGAGTAACAGAAATTTAACCCAATTGTGGAACTTCTCTGCTTAAAAATTCCTAATTTTCAGGCGTGTGTTCAGCACAACAATATGTCACAGAACTGCATCGCCTCCTTTCCGACAGCGCATATTCATTTTTACATACATAAAATAAAAAACGGCCATAACTCCTAAAGCCTCCGACTGGATAAACATTCCCAAACTCTTGGTTTGTGTATATTTTTGCACACCAGCACATTGTTTCTGCCCCACTCAGCGCGGTGAGCAGGGCCCGGTGCGGGGCACAGAGCTGCTGCCCATCGCTCCCCGCGTCCCACCCAGGGCTCCCCGTCCTCGCGGGGAAATACGGCAACATGGCCCAAGGCCCCATCCTGCCCGGCAAAACATACACCATGGAGGGTGGAAACAGAATCACAGAAAAGTTCGTGTTGGAAGGGACCCTGAGGATTACCTCGTGCCCTGCCCTGCCCTGGGCAGGGACACCTCCCACCAGCCCAGGTTGCTCCAAGCCCCGTCCAACCTGGCCTTGAACCCCTCCAGGGATGGGGCAGCCACAGCTTCTCTGGGCAACCTGGGCCAGGGGCTCACCACCCTCACAGTCAAGAGTTTCTTCCTAATATCTAACCTAAATCTCCCCTCTTTCAGTGTAAAACCCTTCCCCCTCGTCCCATGGCTCCCCTCCCTGCTCCAGAGTCCCTCCCCAGCTTTCCTGGAGCCCCTTTAGGGACTGGCAGGGGCTGGAAGGTCTCCCTGGAGCCTTCTCTTCTCCAGGCTGAACCCCCCCAGCTCTCTCAGCTTGTCCCCACAGCAGAGGGGCCATACCTTATGAACAATAGGAAGAGAAAATCTGAAATAAACACATCAAACCACGTGGACAATATTCTAGCGTTTTCCACAGACAGAAAATCTAATGATTAGCTGTATGATTCAATTCGAGCTGCAGTCAGACCTAAATTTCAGGTGTTTTTAAGCATGAGCAGAGCCTTCTCTTACTGCCCTGCTAGACTAGGCTTGGCCCAGGGTGAGATATGGTGGGTAGCAGATCTTACAGATTCATTCATCTAATGACTAATCTGAGATGCAATTTCATAATTACTTTGAAGACTCCCACTGCTCTAAAGGCAGCCAAGGGACGTATTCTGATGCCCAGCCCAAGTGATATATACTGGAAAGTTCAAACGGCATGCAAAACGGAGAGCAAAATATAAACTCTGCATACATGAGGCCCTCACTGGCAAAATATATAGAATGTTCTCAAGTTGACAGTTTTATAACTCTAAATGGTTTCGCAAATGAAATCCAAACAAAAGAGCAGAGATGTACTCTAAATCACCCAGCAACTGCTGCTTAGAAAAACCAGCAGCCACTGACTCCAGCAAACAACAAGCATTGCTTTAAGCAAGCCTAACGAATGGGAAAAAGGTCAGGATTTTTTGTTGTTCTCCTTTCGGCTTTATTTTTCTGTATTCTTGAATCTATATGCATAATGATTGAGTCCACCTGACAAATCCTGTATACCCAACTATCAATCGCATCAACTTTTTATACGTCGAGAGCAGTCAGATAGGGAGTGATAAAAGGAGTTCAGGCAGAGGGCACATGTTAAGCAGCTGTGAGGCCGTTTAAGCTGTCTGTGCGCCTAAAAGCTTAATGTCATTACACGGAGCTCCGATTTCTTCCTCTCCCGCCTTATGCTAGAATATCCACATTATATATAATAGAAATTATTAACTGACTGGAAGAAATATAGTCACACAGTGACTGCTGCAGTACAAACAATACGCTTATGAATTAGATGTTGTATATTTTGCTTACAGTGAAAGATGACACAAGCAAATGCTTCTGTTTAGGCTCTAAAGAAAGCTTTACTTACAAATAAAAGAATCTCAGGTAATAGTTTCAGGAACAATTTAAAGCCGCATAAGTTAGTACCGCTGCCAAAAGACACATTCTCCATTTTCTCCCACCTCTTCCTGGGGTTGGCACAAGTGCCTGTACAGTCTTGTAAACTCACCTGGGTTAAAATCACCTCGCTATCCCCCCCGAAAGGTTGCTGTAAAACCAAATCAGCTCCTTAATTCCATTCACTGTGAATATTCTGCCAGCAAAAAGCGGAGGTGATAGAAAGGTGGAAGCACGTGGCTCTGCAGCTTGTGAGATCCCGTTTTTTGCAGCCTCTGGGTGAAGATACCATTCCTTAAATTAAATACAAGTGTTAAATACGCAATGGAATAAATATAAGTGTAAAATAAGTAATGTTGCTATGTGTATCCTACCTTCTAAGCACAGGGATGATGAGCTCCAGCTCGCCAACTCTCAAATTATCACAGATCTTTTGGTATTTGCTGCTTTTTAGGAGTGCCGTGCATCGCACGCGTTTGGGCTTTCAATTATTTCCCTCTAATTTCAAAATGACAGTAGAGGCCTCATAAAGGCAGAAAACATGATTTTTGCTTCCGAGGGCTGCTCCCACCACGGGTTTCAGTAAAAGGGAACAAGAAACTGAAGGGAGTCAGGAGAACTCATGTTCATGTGCAGGAGGGAGCAGGAGGAGAACCGAAAGTACAAGAGCCGGAGTCTCTGGTGGGCGCATGGGAGGACGCTGCGGGGCAGGAGGCGACCCTGCGAACAGATGGGGTAACACCAGGAGCAAACCAGGGCTGACGGATGTGTTAAACCACGTGAAATACCCCGAAGGGAGAGTGCAGTGGAAGAAAGGGAAACAAAGGCCAAAGTGAGAAAAGCGGAGGACACAAAACCCTTGAGCACATCAGTGATGTGACTGGAAAAGCTGTTCTTCTTCTACGTTTAGAGAGATGGTCAAGACCTCCCCAAAGCACAGGACAGAGCAGGCAAAGAGAAACACCTCCAGAGGGAGAGCAGGCGGCGCTCCCTGCTCGTTCCTCAGGCATGGGTGCTTACGCCGAGCACAGAACCTGAGAACATCACCCAGAAGGCAGCGACTATTCCTCAAAGTTAAGCAAACCAGAAAGCAAACAACAACGAGGCGGTATTTTTAAAAGTAAGATTGCCAATTTGTGATTTACCCCAAGACTGGCGATATTTTACACTGCGTATTTTCATTATCCAAAATGCGTCAGGCAAGCGTCACTCAGTCAGGAGTCCAAGAGAACCATTCTCCTTCTACGCAAGAGGGTGACATTTGCAATAGGACAACACGGACCCAATACCTTCAGAAGAACAACCTTTTGAAAAAGCTGTTTTTCTTGCAGATACAAGCAAGTAAATTAAAAAAAATAACTTCAATAGATAACCAATTTACAGATTTTTATAGCATACGGAATTCACATTTTCACAATACCGAAAGTATTAGTATAAAGGAGTCCCTCTCTGTTCTTCATCCTTGTAGGAGCTATTTGTTCAGTTATTTTCCCCCTTTAGAGGCTGCTCCCTGGCTGCTAGCGCTGTTACTCCTGGAGCGGCCATGTGTAACAGTTCAGCACACACACTGCCTTCCTCCCCATCCACAACTCCGCAGCACAGCCAGGGAACAGGCAGACGGAGGAGGAGACTCCAATCGGAGCTGTCGGCTTTTCCAGCCTTCTCAAGTTATACCTGCGGGGAGAAGATGCTGGGTAGCTTCCCATGTTTTCGAATGAGCGAGAAAATCCCCTTCGCTTCCTATCAGTGGTCAACAAACACAGCAGAAGCAATTTTTTTGCTTTTGTTGCAAAAATTCATGGCTTTGCTTGCTCATTCTGGGATGGATAATGGTACAAGTCAATTATTAAACTGCTCCAACAGTTTAACAGATGACGACTGAGTTCAAAATAATATTTCACTTTTATTATTTATCTAAGACCAGGCTGGACGGGGATTTGGGCAACCTGGTCTAGTGGGAGGTGTCCCTGCCCAGGGCAGGAGGGTGGAACGAGATGATCTTTAAGGTCCCTTCCAACATGATTCTATGATAATTAAATAAACAAACGCTACCATCTAATAATAACCCATACCCATAACTTTATTAAGATATCTAATCTAATGAAGAAAATAGATTCTCTTCACATCTAATACAAACGCAGATGCATGACCAGATGTGGCCCAGGCGGGTAGAGACAGGGGAGAAGGTGCGTTGCCACCCTCTGTCCTACCCTTTGTGTTCCCTCTTGGAGTCGCACCACATCTGAAGACATCCTTAACTTCAGCAATGACTCAAAGCAAGCAGCAGCACCCTGTTAAAAGTTAAACGCCAACAACCTTTGTCAAAGGGCTGATGATTATGTCACCAGAGCAGAGAAGAACCGCCGAGGTCCGTAACCCGGGGGGGGATACACCCTGCGACGTGCTGTACAGCCGGAACGGAGCAACCCTAAAGGAGCAATTGAGAATTTGAAAACTTATGGCAAAACCTTTAATTTGGTCTACTTAAAACTCTTAGTCATGGGAAGCGTGCAAAAATGCCCTTTACGTGCCTGTGTGTCTGAGCACACTCCTGTTATCAGCTACTTCGCGGAAATTCTTACACTAACGGTGCGAAAAGGGAGTCCCCAGCTTCCACTGCGAGAGCAGGAGGAGGAACGGCACCTCGTAGTCATGATTTAAATACCAGCCACTGAGACAGACAGTAATTAGACATCTAAATCCAACACCTCTCTCAAAAAAATGGAGAATTTCCACTTGGGACTGTTTTTACTTAGTGTCAGGACAGAAGACTGCTCCGCCTTCTGAACCCACCCGTGTAGAAACGCGTTTATCTCAAAATCAACTTGACGTTCCACTACCAACTTATCTTTTTGCCAAAAATATAGAGCTAATATAAAAGTAACCCAGCAAAAGAGTGTGTCTACAGCAGAAGCAATAACTCAAATCCGACACGCTGGTGCGCCTTTCTCGTCAGTAAAAGGGGAAAAGAAAATCAGTAAGAACTTCCATGGTTCAGTTGTTTTATGCAGAACTAAAAAAAAAAAATACTGAAAAATCAATAAGCAACCTAGCTTCGTAGTTTTTTCAATTTTGCTGTAAAATTGCTCCATTTTGCAACGCTGCTTTCTCATTTGAATGTCACATATAGGTATACTGATTTCACTCAATACCGACGGACTAAGAAAACGCTGTAATTTTAACTATTCTTTATATTTCCAGTTCCCTCAGAAGAAAAAAATAAAAAAATCCACATTACCAGCATTAGAGCTCTACAATTTGACTGGTCTTTCCCTAGTGAAACTACTAGAATTTAAACACACAGCTGCGCTATTTTAACGTGACTGCACACAACAGGAAGAATTATCCCAGTTGCGAAAACATTTGTCTGACTAATTCTCATCAGAAGGGTCTTTTATTTTGACCAAAATACTTGGGGTCATTGGTACAGAAGTAACGACACCAAAAAGCCTTCCAGTACAAAATGTCTAATTCTTCAAACATCAGGTTAATTTGTTTTCTAAATCTAAACCAATATTTGATGAGCTGAACAAATACTTGAAATGCATGTGGCTAGTTATCTATTTAGAAAGAGAACAAATTTATTTAATAGGACTTTTTCCCCCTTCGGTCACCCCAGAACAAAATTCACAAGATTTTCAGATTTATTTTTTTTTTTACCTGCTCTCCAATCGAACCCTTCTTAACAGGTTATCGGGGCAGTGGTGGGAAATGGGAAACGCTTTAGGAACAAGAGTGCTTTAATGAGAAAGAATAAATACGCTGCAAGGACTGATAGGGCAAACCACTCTCCACCTGCTCCCTAATGAGCAGAGCTGGGCTAGCTCCTCGTTCTTGCAACTAATAACATGTCGCTCAGGTGCGCCAGAAGCTTTATGAAGTGCAGGTGTACACTCCTGCTGGCCGAATTTTGCAGCAGGTAACACCTGCCCCTACAGCAGCGGAATAGGTCACCGTGCCATTTAGGTGACAGGAGTAAACGTTTGACGGTAGAAACATTCGTATTAAAATCTACGCAGAATTTATGACAGGCTGAAAAAGGCAAAGCCTAAGGAAGCGAAAAGCGTAACCATCTCAAGGCTTATCTTCAGTTTAAAACTGGAAGTATGATCAAAAGACTGGGAAAGAGTGGTTATTGGCAAATGAATAATCAACCCGGAACGCCTCCTAAACTGTTCAGCCTATAAATTTACTAGAAATAAAAGCAGAAAAATAACTTTCTAATACAGTTCCTCCTGCAAGCGATCGTCAAGTTTTTTTAAGCATTTTTTATCTATTCAAAGAGTAGATCTGCTGCCAAACTGTTTGTTTATCTTTCCTTTTAAATAAAAAAAACTGCTTTAAATCCCACATGGAGAGGTGTCGGAAACACAACCCATATAAGAGAGCACCCGGACTTCAAAAGGCGTCTGAAATCCTTCACCCGTAATAAAAGCCTTAAAACTTTCATTACCTTCTTTTTAGAATAAGGTTTG
Organism: Rissa tridactyla; assembly: GCF_028500815.1. Taxonomy (NCBI): domain Eukaryota; kingdom Metazoa; phylum Chordata; class Aves; order Charadriiformes; family Laridae; genus Rissa; species Rissa tridactyla. Next base: position 2,212,404 of record NC_071473.1, read on the forward strand.
TATTTGGAATCCAATCCAATTAGGCTTAATGTTCCCAGTACCGTCATGATTTGAAATACGAATAATTTTCATAATTCCGTCCAAAAACTTTTAAATGGTCGGTGTTCCTTCCAAAGTGACGCAGCTGCAACAGGACACCAACTGCACTTCAAAAGTCCCACGGAGGGAGACGCCGTTTGCGAATTCTGCTTCAGCATATGTTCAGTACATAAAGTTATTTAAGTGCTGTACAATAAATAATGCAGCAACACAGGCTTTCAACACATTTGGAAGTAAAGTCATAAAAACAGTCTTGTTTTGGCCAAAGTGCAAAAATTTACACGCAACAAATGTTGCAAATAGGAAGCCGCAAAATCCACTACAAAGATCGAAAGTTTTGTCACATTTTTGTGGCTCTTTCTCCAGACTGATAGTCAGAATTAAAAAAAAAACTAGACCAGAAAATACCTAACTTGCCTGGTTAGCAGGGTCTTTCGGAGCCGCGTCTCCATCCCACACGCGTGTCTCCGTGACAGCCGGCACCACCAGGAATAAGCCCCAGCAGCACTTCGGTACCTTCGTTAGCACCGAACCCAGAGCGCGAAGGGCTGCACAATAATTAGAGGAAAGTGGATTTATGGTATCGGTACAGGCAATGCGTTTAAAAAGCTGTAGTGGCTCCACAGTAATTAATAACTTCTTGGGATAATTGTTCACAGAGTAGTTGGCTTGTGGTGACTCTCAGGCAGCAATCTTGCAGAAATGAGTAATTAGAAATGACTACAGTAAAACTAAACGGCTTTGCCAGAAGCATTGGACAAAGCATCATCCTTCAGGAAGAAATGATGGGTGAGGGTGCACGCTGCGCTCCCGCCGGTTCTTCTGGAAACTCTTAGCTGGGGACACCTTGGGCAAAGCTGCAAAGTGTGTTGAGCGCTGGTGGGGACACTCTGCTCCACACACACGCGCCCGGACGGTTCTGTGGTTGCGTGGTTGTTCAATGCCCATGTCCAGCAGGGCAGGTACCACTGAGGGTGGGAGGTTCTCCACGGAGGAACACAGCTCCTGGTACACGAGGTAGCACAGGGCTTCTTGGTGTCTTCTCTCACAAAGAGCAGTACTGTCCTGTTTTGGCAGCACCGAGTATCGCCACACTGGTTGGTTTGATGTGGGCATTTTGTACAACGCCGGGATGATTTGGGGAGCTGTTGGCGTGAGATGTCAGTAGGATGGATGGATGGCTTAGGCTTCCCAGCTTTGTCTCCTCAAGGCCGGTGCTCCTTTCTTCTCAGCTTTTGAGTGAAGGGAATTGAGGAGGGGGAAGAAGTGAAAATACATCTAGGGTAAACGTCTCATAATAATTCAGTTTTGAATGCTCATACAGCTCACACGGCTGACACAACATCACTCACAGTTGTGAGTAATTAAAAACTGTAACTCAACAGATAAAAAGTGTTTGTAGGCAAAACCACAATCAGCTCCTCCCTTCCAGTTTGTAAAACTGTCTAGTAAGGTCTGAACTTCTATATTTGCTCATATTCTATCTGAAGGCATCTCCGTTCAAATGGCTTCCTCCTTGCTCCCTGATTAAAGATAACATATGGGACGAGAAAGAAACGAGTCTCTGCAGAGCTGTAGAATCACCGCACGGTCAGCACTGAATCACTACAGAACCCTTTGGCAGGATCGTTATTGAAATGCTACGTCTAAGGCAGACACCAAACTAACCCAGCCTCACCGTGCTGCACCCAACAACTGCCACAGACGGAACAATCATGGAATCCCAGAATGGTTTGGGTTGGAAGGGACCTCAAAGCCCACCCAGTGCCACCCCCTGCCCTGGGCAGGGACACCTCCCACCAGCCCAGGTTGCTCCAAGCCCCGTCCAACCTGGCCTTGAACCCCTCCAGGGATGGGGCAGCCACAGCTTCTCTGGGCAACCTGGGCCAGGGGCTCACTGCACTCACAGCAAAGAATTTCTTCCTGATACCCAATCTAAATCTCCCCTCTTTCAGTGTAAAACCCTTCCCCCTCGTCCCATGGCTCCCCTCCCTGTTCCAGAGTCCCTCCCCAGCTTTCCTGGAGCCCCTTTAGGGACTGGAAGGGCTTGGAAGGTCTCCGTGGAGCCTTCTCCAGGCTGAACCCCCCCAGCTCTCTCAGCCTGTCCTCACAGCAGAGGGGCTCCAGCCCTCCCAGCATCTCCAGGGCCTCCCCTGGCCCTGCTGCAAAAGAATTCACACGCTCCGCAAGGAGCACTCGTACCCCGGGCGCCAGCTTGTCAAATGCTGTTCCAGTCTGGAAGTTCAGAAAGGAGAGGAAACATGAGCATTTTTCTACTTTAAGAAAAAAAGGGAAAACAAAAATCTTTGAATACAACTCTTTCTCAGCACTGTTTTCATTATCCCAAGTCGCCATAAGCCCATATATTCCTGGTTACTGAAATACTGGGGGGTTAATGCAGGGGGGGAAATGCACTGAGAAAGTCAGAGTTTCTCTCTTTATCTCTCTTATTCTTACAATGTGGATGACGTAATGCAAGCACTTGAATTTTTTTCGGTTTGATTTACAGTATAAAAACCCAAAAATGACAAAAATACATTTCTATTTTAGTCTTTTTGGTTTTGCTATATTTTTTCATTACTTTATCTGGCCTTACATCTTAGGGATTCCCTTGCTCTGTCTGAAAGAAGAAAACTAGAGCGCTGTTACGCACACACGCAAAAAGAACGTTTAATATTCAGTCCTTTCAGCTGCAAAATCGAACGCGCCCAATGGAACACAGAAAGGCACCAGCATCAGGCATACATTTCAGACACACTACACAAGTGATCAAAGAAAAAAGGGAAAAAATCTGAAGTAAAGCTACTTGCCTAACGGACTGTGCATAAACCGTTGAGTCTTTTGAGTGGGATAAATATGTGTCAGACTGTGCTGCTGATGTGACCTTTTAATGGTGTGAGAACGATAAACAAAACTTCTTAAGGATAGACAACAAACTATGAAGTCTGCTGTAACGTCTGAAGGCCCAAACAAACAAATACACATCTTCCTTTTCCTGCCAAGACTGGTCATCACACCAGTGCTGGTGACGGATGCTACAGGCTTGGGAATGCTGTCACTTCTTCTGGACAATGAAACCAAACCACAGAAACCAGCGGGGGAAGCAGCCAAGTTTCACCACCCTCTTTGGGCATCACGGCCCTATAAATACCCCCCCAGCATCTAAACAAGGCTACGACCGTCATTCCCCTTGCAGGAAAATGATCAGTTGTACTACGCTAATAATATACTCCAAAACCCCGCGGAATCAGAATCCATTTTCATGTAATAACAGCAGAATGTGATTCCACACTTCAGTAATGACATTCTGCTGTAAATGCGCAGCAAAGGCGCGCGCAGCAAAGGCCGGGTAACGCAGAGCCAGAGAATTATGCCCAATCCAGTGACCAGGGAGGGCAGGGGAGGAGGAGGTGGGAGGACACGCGGGGAGCTGCCGTGGCCTACGCTGATAAAGGAGCTGGCTGGAACCGCTCCCCGCAGGAGCTCATTACGTACTGGGAGCACGATGCCAGAGCACAAGTGCTTAAAAATGAAAGCCGGCAACAGATATTCCTGTTATTTCGCTTGACTCGGGGAAAAAAAAAAAAAAGATCATTCACACTGACAGCTTTGTCTCCATTCGTATCACGAAGAGGACAATATACAATATGTTATCACAAGAAAAGCAATCGCAAGAAAAGCCTCTTGATTTCATTTAATTTAAAAAGAGACAGAACTGGGCCAATTTGATATACCATCGTGACTCTGCTTTGTTTATCAACAAATGCCACGTACTACTGCCTATAATTCAATTTTAGGAGTATATTATCTAGCAGTTTTACAATCCAGATCATTTTAACTACTGGAAGTGATATAAACTTGGACAAGGATAACATTCAACATTATCAAACGGGAGGCATCAGAGTTATGATTTCAAGGCACAAGTGGTAACTGGATCGGAAGGCAAAGTTCAAGAAAACAGTAATACTCTTGTGTATTAACAGAAGGCCTGTTCTGCTCCGTAGTGCACTACCCAAGGCCATTTCCTTCCTTAATATTAAAATTCTAATCAGCCTTCATTTCATCTACAGAAATTTATGACCTAGTCCAAGTTCTGCGTGTAGCTTTAGAAACAAACAGGCTTGGAATATGAGACCCGGCATGTTATAAATTCTTAATTCAACTATAAAAATCTGTAGATGCCCAAGCGGAGAATGTTTAAAACATGCCGAGTTCCTCCACACTGTGCAACACGGGGAGTTATCGCTACAAACGCTGCAAACGTCTCGGTCCCTAAATGCAGCTGTATTAATTACAGATTTGATGTTAAGAGCCCAGATATTGAACACTGAGGAAACTGGGCCCACTGCAGATGAAACGAGAATGGATAACTGTAACCACAAAAAGGAATTCTTTACCCGTTTGAGTTAAGCAGCGCTTTCCAAACTGCGGGGCGCTCGCTACGAGCAATATGTGTCTTGTAAGCGCTGCCAGAAACCTGAGCACCTTCTCCCAAGCGCTGCTGCTGTTAAAGCCGGTGCCTTTGGCAGGAGCTCTGTTTGAGGACTTGCAGAATACTGAAAAATAAGCTGTTGCTTCTAAACAGAAGAAATAGTTAGCTCGCTCAAACCCTTAGCTGGTTTTTTTTCTTTCGCTCCCAAAGAGACGCTTAGCTCTGACTTGAATATCGTATCTCAAAATTAAGCCAACAGCAAAGAAAAGGAAAGGGAAGTCTGGAGAATGGAACGAAAGCGTGTTTACTCTGCAAGGTAAATCAGGGGAACGGCCAGAAGGGCAGAATTATAAATCTAAATGCTCAAGTCTCCAAACAAAACATTAAAACATCAGGCTCAGGCTTCCAAGAGCAAACCCTGAAGAGCACAGGTCTGACGGTCTGTGTCTAGTCCTCCTGCCTCCACGCAGCTCGGGAGGAGGTATTTACAGCAAAAGAAACGGGTGGGCTACTGAGAACTGTGATGTGGCAACGTCAGCCCCACCACTTCCTCCGCCTTGCAAAATCTTTTCCATCAGAACAACACCTTCCGCCCATCCCCGGCTTCTCCATTCATGAGCTCACCGCCCTCTCTCCTGCCTTCCTTCTACAACCCTCACCTTGGTAATGCCGATTACTACTGAAAGACACAAAAATGGCTTCTCCTGTTCCGCCTGCCAGTGTCCCTGGGCCACAGCGTTGCCCAAGGTCATTTGGTCATTTTCAGTATTTGAAAAAATAGGTCATTTTCATTTTCAGGTCATTTTCAGTATTTGAATGCAATTTCCTCAATACTTTTCCAATCCGTAAAATCCGCCTGACAATTAGAAGCGGCTCCGCAGACACCCCAAGACCAATCCGCCTGCATCTTTGGATTTTTATCCCAACAAAAATCTTGGATTTGCCAAACGCAGCCCCGCGCACACACATCCCGTCCCAGCAGGTGCTGCGGGGACCGCGTGTGTTCCCGACGGCAGCAGCACGGCACCGATGGACCAACTGCCCCAAAATACCTTTGGGAAAGTGTCCCAGCCCCCCGACTTTCCGTTTAGTCTCTCTGGGCATTTATGAATAAACAAGTAAGAAAATTTACAAAATACCACTGCAAGCTGGCAATTCTAAAAAGTGAAAGTCAGGAATGTAATTAGTCCATGAAGTTTCTATGCTTAATTGCACAAGGTTTCTACAAATTAGAGCTTCGTTTATGTAACAAGTAAATGACAAAAACCTGACAGGACACACTGGAGATGTAGACTGACCTGCAGTGATGGGGTAAACATGCAGCCCCCCCCCCGCCATCTTGGGTGATTTTCTATTTTTTCTGCTATGTCTCAATTATATTTTTTTAAACAGGCCACAGCCATGGCAACGACTGTTTATTTTTTACATTTTTAAAGCATGCCATCGAATATCTTCAGAAAGGATGGGGCACAGCATTTATTCTGCCTACTTACTCTGGGTTAAGTTACTCTTAAAAAAAAACAAAATTAAAAAAACCCAACAAAACCCAACAAATAAGCCCCTGCTCAACTGCTAAGCATGTGAATTTCAACAGGAGACAGAAAGCCAAAGAAGAGCAGGGAGTTGAGAGGAGAGGACACACATTGTACGTATGAACCTCGACCTGAGAAGTTTAGCGCTATATTAAATTTGTCTTGTCAGGGAAATTAAGATTTCTATAATGCAACAAGTTAGGCTAAGCTCCGACACTAATATTCGCAGTGACTTTATTGCGGAGAGCAGACGTAACGGCTACAAGACAGCAGTGAAGGCACCGAGTATCTGCCACTACAAACGCCGCCCGAGCCACTACAGGTCCTGCCTTTCTGCCGAGCTACGCGTGCTGTAAGCCGGCGTAAAAACATTAATTGAGAAGCACATCAAGTCGGGCTTGTCAGCCCTAATATTTTCTGGTGATTTGAACAAGGCCAGAGAATGAGATAAGCATCTTTACAAATCCAGTTGGCTTTACTTCAAACCCAAGAGCTCGTTCCTAAGCTGCGCAAGGACAGGAGCTCCCGTAAATATCCCAGTTTGACTGCAAAGCCAGCCCAGTTCTCAACATCCTCCCTCCCGAAACCCGGCTGCAGCACCGGCTTTTTGGGAGCTCGCTGTACAACGTGCAATTATTTTTCTAAGAAATTATTTTTGCATCAGAGCCATGCTTGTCTTAAGAACAATCTACCATTCTTTATTAAAAAAGTAGTGGTTTTTTAAGTTTACGCTAATGAAGTATTTTCATGGGCACTCATGAGTTAAAAATTATTCCAGCTTTCTTTGCAGGTTGTTTTTTTTTTTCTTTTTAAATCAAGCTGGTAAGCACTCCCAATTTACCAGTGCAAATCAGCTTAATTTGCTGAGGAGCTAAAACTTGGAGCGAACAACGGTATTTTCAAAACAAATACATCAAGTTAAAGCGAGGGCAGTTGTGGTTCATCTGCATCGTATGGCTCCAGATTTCAAATCTAAGCTAAGGAAACAGAGGTTATGACATCCCGCAGCTGGGACAAGTCCTGTTCACAAAGCGGCGTTAAATCAAGACCACTTGGCCAGTTCAGGCGGTTGCTTGTGTGGAAGCGAAAGATCCCCCGAGAGCATTAAAAAAAAGAGAGGTTTTGGTGTCCCCGCCAAACCCCCTTCCTTCACCGAGTGCTACCAGCGAGCGAGTTCCTCCAGAGCAGACGAGCGGGGAAGGCCGCTGCCAAGTCATTCCTACTCGCTTATTTACATCCCATCACACACAACGGGAATTAAGCGCTTTGCAAAACACACGGGCAAGTTAATTACAAAAGCTTTTCCCATGCTAGGCAAATGCCAAGCAACTGAGCCCGGTTAGTTTTCCGACACATCAGTTTGGTGAGTTCACAGTTTGTTGAGCCCGTGCCCCATCCCACTACGCAAGAGCTTCTGTCCCCTCCCCGGGGGACACGGCGGTGGGGACACACGGCCGGGAGCCTCAGGGACTGCGGTACGGAGCGGGGAGCGGGGAGATAAGTGTTATCATTCAGTCTGGGAAACGGGACAGAGAGAGAACTGGGTCTGCAAACATTGTTTTCCAGTAGCATTTTAAGATCTATTCACTGACACGATACGCACTGATAAAGTACCTGAGAGCTGATGTTTTCATTTATAACAGATGAAAAAAGTTTGGTTGCTAAATTTTGTGAGATAATACTGGTGGCTGAAATAGAGGGACCATTCGCTGCTTCCCCAAACACCAGAATAGCTTTTTTTTTCCTTTTTTTTTTTTTTTTTTTTAAGTAGGGAGGAAGCATGAAACAGTAGTACTGATTGGAGTCTTTGACGACGCTCTCTGGATGCCAATGTCATGCTGTGTAAACATGTGGATCCATTAGACAATTGTTGGAAGCAGTGACTTCTAAATTTGATCTAGTGATAGGACTCATGCTGTTTGGAAAAAAAAAATTAAAATACAGGGTTGCGAAACCACAGAAGGAAAACGTTTCAGACCTGTTAAAAAAACCAAAAAGTACAATGTGAACACGGCTGTACTGCATGCCCTGCGGATCTCGGCCTCGGGAGAGTCGTGACAGACCGAAAGAGAGACCCGAACTCTCGGCTCTCCAACCGTTCAGTAAGTTTATAAAATGTATTCCAACCTGGAAGGATAAAAACATTTTCAGAGAGAAGAATTTATATTCGCATGCAGAATATGAAAGATTTTCCTTGCTAAAAGACAACCTGCAAAACTGGTTTCTATCTGCTTCCACATTTCCAGTGCACGCGGCTGCCTGAACTAAGGACTCACTTATCTCTCTCATTTTTCTTAATTAGAGCACTGCAAAACTTTAGGTTGTGATTCAGAATTCTATATGATTAACAAAATACATGATTTGTATTTGTTAGAATATAAAACACAGGCCTCATGAATTAAATTATACATGACATATAACATTTAAGAACGCGCTCCGTTCTTCCAGCTATCTAGAAACACTACGCTCGTTCTTGTCCACGCTACAACTTCATTTCAGACTGATCAACCAGCTTTTTATTCCGCTCAAGTTGCTTACATTAAAAGACAAAACCCGGTGGGTTCGCCTCCCAGCGAAACTGCAAACCCACTTTAAGGCTGTCGCTAAAAAACCTCGTTATTCATCGCTGGGCTTAGAGCCGGGCAGAGCCGCGTGTGCCGCTCAGCGTTCCAGTTAGGATTCACGTTGTGATTTAATCATTCCTCCGACATCGTTTACTACATAAAAGAAACTGCGCTTCAACACCGAGGATCGGAAAGCAAGAGAATCACATCAATCCAGAAGAGCGAGGGAGTCCCTCAGGAGGGAGGCAGGCCAGCAGATCCATGTTCTCCGGGGAACCCGGAGCCGGTCAGCAGCTTCTCCTGGGTGGCCACTGTGGGCAGAACCTTTCTCCAACCCACCCCAAGGGCTCCCTGAGCCCACGACAGCGGTCCCCATGATGCACATCTCCATTCTGCACCTTGCCATGCGTATACGTAAGTCTGTGCAACTCAGCCAGCTGAATTCAACGACAAGTCACACGTCTAGTTCTAGTCATACCCATCCACACGTGGGTAGGAGGCCACAGCCACCACCACAGCACTGAAGGACTGCGTTGGTCAGGAGAAGCCATCTCCTACGGCCTGTCCCTCCAGGGCTGGAGCTCCTGGATGTATTAGAGCTGCTCCACAGGAGAGGTATCAGCCAGACCTTTTCACATCCACCAGTTTAACTACTAAATCCTCCTTCCCACCTAACACACGCAGGAAAAGAGCTCTCCACGTCCATTTTCTGCTGTAATGCTCAGGACAGCTGTCTTGCAAGGTCCTTGGATACAACTTAAATACGTATGGAAGTATAAAAAGAAAATCTGCTGTTTCTTTGCGTGAATTTGTGGCACTCATTTTTGTGTTTGAGAAGAAAGGCCAGCCAGGGACTGTGACCCTCAGCCAGCCACCACGGCGTGGTCTTCAGACCACAAAGCCGGTGTTGGTTCATCTCCACCTGCGTGACACATCACAAGTCCCTTTCCCTTAAGATCAAGACCACATAATAACAGCAGTTTGCGCTTCTATTTACTATTCTTCATCAAATTATGAAACCGAAATTACAAGCAAAATCCCGGCTGCGCTGTTTGTTTTTGCTGGGTGCCCCCACGGCAGCCACGGGCCGTGGAACGGGGCAGAGAGGGGCCAAGCGGAGCCAGGAGCTTGGGGCTCTGCAGCGACCAGAACCGGCGCTAACAGCAGAGAAAAGGGGAAGGAAAAACATGCCCCAGAAAGAGATCAGATCTTTTACAGACCATTATTGCACCTCTCAATAAAGCTTCAATATAAAAAGAATGAAGTGGCACAGGCCGCTGTCTTAAACCAGCTTTTTCCCCAATAAAGTATTCTGGTTCCTTCAAAATTCAGTCATAATTAAGTACCCTTGAACTAATTAATCTTTCTTTTTAGGGGAAAACTCATCTATTCTTAAAAGTTACCTTGTTCTCCAAATATTACTGTTCAATCATTTATCTACGCTCAAACACTTAAACCTATTTAATGCCTATATATATGTATATATATCTATTCTTTCCTTTTACCGCAACACACAGGGAAATTAGTGCTTTACTTCATTTTTCTTCTCCTTTAGATAAGTTACGTCTGCGTATTGAAATACTGATTGCAAATTTTCAGCGGTCAGATATGTTATACTTTTCTTTTTGTAATTTAATATACTTGTTCTCTCTATTTCCCCCCCCGCAGTGTGCAAAGGAGCAAATACATATTCGGCAACCCAAGTGAATTAGCGTAACGCAGTATGCCAAAGCCACTACTTCTTACAATCACAAACCAAACTGACATTTATCATAGTATCATATTACACGACAAGTATTTCATACCGGGACTGTTACGTGTCAGTTTTAACCCACCAGACATGACATTTTCAGCGAGGAGAAGGAAGTTATGTTTCTATTTTTAGATCAATCTACGGCTTTTATTCAAGATCCTCAATTGACCTCGCAAATGTCACTAAAAGCATCAACGCCACTGCGATACGTTAATTCTGTCAGCTCTCCAGCCGCAGTCAGCTCGGCCCACGCGGCCACTCAACACCAACCACCACGAACAATTACGTTATAGATTTTCTAATCACGGGATGAAAACTTTGTGTGTTGTAAATGCTACAGAGAGCGTGGTACAGGGAGATGTCAGACAAAAAAAATAACAGCGATCTGTATTTATCAGAATTGATGACATTTGAATTTCTTTCAACGACCTACGAACAACTGTTTCACCTTTTCTTTCTTTTCTTTTCTCCTCCCAGTGGCTCAATCTCAGACGGAACGTTCTCCTGGGCTGCACCTCCCGTAAGTACACCTATAGCAACACGCTGTGACTACTGCTGTGTATGTCTGTTTCGCTAACCTACAACAGTGCAAATATTTACCAAAGTTGGGAGTTCTAGACCTGCTATTTACTTCTGTGAAAAGGCAGTGGGTCACCGAGGCCTCACTGAGGAGTTAGCTAAGGCAAGCAGTAGTCACTCCCAGACCGTCCTTCTGCTCAAAGATCACAAACCGGCCACCTAAGGAGTCTCATACAAAGACACAGCCAATTTACTACGTCTTTAGAGGTTTGTGAAATCTGGACTTTATGGAAGTGTCCCATGATCTTGAGGCACTCCAGGGCTCCTTGCCAGGCAGGGCAACCTCTGTCATCCAGAAGAGCTGCAGAAACAGACCGGAGGAACATCAGCACTCCGGAGGTTTAACTGCCGTTATTTCTGCACACTGCTTGCCAGTCCATGTGCAGAAGGAACGCAGGCCGTAATGCTCTCCCCACCACCTCTACCATCAGGCCATCAGGACAGTTAAAATGGTCTGAAAGCCCACAGCCCACGTTAATGATTTTCATACATCGACAAGGGCCCATCAAGGAGAAGGGGAAAGGCAAAACCAACACCCAGTCATGGAATCGCAGAATGGTTTGGGTGGGAAGGGACCTTTAAAGGCCATCCCAGTCCAAGCCCCTGCCATGGGCAGGGACATCTTCAACCAGATCAGGTTGCTCAGAGCCCCGTCCAACCTGACCTGGAATGTTTCCAGGAATGGGCCATCTCCCACCTCTCTGGGCGACCTGGGCCAGCATTTCACCGCCCTTAGTGTAAAAAATTTCTTCTTGATGTCTAGTCTAAATCTGCCCTCTTTTAGTTTAAAACCATTACCCCCTTGTTCTATCGCAACAGGCCCTGCTAAAAAGTTTGCCCCCCCCCCCTTTCTTATAAGCCCCCAGTCCCGCTTGGGCTAACTCTGCAAGGAAGCCACACATTTAAGAAAGCCAAAGAGATTAAAAGGAAAGAGGCACAAAGCTCATTTTTCCCTAAGTGGCGAACACCATTCATGTGAGCACTGGTGGTGCAGTGACCATCAATGCTCGAGGGTGTATTTGTGTGCAGCCTGAAGAACATGCTGGAGTGCAAGGGCTGGCACCTGCTCAGCCTGGTGGGGAGCAGGTCACTTCTTCACCCCAGGCTAATTAACGAGCAAAGGACTAGAAGCCAGGAATTACTTAATGTTAACAGCAGCTCTGCCAGTACTGAGTGCTGTTCTGCTGCTCTCGGCAAGTCACTTCATCTTTTTCATGTCCTCCTACGGACCATGAGCAAAACATTTTTTGTGCCCAGTGCCCATCTCCCCCGTGTTTCATTCCCAAGTTAATATTCTAGTCATGAATGCACCGCCTCCCTTTGATAAAGTACAGTCAGTATCAATAGGTAACACTTTTAAAAAACTTCTTTCCAACTATTGTGAAACAGGAGCTGCATGTTTATGGAGTAGTTATTTTTTATGTCAGTTTACCATAGGGCCTCTTTAGCTACAAGCTCAGCTTAGAGCGGGAGGCCCCGAGGCATTTTTGGGAATGGAAACTTTTTGAGTTCAGCTCTTAACAAATTTCCAGCCCGCAGTATGTTTTTCATTAGTCTACATGGTGTTATAATAAATGATGCACTTCCTCTTTCATTTTATGATTTTTTTTAAACATGCAACAATTTTTCTGCGTCTGGTTTTTATTACTTTCAATATACTCAACCGCACTAATCCGAGAGTCTCTGTATAATGACAGAAAGGATATATCGAGCAAGGCATCAGCTACAGCGAGACAAGCTTCTAGCTTAAATTCTTCACTGAAGGCTGATCATAAACCCATCGCATGTATGCAGCTCCGTGGACAGCCGTCCTTCTAGAGGCCATTGCTAAAAAAATAAAAAGTCCGTTTTCTCAAAACCTAGAGTTGGCCTAGAAAAGACTCCTCTAAGGTATATATGCCTGCAAGACACTCAACTAAAAAGGTCTGATCCCACTGGCCAGATAAAAAACATACAAAAACCTCCCTAAGCCTCCATGTAACAGAATTACAGAAAGGTCTTTTTTTGCATAAAGACCAACCTGATACTTCTCTGTATAGTTTTGAGCCCCCCAATACGGGAAAGCTGTTGATGAACTAGAGCAAGTTGAACGGAGGGACACCAGGATAGCCGGGGGCAGGAGCACGTGCCCTGTGATGAGGCTGAGGGAACTGGGCTTGCTCAGGCCGGAGAAGAGGTTTTGGGTGGACCTAACAACCACCACACTGCACCCACAAGAGGCTTATGGAGAAGACTGATTGAGGCTCTTTACAACGATGTATGGTGGGATAGAAAAAGACAATGTTGAAAAACAGTTAGATTCCAACATATACGAGAATTTATTATTATTATTATTATTTTTATCAATAGGACAATCAAGTGTTGGAACAGGTTGTCCAGAGGCTGCACAGTCCCATCCTCAGGATTTTCAGGTTGGAAGGGACCTTGGGAGGTCATCTCCCAGCCGATCCTGCTTTGGGCAGGAATTTGGCGAGATGACCTCCTGAGGTCCCTTCCAACCTGAATTATTCTATGATTGATTCAGTCCAGTAAAAAATAGTGAAGATTTTAAAGACCAGAAACAGAATGCCTCTGGAATTTATTCGGACTGTCTTTTTATCCTTTCTTGCTATTATAATAATAGTGGTTTGCTAATACTGTGGTGCAATAATTTTTTTTAAATAATCTTAGAAAAACAGCTGTGGATAGCGTTTAACCTCAGACTCTCAATTTCTTAATTGAAATCTTAATTGAAATCTTCCACCGATGGCTGTAGCTTTGAAGCAAAGTTGAGACAGGAGAAAAGAGGGCAAATGAAGTTTTACCTTAATGAGTTTTGGACATGCAATGACAACAGCCATCAATAAACTTCATAGCGAAACACCTGTGTTACAGTTTAAAGGCTTCTTTTTTAAACTCCTTCAGCTGTCTTTCCCTGAATGCAGCCAGTAGCGACGCTAGGTCTAATCTGTCCTAGGGTGAAGTACCAGGGTCCTCTGATTGTCACGTTGGATTCTTTGTATCGCAGTATAAATTGGCCCCAGCAAGTACAAACGTCCTTAGAAACAGCAGGTATCAGTGACCCAAACAATATCCCAAATATTTTAAAGCTAGCAGTATAAACAAACCATGGAATAAGGGACACAGAAAGTTTCTAAATAAATAAATACACCAAAAAAAACCCATTTCAGAATGGGGTTCTGCCATTTCAGAATTTAAGTCTCCCTCCTAAAAGCACAACTACCCCCATTTAAATCAAGCCAAAGCTCTTTGCGCCATCCCGTCGTACCCCAAACTAGCTCAGTGAGCTCCGCAGGAGGTCGAAAGCAAATCAAGAGCAAATATATAGTTGATAGACACACTTTCTTTAAGAAAACCTTCTTTCTGTATTTCCCCTCTACACATAATTTTCAATAAGAATGTGTTCCCGGGGGCTGACAGCCGCAGGAGAAGCAGGCTACGCCACCAAGGAGGGATTCCAGTCAGACATCGCCATGCCAGCGTACTGCGTTTCATTTACAAACCTTTGATTTCTAAATGACTGGCAGTTCAAAGTACACATTAAACACAGCTACTTTTGCTTATGTATGTAGAGATTGTTAGAGATTAAGCCGCTTTTTAATTAAAGACTTAAGCGGTGTGAGTTTGTGATACCCTTTGAATTCGGTTTACGCAGATACACGTTCCATGATCACGCGGCAGCGCACTTCAAATACAGGCAGAATCAAAGAGATCTTCCTGAACAAAGCGAAGGAAAGCTCCTTTGTGGGATGGTTTGAAGCTGGGTACTACTCATCTGTCTTATACGGAAAAATCATATATTTAGCTGGAAAAAGCATTCTAAAACACTTCAAAAATAAACAACAGCACCGCAACCAGCCCGGCGAGACAGAACCCCCGGCCAGCCCAGGCCTATTAATTTCCGTGGGGTTTTGTTCTGCCTCTATCTATGCATCTGCCTGCCCAAAGTTAATTTGCAGTACCAAGGCCTAAACCAGATAATTTAAAAGCATTCTGGACTCAAATAGCCAGAGCTTTAAACACAGAAATGGAATTATTTCTAAGTAATTTTTCTCTCAGTGTCATACTTTAGAGCGACCGGAATATGAGAAGTACCCTGTTTCTCCACTATTCAAAGATTCTTTATTTTCTTTTTTTAAAGGAAACGCAAAGATTAATTTAAAGCCATCTGATGAAAATACCTTAATATTTACCTTCGTATTTTGTTGTAATATATAGTGAATTCAAGTGAAGTGATTTCAAAAATTATCCAGGATGCTTCTCATTTCAAGATGTTAAATATTGGCTCTTACAAATTTCCATTACACATTGTTTGACAATATTTGCTGCTCTGGACTACACGAACTGATTTTTAATTCTTACAGAGGTAACGATAATAAAATTTGTAGAAGTTGGGCACAGGTGACATTTTAGAATTTCGTACTTATTACAAGGCTCCCCTTCCCAGGTCATAAAGTTTAAGTGTAAAAAAATAGTTAGAACTGCTAACTGGACAAATTCTCTCTATCTTTTTTACCTATTGTATCATCAGTGCCAAAGCAAAGGGTGCTGCCCAGGAACAGGTACCCAGCTGGGACGCTGGGGGACGGACGCCAGAGCACGGCTGCAAAGGCAAAGGTTAACAGCAGCACGGGGTGATTAGCATGAAAGCACCGTTCCTGGAGCTTCACCTGATCCTAAAGGAAAGTCTGAGCACCCTTGTAAAGATCAGGTTTCCATTTTCAAACCATTTCTTCTACTTCTTTAATGTTAACAACACGAATATTGCATACAGAGAAATCCGAAAAATAAGAAGTAGTAGAAACCAAGATGCGTCGGACTGCTTCAGCAATAAGGTATAGATCCAGAGTAACCAAAAAGGCTTGAACCTCAAAATGGGCAACCGAGAGCTACGGCTGGCTCCTGAATTTTACCCGTTTTTTTGTCTGGAGACAGTGGGAGGCATCTCCCTTAGCCAGGAAGGACAAACTATCCAAGTCCGGTAGCATTCCTCGAGCAGCCCCGGCAGGCAGCGGTTATTGAGCAGAGGTCATTCAGCGGGTCTTTGTGCCGCTGCTCCAGCTCCAGTTGGATTTACTGGGAGCTGCTTATGTAACTACGACAAAAGAAAATACCCGTTTCTGGGCTGTTTCCCTGCGCGAGCTGCGGGCTGCCCGAGGAAGGGGCAGAATTCGAAAGCAGTTTCCCTTCTCTTGCTCTTTTGGGCGTTTCTCTTTGAAGCGGCACCCGAAGCGGCTGCTCATTCCCCAGGGCTGTAGGTAGCCTTTAAAGCCGTACTTCCCACCCTGCCAGCTTAAGTACAAGAAACATACAATTAATTAAAGCAAGTTAGTGGTGTTATTATTTCAGCCTTTTATTTCCACTCGGTGTCAGACTCTAGGACACAAGTTCTCTTTGTAGTAGGATTTCAGACACTGGAGAAAATGCTGAACTTTAAAGGACTGACGTGATATGGTTTGTGTAACACATGAACAATCTAAGCAAACCATTTAGCGATCGCTTAGAAGAAAAATTCCGTTTAAAATCTAGAAACAAAGAGTCGGACTCCACAAGGGCTCTAACTGCTTTGCAGTGTTACTGTGCTGTGTTTAACTGATGGTTTGTTTAACCCTTTGTTCTGACATACCTTTTTTTTTTAATAACTATTTTTTTTCCCTAAAAAGAAGAGTAAGCCTAAAATTAAATTTTATATGGAATGATTGCAAAGTAGACTGGCTAGGAAACCTGTTTGTTAACAGAGAAAGGCGCCATTTACCTGCCAGATGGCTGTAATGCAACAAAAAATGCATCTAATGCTGCTTATAATTAGTCCTGGCCAAACACCACATTACTGGTTTCCAAATATTTTCCTGGTGTGGAATGTTTGTAAACCATCCTCTTGCACTGCTGCCAAACTCCAGGAACACTCTCCAGGACAGTTTTAGTCCTTAACTAAAAAAATATCCCCACATTATTAAGAATTATTATGAAGAAAAGCTTTCAGTGAATCTGTCCTATTGTAATGGCTCTCTCCCATTTCCACATAGCGTGTATGTTGTTTATTTTCATTCTTTGAGCACAGGATTTTATAGCCATAATTATCTCATTTTCTCATAGTACGAACAGTTCAATTTTTATTCATTGAGGTCAACATTTTTGTTGCAGTCTTCCTCTGTTTTTTTTTCCTTCCCTTTAAAACTTGATATTAACAACAAATACGATAGATTTATGCTATCCAAATACCTGTTGGGGTAGAGATTTATTAATAAATTGTATTTTCAAGTGAACATAGATCAAAAGTGGCAATAGTAAAATGGACAGCTGGGGAAATTATGTTTTAACTCCATTTCCATTCTCCACATCCTTTAAAAGAAAGTTTTTCAACTGCGCAACCTCATCTTAAAAAACATTTTTGTGCAGGGATTTTCACTAAAATCTGGGGGGCTTCAAGAAGAGATGTTCACTCAGGCAGATTTCAGAAGCTTGGAGCGCTTCATGGGCAGCTGGCGCTGAAATCCCGGCGCATGCAATCTTGCTGCTTTACATCCTCTCTAAAGGGCGGAAGGGCGGGAAGGCTGCATCCCAGCATTTGTTAAGGAAGAGAGTAAGGCCCTGGACTTTTTCCCTTCTTATACATCTCCTCTCCTGTTTCTGCTGGCCTGTAGTCTGCACAAACGGAGCCAGAGGGTTAAAGCCCTTCCTCCATCCCCACCACGCGGGGTCTGCAAAGGAAAGAGCTGCTGAAAGCCTGGTGACAGGAAAAGGTCAGGAGCAGTGTATTATATTCTGTATGTTTGGATTAGCCCACAATAGCTAAATAAACTGATTTAATGTCTAATGACATTTTCAAACAATACCTAATAAAATTATCCAAAGTATGCAGGGACAAAAGATGCACAGAGACGCCCCGGAACACGTCTCTCATCCATCCACACAAGCAATGACCTAACAGTGAATTTCAGCAGTTTGGCCATTCAAATTAGAGGTCAAACACAAAGGAGCCCAAGTTAAAAAAACCTACTGACTAGAAAAGACACAAACACTCCTGCCTTGCCCATTATTATCAGTCTCATTTGTACGCAACTCTCAGGTTTTGTCCTATGTTTTTAGCAGAGAAACACGCTTTTGAAACAGAATCACGGTCTTCTCAAAATGAATAAATAAAAGGCAGGCTACTGAAGCGCATCACAAGCTCTCCGTACTTTTGGAAAGCTTCTCTGAATTAGCTGGGTTAGCAGGTCTGAGGGATTTTCGCTAAAATCCACACCAGGCTCCTGAGTCACGTCAGCAGGGAAGGAGCTGGGACGGAGCCAGGTGCCATCGCTCCTCTCCCAGCCTGGTTCCCAGCGTTCCCGCTCCCGCCGGGATGGAGCTGGCACAAGGGAAATAACCTTGATGCCCCACTCTCAGCAGCAGGAATTCACTGCCAAGCCCCATATCAGGGTGCTCCTTTGCGCTCCGGGGGGAGACGGAGCTGGGGAGCGCAGCCCCAGGCGTCCCTCAGGGGCGGTGGCACATCCAGCCACCGCCGCCACCGGTGTCACCAGAGCCCGGCTGCTAGCCGCCGCCTTGGGAAGCTGGTTGGGTGTCTGGAAGCAGAGACGCCGGTTCCAAAGGCTGAGTGTGTCATTAATGGGGCTCCTACAATTCTGGTCGCCTTTTTAAAGTTTTCCAGCAAAGTTCTTACCACCTGAAATACTGTAGATTAAAGCAGATTAAAAAAAAATGAAAGGGACTAAAAATTGTGCTCATACAAAAGGCAGTTCTAAAGCAACTAATCCCAAATTTGCAAATAAGTCTTGCTTACTTCAGCTGATTTGCACATTCCATTTCCTTTTTTTTTTTTTAAAGTAATTACCAAAGCATTTTCAGACGCGCTATGACCAAACAGGAACTTGCTGAATACTCACACTAAGACACAACACAGATAAACAGTCCTGACTGGATCCCATTAATATCACATCCTCCTTCTACGCTCCAAACAGCAGCACTGAAAAACAAGAAGACATTATCAGTGGGGGTGGCTGCGTTCCGGGCAATGAGCGAGGAGACCTTTGCCCACCCCGCAATCTCGGCACCACATACCATTTGTGCTCCTCTGAAAGCACCATCATTTCAGCTTGAGAGAAAAGTATACCGAGGAGTATTTCTGATCATCCCTTCATATGGACAACTGTTCTTTATAGGCAATTTATACGTGGGTAGCAAGGGCCCAAATGCACACCCACTACTTCATTAATGCCTCAGTGATGCTTCAACAAAACCACCGCAGCTCATAAAAATAATATCCTGGCAACCACAGTCCTAAATAACTACTTCTACTTTAACCTTGTGATTTGTTTAATCCAGCTAAAGCACCAACTCTACCTAAGTTACTGTATAGAGCACGCCCAATAGCTGAGCCTTTGAAATTCATTATATTGCTGAACAAAATTGAACAGGACTTACTAGTTTTTTGTCTTATTTGGCTTCTGTAAGTAAAAAATATTACCAGAACTGTCTATCAGTTCGTATCAGATGTGTGCCGGAAACACCCGCATCTCAAACCTGTGGTGACATATTCATTTGAACCCCTACAAATTATTCCGTGAACAGAAATCTGCGCTGCTCAAATACAACTTTCGCATTAAGAGTTACTTCCGATTAGCAACTTTAGGACTGGGTGTTAATTCCATGGAACCACCAGCAACAAGAACTGGATTTAGGGGAGGATGGGCAGGAAACTGCCCTATTTAATTCGGCGCATTAACCAAGCCAATAGCAGCAGTATTCATCTGAAAACTAAGTATTAGTAAGTATTAATGTGAAAATTAAACTCCCAGGGCTTCGGTGATCCCTGCTGCTAGCGGAGGTGAAGGCAAGGTGCGTTAGGTTACAGCTGCATTTCACACGCGTTCCGGCCCCCGATCCACTGAACTTCTACCACGCGCACACAGAAACACGTGGCTTGTGTTTAAAGGCGTTTTAAGTATGGGCTAATTTTTGTGACGGGGCAGGTGACAGAAGAGGCCCCCCCCTCCCCGAGGCTGGCACTTGCTCACTTCGCTATGAGCCAGAGGGAAAAAAAATAACTCATCGCAGTAAACCTCAAACAGCCTTTTTCACCGCTTTCATCCCGTCCTTGTGCCTGGCAGGGCCCAGGCTCCGCACGCAGCCCCGTGGCTCTGCCATGAGAAACACCTGGGCAACTTCTACAAGTGAGGATATTGTTAAAATTTGGACCTTTTTGGTCAAAGCACCACAGTCTCCTCTGCCCCACAGTTACCCCGAGTTACTCCGGGCCATCAGCCCCACGTGACAGTTACACAGCATAACTGTGTAGGGGATTATGTATCTTTACATTCAAAAAAGCCTCGGGAAAAGCATGCTAGGCAAATCCGAGCAGGATAACGTGAAAACTAAGAGACTGTGGGCACCGCAGACTGAAAGGAGTGCTGGGGTGGCCCCAAGCAGTCGCCTCTATAAAACCCCGGGAGCAGCAGACTCCAAGGAGCCACGTTATTACCCTCTGCTCTCCCCCGGGACCCAAGGAGTCCTGTTCCATCTCCCCAGCTCGGCATTTTTCTCCTGCAAAAAGCCTACAGGGTAAAGTTTATGAGGTCTAGATTTCAAAAGGAAAGCACACTTCACCTTAAAATCTATGCCCAACTGTCACTGATATTTTCTCTAATGTAAATCAGCACAGTTTGGGGGTTTTGCTCTCGTGTTTCAAAATATAAACCATACATAACGGCTTAACCAAACCAATGATAAGCATAAAATATTACAACCCCTAAAAAAAAAAAAGGGAAAAAAGCATAATCCTGGGCTGCCCCACATTGTCTCCTCATAGAAACATTACTTCTGAGATTAAAGAAGTGCATGTTTATTTAACGGTTTGACCAATCCCCAACAACAGAGCGTTGAATGGAAAATGTTAACGTGGGACCTACAGAGAGAGCCACTATGATATAAAGATCGTAAATAGAGACTTGGGCTTTTTTCACTTTAATGTAAGCAATAAAAGCTTAGCCAAAAGGAACAAAAAAATAACTGAACTAGGCAAATACTTCGATTGTAAATACTGGCAATCAAAACAGTTCTCAGGTGTTAACCTAGAGTCTCTCTTAGAGCCCTGTTGTGAAGTTTTACCTGATAAGATACCATAAGAATAAAAATAAGCAACTCATGGCATAAAATAAGAGAACACGTGTATATTAGATACACTAAAGAAAATACACATGCTACATACATGCCTAACACGAACGACAGAAATTCTTCATTCATTTTAGGGGTCAACTCCTTTTTGGTTGGCAAGTAAAAGCATATATTACACTTCACTGCTTTGGGAAGGAAGGAAAACACATAAATTAATTCTTCATTACAGTTTAAAAAGGCAAATTATTTAAAGAGTGTTTGTATTCAAGCTGAGTAGACAGAATCATGACATTACACGCTTTTTATTCAAATGGAAAGAATTTACATTTACCTACCATCTCATTAAAGTAGGATGATATAGCAGTAGCGTTTTCCTTACATGTTTTCTTTCTTTTAATTAAAATGTTCCTTTTGAATGCTTAAAATAATTCTGAGGTTTACAGTGAAGTCTTTTTTAAAGCACACATTGGCTCTTTTTCAGGTCTAACATTGGTTACTGGCTAAACTCTCCAGGCTTTTGCTAAATAGCGTTGTTTCTCAAAGGTGGGAAGGGATGCGACTCCCGACAACCACAGCTGTGATGAGCAGCTCTAAAGAAGTATCAAATTCTACTAATGTAATATTTTGGCCAGTTTGGCTCATTTTGCTCCGGGTTTATTACTCTGTTAACGCGCACGGTTTTGCAGAATAGCTACTCCTACGGTAAAAATTCTTCTCTTGTAGCAGAAGAACTCTCCAGGTTTGATGGCAGCCGCGATTTGTCTCCCGTTAAGTAGCCACACTGAAGGCTGAGCTGCTCTCGAGCCGCAGTGACGTCCTTCCCCAAAAAAGGCCCTTAAAAACGCTTTTCCCGATGCCGGACAGGGGGTGCAGAGCAGTCCCCTGGCAGGATCGAGACCCTGTTTTCGCAGCGTCCCTCTGCGCCAGCGCAGCCCGGAGCTGAAGCTCAGCCCACTGAGTGTGTGTGTGCAGGGAAGTCCCACGTACGCAGAGCCGGTGCCACCACCGAGGGCGACGCAGCGGCGTCCCCGTGCCTTTGCTCAGCTCTGCCATTGCTGACTCCTACTAGGGAGAGGAGACAGCAGCGTTTGTGCTCAGCTCCCCGGGAAGAGGGTCTGACCTGATGGGCAAAACGCTTCTGCCCCACAGCGAGGGACCCCGAGGCAGCGCCTGCCAGGGGAGAGTTAAGGAGTTCACCTTTCCGATCGCTTTCGGGTTCCGACAGCCTAGAGACGATTTACATTAATGCCTATAAACCTTGGATCAGTGAAACTCAACAGCACCACGGTTAGAAAGCAATGTTCAGTGTTTAGGTAGCAGTTCTTTAGGAAAAACATCACTGTCCAAATTGTTTTCATGCTACTACTTTTCCCTGGTTGCCCAACAGAAAGTTACAGCAGGCTCTTTCATACACCTACCGACTG
This sequence comes from Rissa tridactyla, assembly GCF_028500815.1. Lineage (NCBI taxonomy): Eukaryota > Metazoa > Chordata > Aves > Charadriiformes > Laridae > Rissa > Rissa tridactyla. Next base: position 2,234,843 of record NC_071473.1, read on the forward strand.
TCATGCTCCTGTACATTAGGCTGGATCTCTCGTTTACTCTTTCTTTATCTATTGGGTATGTGCTTTTAAGTTTTTATTAATTGCTCTAATATATGAGATCTCAGTGTTTCTGTGTATTAAATGTAGAAGTATAACAGTATAGCAGAGGAACTGATCAAAAGTTAATCTAATTAGTCTTTAATCAAGCAAAAAAGTTCTCAATGAAAGTGAGATACTTTGAATCTTCTATGCATAGCATAATAATAAAACATACAGCAAACCATACTGCAAAATATCACTGCAAAGCAGCTAAAAGCCACAGCAGTAACTAATTAACTAATTAATCACAATTAGTCTGCATTTTTGTTTCTATTATAAAAGAAGGTAAGCCAAGGGCAAGCTTCAAAACACCAAAAATTTCCTCATCGCTTTCAGCAGAAGCTTTGAATAAGCAGAATGACCGCTGTCCTTTCTAGCCTCCATACGCGTTTTTAGCGACGCTAATCACCACGATATTCGCAAACCTGGTTTCTACTGCACTTAGCAGAAGATCTACTTTCCTTCAGGGCTCCGGCAGCTGAACTTTGTGTCCTTTTTCTATAAACGCTAAAGCAGCATGAAAAGGCAGCTCGCCATTTCTCATGGCAGCGTCACGTCCTTCACGTATTTGATGGGCCCCATCATTCAAGTCAAAGCAGCAGCCCGTGGATTTCAACAGAAGCCGGGCTGACTCCCAAACGATGAAAAGAAGTTAATCAAATGTCTGGTCAGAGTGATTCATGTGAACGTCTATGTTTGCGGTCTGCGCATCAGAATGATTCATTTCACCTTCTGTGTGCAGGAGCTGAACATCAGATAAGGGCTTATCAGAATATTCCGCCTATTTTCCACAATCGCTAAAATGCGTAATGCTCATTTAAGTGAAGACAGGCTGGTAGGCTCCAGTGACCTCCCTACCAACTGGGGCTCACTGGTGGTATGCACCCTGTGCCTGCGTGGGCTACGTAAAAACAAAACCCGTTATCAATCATTACTAAGAAACTGGCTCTGTGACAAGCTAATTACTGCTCAGGATTCCACCCTTTAGCACAGGAGGAAGCAGATACATAAAATAAACTTATAATCAAGGCTCCCTACAGCTCCTGCAGTAACAAAATCTGCTACAGAAGTCGTGCTTTCTTCCTGTGGTGGACAAGATTATTATAAATGTGTGTACTGGTGGAGGACTGCAAGATAACTTAAACAAATCTGTTTAAAAACAAGACCAAGAAACAAAACCCAACCCAGTAATTGCCGAATGGCATGTGAATTGATACACTGCTATTAGTAAGCACTAGTATTTATTTCAGCGTCATTTATTTGGCTGTAGTCCCAGGCATTTGTACAAATCCTAGCCAAGGCTTCCCAAAATACCAGGGACAGAAGACCGTGGGCTAACAGGTGGCAGAGGTGGCAAACTCGAGGTGGAACGTCACGTGTGTTTCTCTAACGGGAGTTTAAAGAGTCCTGCTGTACAGAGTCCTGCTTTACAGAGGTTCCGGAGTCCTTTGCAATTTCTTCCCCCAAAACTACATCTGTTTTTTTGCCCTTGGAACCATTTCCCCAGCTTCATACTGATAAAACGGACCGATAAAACGACACCCGCTATGAATAACTGAGGAAGCATCCCTGTCCCCACGCCTGTGACAGTACGGCCGAGGACGCCCATCACCCAGCATCACACACCACCCAACGTCACACAACTGAAACCTGCCAAATGCTTTGCAAGCAGGAAGCATTAATGGTCATTTTTGGATTTGGGAGTTTGATGGAAGGGTCATTCCACACACATAGGTGCAATTAGGACCCTAATAAGAGAACCAGTAGACAATTTTGATAAATAAGGGGTAAAACCCCCTGTCACTGCTAAAGCGGCATGGGGAGCAGCACAGGGCAGGCAATACCTGGACAAATCAGACCCCATTCCTGTCGGAATGATGCCTCTTAATTAATTTCAAGCCCCGCGGTAAATGAAAACTCCTACTCCAAATCTTACAGTCTAACAATAGCCACCCGTAGATCAGCATTAAGATTGTGCTAGCCCTCCTGAAACGTTCAAGTAAAATATTTTATTCAGACATTATAAATGTAATGGTAAGATGCAATCAGTAAATATGAAAGTTCATCCAAGAGTCAGCTAGAAAATGGTATTTCCTTCACCAAGCGATAGAAATTAAAAGCCGCAGGAGTGTCAAGAACAAGATGTCTCAGACTTTTGCTGACAATTATCAGATAGATATCTGTTTATCTCCAACGGATGTGACAAATTTTGAAGTCATTTCAGCCTCAGTGCAACTCTGCTGGGCGCCAATTTTCCCCTTCAAACTCCAAACACAAACCAGTTTTACACTCCTTCTTATAAATGTTAGCTGAGAGAGAACTATGTCAATATTTCTGCATTTACTGGAAAGCTGGTCCCTGCAGCCTGAGCCTGCTTCACAAGAGTTTCCTACCCAGGCAACACGACGGCTTGTTGATCCCTCCCCGGCTCAGCTTTCACTGAGGTTTCTAATAGGAAATGGCATTATATTATAGTTTCCAGGAAAACCACCATCTGTGCCTCCTGTCAGTCTTTGCAACTGGCAGCAAAACATCCGTGGGGAATGTTTTCGTACTGCCAAACTTCGGCGGCGTTCCCTGTCACAAGCGCTAAGCCTGGGTGAAGCCAACAAACAGCGGGTTAAGATAAAAGCTGCTCTTCCCACCCGGCCAGCGCGTTTACAGAGCCGCTCCAGCACCTCCGCCGCTCCCTCCCTGGGGTAAATGCAGGCTGTAATACCTAGAACAGGGATAACTGTCCCTGGGATAAACTCAGTCTGCAATAACTAGAATACAGATAACCTGCATGCGTTTCGATTGGCAAGAATCTGTCTTCTTTACTGGAGTGACGCTGGTTTACGTGGGCCAGAAGCACAATGGTCGGTCCATATACATCCCTTACCTGGGACCCGAGCAACTCCAGAATGCTGGAAACGCGGAGATCCAGCCACGTGCTGTCTCCTAAGAGGTGCAAATGATCGGTTTGCACCTGTGATCTAAACAAAGAAATTAGCTAAACAAAGAAATCTACAATAAAACTGTCATGTAATTTTGTATTTTCTCAAATATTAAAAAGGCCTCAGCAGAAAATTTTAAATCCGTCTCCAAGATCTGATGATCTTTACCCAAAAGAAGGAACGGATGTATTTCATGAATGTGAAACATTTTTTCCCCAAAACCAGTCTCAACTGACTTGTTGTTTTACAGTTTAACTGTCTGTAGATACTGGGGGGGAAAACCCCTATAGTTAAACATTGATGATTACCATATCAGAAGGATCCTTGAATGAAATCACCCACACAGTGTATTCAATTCCTTAAGTCAGGAAAAATGAACGAAATACTTTCATGCTTTGTCCCACTGGTTTTTGTACCTACTGCGTAAACGTCCTAAGTGCCAGCTACTCTGAACATCAGCATCGTGACAGTAAGATGCTTTCCGAAGGTGCCTGTAATCCTTGTTAGATCCATGGAGCTGAAGTGTTTCATATCAAAAGAAACTGCAACTTCCATTCAGTTTTAAATTAAATGAAAATATTTGCTGTAGTTCCTGGGCTGGTGCGCTCTCCAAGAAACTGAAATTGTATGTTTTAATTAAGTCTGTGGGTTTCTGTGGCTCACCAGTTACAAGCACAGTGGAAATTCTGCCACAGGTTAGATTTTCTAAAAGACTCTTTCACTGAACCACTTAAAGAACTGAATATACAGAGCTACTTTCAGTCATCTTGATAATGAATTTTATTGAAGTTTGTTGCCACTTAGTTTTAAAGTCGGATAGCTGCATCAAACTCAGCTTCCAGTGCTCTGGAAACACGGAGCAGGAACTGCAGCAGAACCAATTGGCTGGTCGTGGTCAACACCCCGAACGGGGCCGTCTACTCTGCTGATGCTCAAAAGCTGTCACTTCTCCTGTTCCAGTTATTCCACTTCATAAAATCCAGAACTGGAAACATCTTACGAAGCCTATTTTCTAATACTACATCATTCTAATGATTCCTGTTATTTAATACACCATAAGTTACTGGAAGGGAATATGAATACTAGGAAAATTACAGGGGGTTGTTTTGCATGTAACTCAGTTTTTTAAGTATTACCTAGTGGATATTCCGGCATCTCAAAATTGTATCTCATTTCAGATACCCAGGCAGCTAAGGCTTGCAGACAGGTAACTGCGGTGTAAATTCATACCCTATCTTTAGAACTGCACAAAAATCAGATATTTCACTTTTTGCAGTAATAAAACCTTACGCCACAGCACATCTTTGATGTTTTAAAAGCCGGACTGTTCGAGAAAGGTGAATCCTTTCTCGCTGCAGGTAAATGTTAGAAAAGAAAAGAAAAGTCAGGTTTTCCGTGGAGAGGCTCTTGGGGGATCCAGCGCTGAAGCCGGGTCAGGAAGAGGTGGAGCAGGAGAGCAGTGGCACTCAGCTGCCGCTGGGACACAGAGCGTAGGGAATGATCCCACGCAGAGCCCCCACCAGCAGCGAGGAGGGCACGGCCACCCGCGACCCACCCCCGGGAAAAGGAGCGTTTACCTGGGGCGGCAGATGCGGGCGGCACAGAGCATCTGTGTCTGAACATGGAACTCCTTCCACACAAATCTTTTAATGCCGGGCTGTCTCCTCTCCACAGAACTTGGTCTCCCCAGTTTGCAGATAAATTTTATTTGCCTCTTCTACCCTGTAGTACTCGGTTATTACAACCTCCCAGACCACCGCCGCTGCCTACCAGATACAACGCTCTCTTAAAAACACCCTTTGGCAGGTTTTCATTATGATTTCCAGAGTAGCTGATCTTTTTGTCTTACTTTCTTGGAGTAGATTATCTGTTCTCATAAGCCTTAAGCTGCTTAAAAATTGAGGGGGAGAAAGAGAAAAGAAAAACAATACTGCTTTCCGTTTCTGATGGGCACACACGTTGTTTTGGGCAATCTATAAAGTCTGAAGGCAGAAGAAGTTCTTCAGTTCTAACCTAACATACAGAAGATGCACATCTCGAAAAACGGTTGCCATAACCTAAAATCAAGTTTTCGTCTCTTTCTCGCAAACCAAAGGAGCATCTGAACTGATTTGTGGATGCTTACTGATCCGAGACAGCAATTTCCAGAGACTTACTTCTGACACGGCCTCACACGAACTCGGATTCCAAGAGATGAACAATCAAAATAGAAACAGAGTGTGCAGCTGACATTCTTAACAGTTTTATATTATATGGAATTTTATGTCTGTGTGTATATATATATATATAAAATGGAATAACGTAAACAAAAGGTTAAAACAGAAAAAAGCACATCTCTAGTAGGTTGCCAAGAGGCCAGGGGCAGTAGGCAGATCATGACGGCAGAAGTGGGACGGGAATGCCCAGGCAGCGGCTCTGCAGATGATTTACCCCAAGGATGGTGCTTATAGAAGGAAAGAACAAGCAAGTGACAGCGGCTGCCAATAAAAAAAGGTCACTTAGCAAGTGAGAGAGGGGCCCACAGGAAGGAGTTGAGTTTCGAAGTGCTCTGAAGACAACAAATACTCAGAATTTCTGGAAAAGCAGCGAGTGAGCAATCTCAAAGGCTGGCCAAAGCAAGATGTGAAGACTGATTTCAGGAGCATGAGTATCTCCGTACTCAGTTCCACGTGTAACAGAAATACACCCTGGTAGTTTTTGAGAATTCAATTTTTACTGTTGACTCAACATGCCTAAGATGTCCCACGGGGAAGTAAGAGAGAAGTAAGAAGTGAAAGAGTCTCATACTCGGAAGCCCTGCGATAAGCCTGACATGCCATCTTCTATGTGTCATATGAGCAAATGACGATGGGAGGTGCAGCGTTAGCTGTAATGGAGTCATCAGGGAGAGATAAAGAGGAAAATAAGGGCTGGGTAGATGTGAAAAATAAGTTTAAAAAAAAAACCAAACAGGGGGAACTGTACGTAAGCATTTATGGCTGGACAGAAGGAACACTTAAGGAGTAACACTGGACCAAGGGGAGGCAATAAGCTGTAAAACCGGGACCTCCCAGCAGAATCAGGCAGGAGTAGGCAATAGCCGGATGGCATCAAAGGGCTTTTTAAAAATTCTTTATTATTGTTATGCTGCTACTAAAGCAAGTTCATACTGCAGGGCCAGGTTTAGAGGGAATGGGTTTAGAAAACCAAAAGCTGAGCCTCAGGACGAGGGTGAAACCAGGGGCAGCAGGAGCCCCGCAGCTCACTTGCCAACTCCTGCTCTTGCTTTTGCATTTCTGCTTTTTTAAAACATCCGAGACAGGGTTATATCCAACGCTACTTTATACATCAGTTATTCTTGTAATTCAGTCGTGGCTCCTTTCACGTTATATGGCGCTGAATTAACTACATTATAAAATGGAACCGATATAAATTATAACCATACCACCTGTCAAACTGGTCAATGATTGCACCACAATGGCAGAAATGATAGGGTTGGAAGGGGCCTGTTTTTCAGCCCAGCACCCAGTATCAAGCAGGATTTTCTTCTCCACTAATGCTAAAAGCATTTTATCTGAGCTGTATCATTATATTACAAACAGCAGCAACTGCACAAGGAAAGTACATTCTGAAACCCACTTGCCTGCACTGCTGCATTTTTTTCCCCTCACATCCAACCTGGGCAATCTAGTTTTACTTTTCTGTGTATCCAGCCAAATATACTGTTAATCCCCACGGTATGTATATAAGCTAGTAAGCCGAAAAACATGTCCTGTTGCCCAGCCCACGAGGTAGCAGCAGTGTGACCCTGCATTCTCTCGCACTCGAGAGCTCAGAGCGTTCCCCTTCAGGTACAACTCACTGCAGGTAGGCTGTTTTCCAGAAATACCAATCATCTGTCATTTAAAGTTTTCATAACTAATCCATAAGTAATATTTAGCGTGTCACTTTCAAAAAGCATCTTTAAAACCCCGATGAGTAGCTGACAATCCACCAAGTCCTGGTCGACGCAGCACTTCTGGCCAAACTCCCCAGTTTAGAGACTCACCTAATTGGCAAGAGCTTTATTAGCTACATATGGTTTATAATGATATTACAGCTTGTGAAAACACATATTGAGAGATTAGATAGTCTAGATAAGAGCTATTTCACATATAGACAGTAACAGAGAAGTAGATAAATCATTTATTGGCTAAACAAAAAATCTGCAGAGCAAGAGACGGTGCTACAGCTCGATAAAGGTTTGGGGTTTTTTAAGTCAAATAAAACAATCAGAGCATAGAATGGTCACGCTTGGAACAGTTAACCGACCTGCTCTGCAACTTAGTGCTGCGTTATGAATGAAAATGGCTGTAAAAACCTGGCTGCAGCTATGGGCTGTGTAATGCAACTAAGCAGCACTTCATTTATTCTCATTTAAGTTCATTTTATGCATCTTTTCTAAAATAATCTTTGCCAACAAGCGGTCTTAGCTTTTTGTGCTGTAGCACTGGAAGAAGTTTTCCTTAAGTATTTCATGCAAATTTGTATCTAAAGAAAACCACCTCCAACTTTTGTGACGTGTAAAGAAATTGGCTTTCGGCCAAGCGTCAGAACTCTGAAAGTACTTCTACCCCAACACCTTTCCTGCTTCCCCGTTTCCCCACTGAACTTCCCAGGATTAAAGTCCTTCTCGAGTTTTTTTTCTAAAGACTCGATGCCACAGTTTGGAACACACAGGTACCCACAGCACACACGCAATTCTACCCCTGGGCTATGTACCAAATAGGAATTTTCTGCCATTTGGGAGTTGCAGTGATTTTACAGTATTTATAATGAATTGATAACTACAAACCAAGCAGCACAGACCTTGCGTAAAAAAAACCAACCCTGCAGTCTGATAGAGTAACTCAGCCCAAACTGAGTAGCCATTTGTAGCATTTCTCTGGTATTTATTCCATCAACACCTCCTTAATTTTTAATTAAGAGATTTTTCTTTGGTGCTTATTTGCTACAGAATAACACCTCAGAATCTCTAAATATAAGACAAATTATTTCACAAAAGCACGGCAGCTCTCAGTTTTGGTTGTCAGCATCAGTTAAAAACATACTTTGAAGGTAATAACTTTAGTTCATTAGTCTGAGGAGTTTCCATATAAACAGCAGAACCACCACAGTACAAAATTCAGCATGTGATAAATGATCAGCCTACAGTTCAAGAAATTACGAATTGTAAAGGCGTAGAGAATCTAATGGATTGTAGTCACATCCATTAATTGTGAGTGACACGCAAATACTCTCAGAGCAATCGTCTTTTCAGCTTTTCAAGAAAGGGAACAGAATGGAATCCCGAAAACCACCACAAAATGAGGCTTGCGTCGTAATGCCTTTTCACAACGCCAAAACAATCTCCAAAGTAAAACGCTCAGAAACTTTTCCTCCTAGCACGTTACAGACTAGCTCACCTTCGCACGCAGCACGAGCACCCGCGCGCTTCCTAGTACAGTAATTTTTAAGTACTGATTGTTTAGGACGTACGGCCTATAAAAATGAAACCTCAGAGCTACATACTCTCACCCCAGGTTAAAAATAACCCCCCCCCCGCCCGCGCTCTCCACCGAGAGCCGCTGACTGCGCTGGCAGGGAATGGAGCTGCCTCTCCGGCGTCCCCGGAGAGCCCCGGCGCGGATGACAGACAACACCATAACAAACCCGCGTGCTCCCAAGCAGCCCGTGTATTTTAAGTAGTAAATCTGAAAGCCAGAGACCGAACCCAGCTGGCTCCGGAGCTCGCTCCCCTCCAGCGCGGGCGGCTGTAACGCGGGGAAGGGAGGAGCCTGCGCCGGCCACAAACTTGGGACTCTCTGGGAGAGGAAAAACAAGTGCGGGGCGGGCAGGGCGGCACACACGGCACGGCACGGCACAGCACGCTGCCCCGCCGCCCAGCACCATGTTCTCCGGCAGAAACAAGCCAGGGCTTTGGAGCCGGCGTCGTGCCTGGGAAACGCGGCTCAGCCGAGGCGCGGGGGTCCGGCTGCGCCGGGGGATGTAAAACCCGAATTGGAGGTAGGAAGGAGGGTGGGCAGCAAGGCTGGGCCGGGGGAAAGGCAGGCTGGGAGCGAGCGGCGGTTAAACCCTCTACGGTTTAAGCCCTGACTTTGATTTTCCGTGGATAAAGGCGAGAGCAGCCCGCAGCGGGGAGGCGATGGGAGGGCTGTCGGGGCGCCGCAAAGCAGGAGCGCAGCCTTCCCCGGCGGGACGGGGTCGGGTTAGACCGGGGGACTCAAACTGCCGCATCCGAAGCATCGTGAGGACGTACCCGCAGACGGTCCCTGAAAACAGAACTGCCTTTGAAATGACAGAAGACAGGGCTGGGTAAGAAACGCGGAGCTGGGCCCCTCCAGCGCAGCCCACGGGGTCGGTGCCTCCGCAGGTGAGCGACCATTAGACACGGGCGATTTCTACGTTAGTGGCAAAAGTACCTCCATCGGGTAGTTTAGAAATCATCAGCAAAACCTCTTCAGAAAATACTTTCATTTTGGATTTTATTTTTGCCCCTTTCAGAGGTAAGTGTTGTAATTTCGTAAGGTTACTATGTAACACAATGAATTGCCTCCCATTTCTAGCATTAAAATAGAATTGCCTTATTTAACCGCATTTAGAGGCCATAAAGAAAAAAGGGGTAATTACTAAAAATACTTGTGAAACCAGACATGCCCCTGCTCTACAGAATGTAGAGCGAGGTGGCACAGCCTGTTGATCTGAGACAATATCCAGGCAGGTATAATGCGGCTGATGTAATTCAGTCTGGAGCAGTCAAAGGTGCACGCTTAGGGATAACCCTACATAATGGAACGAGGTGATTGTACCCGTGCCTGTGCTTACTCACCCCTGCGCTCACTGTAATGTATATATTTGCAATATCTAGTTCCAGTCTGCTGCTCTGCTTCAATCAAGTCGTAGCAGTTCACTGAGATGTAATTTTGGTTGCCTTCAACTGTGCAAAACAGCCTTTTTTTTTTTTCTTAAAGAAAACCCCAACAACCTTTCTTTTTTTTCTTAAAGAAAACCCCAACAACCTTTCTTAAAAACTTAAAACAACAGATGCTTCCTGAAAATAAAAAAAATGGGGTGTTCTCAGTGCTCAAAAATAGTATGAGGACTGAAAGACAACATAAAGCTATAATACTTTCTACACATATGCAATACTACACCTAAAGAACTGATTTGAAACAAAAAAGTAGAAGGTTTTTTTCCACAAAGGTGAAAGAAAGCTTTGAAAACAACAGAACTGTATCTCGCACTACTGCCACAGCAGTCGCTTATCTGAGGAAATCCAGCACAGGACAGTGGAATAAAAATTTGTCTGCCCAGATAAAATTACTGTGTTTTTAGCCTGTTATCTGGCACACGAAACAACTGCAACGGGAAATAAAAAAATGGCAGTTGGCGTGATTCTGGAACAAATTCTGTCCTGTGGCTGACAGGTCGAAGGATTAGCGCTGGGGAGACGCAGCCACACACCTTCGTACGCTTACAAACCCCACGGTGTGTAATTTCGCCACCCGGTTCACGGAGTACAGCATGTTGTCCAGTAACATTCATTTTGGTTGCACAATGTTTGTTGTGGATTGAATTAAATCTTGTTCTCTCTCTGGAAAGAATGCAGGTACGTGTACTAGTACTTACGTGCTGAAAGGGGAGCAGACAAACAACGCCACGTACCTGGCGGTGTCGGGGTGCACGGGACATGGGAAATCACCGGCTGCACTGTCCCAGAAATGGGCTGGCAGGAAAAAAAAAAAAATCACCATCCCTGTCAGGCTGGGGATGTTCTGAGCTGCACTTCAGAGATTATTTCTTATTTCTGCATTTTTGGAAAGAGGCTTTTCATGACTGCTTTGAAGTTCACTGATTTCAGTTGAAATGTTACCTCTCTAATGACGATAAAGCAAAGCGAGCGGGACAACAACTCCTGATACCAGCATACTCTTTAAAGAATTCAAGCTATTTTGAGAGGAAATGATAGCTAATTCTTGCCTTTTTGGAAAGTCAGGCTGCCCTGATATTAGGTTCCCTAGACTACAGAGGTCCATTGTTTTTTCAGAACTTAACGGTTATAGGTTGGACGTCTGAATACAAACTGACCTATAAAAAAAACCAAACCTTCATCTCATTTCCCAGTTTCCTCTAGTCTGTTGGTTTTATCAGTGATCCAGTATTCATCCACTGTATTGGATGTGCCCCCTAAGAAACTATCTGCTCAAGAGGGAGCTTATTTAACACCTTAGAGAACTCTCTTCTCCATCTTTTTGCTAAGATTTCTGCTTCAGCTTCCAGCCTTCAATTCTTCAGCAACTACCCTGATATGTTATTAGCTATATAAGAGGAACTGTTTAATCATTTCAAAAAACTTCGTACTAATCTTCGTGTATATTACATCAGTACTTACTTTAAAGATATGCAGTTCATGATTTACTTCTGTTGAGTGTCCTGTATCAACTCATTTGCCACTAATTTCATTTAAATTAAAACTTCAGAACATTTACCAGTCTCATGAAATTTTGAGGCACAGGTGACTTTCTTCCAGACTAAGAAGATCAAAATGCATTTCAGTCACTGACCTTAAACTGATCAGTTATGTGAAGTGTACAACGTCTACCTGTAACATGTTTTCTTCGTACTACATTGCATTTCACTTACAATATAATATTTCAACAATACTTTTTCTATTTCTCTCTCTGTAGAAAAGCTGGTAAGCAGCGGAGAAGAGACACCAGCTAAAATCACTATGTGGAGCTGTGAAACCTTGAACAACAGTACGGGGAGCAGCGAGGACCAGCATCTCTGCCATGACTTCCACCTTGTGCTTTCCGTCTTTTCCCTACTCTACCTCATCATATGCTTCCCAGTCGGGCTGTGTTACAACGGCTTGCTGGTCCTAGTTAACCTCTACAACAAAGCCACCATGACTATGCCAGATGTTTACTTCGTCAACATTGCCATCGCTGGTCTCATCATCAACGCTCTGGCACCGATGTACCTTCTAGGGCTTGCCAATACAAAATGGGCCATCTGGAATTCCAACAATGAAGTTTATATTACTTTACTTATTTTATTCAACGTCTCCTCTTTGGTTACCATGTACTCTACTACGTTGCTCAGTCTGGACTACTACATAGAACGTGCTCTACCTAGAACTTACATGTCAAGCGTGTACAACACCAAGCACGTTTGTGGATTCATATGGGGTGGTGCCATGCTCACAAGTTTTTCATCTCTCCTGTTCTACGTCTGCAATCACGTATCCACTAAAATCATCGAGTGTTCCAAGATGCAGAACAAAGAAGCAGCAGATGCCATCATGGTCTTTATCGGGTACGTCGTACCAGCTATTGCTGTACTGTATGCACTTATATTAATCTTGCGAATACGCAAAGAGGCGACGCCACTGGATCAAGACACTGGACGATTAGATCCATCGGTGCACAGGCTTTTGATTGCCACAGTCTGTACACAGTTCACCTTATGGACACCCTACTACGTTATTCTCTTGGTAAGCACATTTACTAACGCACAAGGAAGAATTGCAGATGAAAATTACCGCCGAATATTACATTTTACGAAGATTTTGTCAAAATTCTTGGCTTTCTCGAGCAGCTTTGTAATGCCTCTGCTCTACAGATATATTAACAAAAACTTTCCCAACAAATTACGACGTTTGCTTAAAAAGATACACTGTGGGAATCAAGGGTGTTCTCACGAACGCACGGTAGTACAGCAAGTGATGACATAGGTGTGAAACCTCCCCGGGTGCCTGGTCCCTGCAGGACTTCGCATCCCAGCGCTGGGACGGTGACAGCACGGCCGTGGCACTCCACTCGGAGGCGATACTGGGAGTCCCAACCCAGCGGCTGGAAGGAGCGTTCCATTACAGTTAAATGAAACAGTCTTAATTTTCAAATAGTTAGTTGTTTGCTGAAGTCTTGTGAGACTGGGGTCTCCGTGCTGCAATACCTGGGACAGCCGACACTTTCAGTGCACTGAACTGCTTTTAAAGCGTGAACTCTGTCGTTCTAATATTCCCGTCTGAAGAACTCACTAAGCAGTTTATTGAAGTCTTGACTGAAGACACAGCACCTTGTATCTTGTATAGGAAAAGGTATTGCCTTATTTTCTGTACAAAGAAGTAACAGTGCTTTCCTTGATGAAGTAAATAGTATTTTTCGATGAAGATTATATAGATGATCTTTGCTAGAGATCACATTATCCAATTATACATGCCTGAGTAGTAAATGTTAATTATAAATTAAATTATTTAATTTCTTTCTCCATCACTGAATCCCCTCTAAAAGAAGCCTAATTTACCGTTTTCCGAAATTATTTTCTCGCACAAACTAACCTAAGTTTTAACGTTTATGGTAAAGTGATTATTTTTTTTCCTAGATATAACAATTAACAAAAATGTGTTTTATTTTTCCAGTGCTTTGTTCGCATCCTAAAACATTTCAAGAATTCAGAAATATTTATTAACTAATTCTAAGGGAACTGAGAGATGTTTGTTCCGCGTATTAAAATGAAGGACACGGTGGTTTACAAAGTTAAATCAAAATTTAACTAGTAAAGAATGCCTGGCTAAGTGTTATGGTCCACATATGTTCATGTAACAAGAGTAATTATCTTAAAAATAAATATGTTTATGATTAACATTTTGTACTTTCAAGAGATATGTTTGCAACAAATAAATTAAAAGTCTCTTTAATCTAGGGCATCACTGGAGGTTTGGAAACCATACAAAAATCCTTCAATCCATCAAGATTTTAAAATGGGAGCAATATATAGGCATCCCAGTCAGCATCAGCTTTTTGCTGACCTCTCAGAACTGGAGTGCCTCCCAATGGGATTCCTGAAGACGCAATAAATAGGTAGTTTCTGTATTTCACAGTGGGGATGAAGAAATCCAACCCAGCTTGCCAGATTTTACGGACTATCTGAAATACAATGAGAAACACAAACATGCTGCAGGAAGCAAGTGACGTTACCCACAACAGCAGACTAGGAAGCACCGACCCCAAACCGACCTGTTCCCGGGCTGCTGTCGCGTTATTCACGCCAGATGGGGGGGAGAAGTTAAACTGAGATTCTCCCACAGGTTCGGGGGCAGCAAGACATCTTTGTCACCCCCCCTGCACCACGGCAGAATCACTTCATTGCTTCATCTGTCACAACACATCTCAAATTCCACATCACTTTATTCCAAAAAATGTGGCTTTTCAAGCCTCTGGTATGGAAAAAACACGGAGCGAACCCAGAATTGAGCCTTTTCCATCACTTACAGCACAATCTCGTCTGCTAATTGGTCCTAATTTGTCAGCATAGAGATACGCTGAAGTTCTAAGTGGGAAGCAGGGGAGGAACAGCCTCTTCGATCTTGTTCTTTCTCTTCAACGTTATTCAAGTAATTTCGTCTCATAGCCAGCTTCGCCTGTCTTCATACACAAGCATCGCAAAGTTGTCAACATTCTGGTGGAAGACTCTGCATTAATCTTCACTTTTTTAATAGCTTTTCATAGGTTATTGAATTTCTTTTAACCCTTAAACCCTATAGAGTAAAAAAAACCTATTTCTACGGCCTTTCTCTACCTGAAAACTACATCAATTTACTTCATAGTTTTAGCCTGCTGATGAAAACCATGTTAAGGATTCAAACCTTTCTTTATCACTGTGTCTGATTCACACAGTAATTTATAGTGCCTCTGTGCTGACACGATACCGGCTGCTTTGGCAAACCACTGGGTCCATTGGTTGGGGTTTTTTTCCCCTTAACTTGAGAGGTTTTCTATGAATTTCTACCCATCTTGAGCTTTCAAGCATACTTCCACACGGGAGTGCTTAAGACAGAAATCTTTCCTCACAACTGTCAAACAAACAGGCTCCTCATCCCTTCCCAGGAAAACGGGGTTTCCTAATGCACCACATTAAATACCTCATGTAAAATCTGTTAAAGAAATTCCGTCCCATTATGCAGGAAAAATTCCAGCAGGGAGGAACTGGCTTATCTGGTGTGAATAGAGGCCCGCAGAGCTGGGACCCTGCCAGGACGGTGTGGCTCGACAGGCAGCACTAAGGGCAATTTTAACTCCATTGTTGCTCCTTTACTTCCCCTTCCCCGAAGGGATCTGACTGGCTGCCTCTAACAGGATGCACGCGTTGATTCCTCTTCCTTTCTCTCCTGTTAAATTCCCGGTTTCAGACCACGGCTCTTTTATCATTTACCTTTTTCTCTTGTCTTTTCCCCTTCTCTGCACTATTTATTTAATTTTCATTTTGCTCCCCTGTTCCTATCCATGCTTGGTCTTGTACACGTGGTACCATTCACCGCTCGCCTTTACTGCATTGCACCGACTCCTTTACAATGACCCAAATCTCATTCAACAATTTGACATTACAAATGGATTTCCGTAATAAAATGGAAGCTGCTATTTAAGAGATGGAGAAAGAACAAGTTTTTAGATAACTTATCCTGAATTTTGATTTTTTTCCTGATCTTTTTTATTGCAGCAGAGTTAAGTATGTTCGTGTGTATCCTTGATGATACACTAAATGTGATGGCAATTACAAAGAACTTTCATAATTTAATGGACAAGACTGATACCCGCTCAACTTTTTTAAGAGTTAATTTGATCTATTAGTTGCCTCAAAGAAACTGTGCCATGGAGCTGCCTGCACTCCTGTTCTCTTAAGGAAATTCTGAACTTAATTGCAGCACCCTCCCATGGTATGTCTTAAAAAACAGTATCCCAAAAAAGCGAGAACTTTGCAATATTTATTTTTAAAAAAAGTAGATGAGCAAGTGCAGTGAAATACTTCAGGAAATACCTGGTATCATAAATATGAACAAATCTTTAATACACAAAGTTCTCAAGAATAGGGCCTTTCCATTTCACGTACTTGAAGGTTTCTGATGAGCGTAAATAGGCGCTTATCTATTTCACATTTAAATAAATATGAATAAAATAGTGTATATATGCAAGATAAAAATCAGCCTACTGATGTAAAAAGAATTTGCAAAGAATTTATTAAATTATTTTTTCCTCAAAGTGTATCATTTAAATGTAAACCTCGGAACAGTAAGGTGTGTACTGTATGTTTCTGTCCGTATGTACGGTATACTAGAAAGTAAGCACTAGTTAAGTGCCACTATTAACAGTGTTATTTTCTCACAAAATTAAATTTAATATTTGAGTTGATCTGTGGCTTATAGCTCTCTTGCTGAGTGGTCAATTAAGTCAAATCAATGAACTAATAAAAACGTTGCTTTCTGCTTAAATTACGAACATCGGTAGCTGCAGACAGGTCCGTGTTGACGAACCTAGCAGAGGTCCCAGTTTCTAAAGTCTTCATCTGAGAATCAAATTAAGCTGGTCTCTGAAGACCTAATTTCAGTTAATGAAGGAAAGTGATCAACCCCTAGAAAATTTCTGGTTCTACTACAGCGAAGAGACATGGCCTTCAATATTCTGTCAAAATACTCTAGAAATGGGCTTTCTGCAACGCTTCACAAAGGAACTACTGACTCATAAATTCTCAATAAAAAGTGTTGAAGTGTGTCTGGTCAGGAAGATGTGTGATTTTCTTTTTTTAAGCCTTCCTAATAAAAACCTGTTAGGGACAAGGTTAAACTCATGTTGCTTTCCTGAACGAAAACACAACAAATTGCATGACTGGGATGTCAAATGGTCAGATTTTCCAGGCCGTTTTGACATCATTAAAATCTCACTGTAGCATGAAGTTAGCTGGGAGTGAGAGCAAAAAGGGCCACAGCCCCCAACTCTTTTCAGCATGAGGAATCCTGCAGCTCACAGGAGAGCGTGACACTCCACCCCAGAAATGCGGGGTGGTGAGGAACGCGCACAGCCACCGCGTCCTTGTCACTTCCTCTCCTCTGTGCTGCCACAAACGAGATCTCGGACATCAGCTCCCTGCAGAAACGCTCCTGGTTCCCACAACAACGGAACAGGACAACCCATACCTTGGCAGCCCGAAGAAAATTTAGCTTTAAGAATACAACGTGCCTCATAATCCATTTATTGCAGTAACCACTGCATACAACCAAAAGATCACTCTCCATGGATCAGTCAGCGTACCCCACATATATGAAAATATTTTCCTGGCTGTACTTTCAAAATTAGTTAATGTTACCTTTAAATTTTCTGTAAAGCGTAGGAAGACAGCAAGTAGAAGCAAACTCTATTCAAAATGGTTATGGGTGAATTCCATGAAGAAAAAAAACCACCTTAGTCCAAGGCACTTCTAAGTGTTGAGTCTCACTGAGAAATAAATTAAAATGGCAACTGTGAAAGTGGAAGTTGCAATATTATATCATTTAGTTAAAGCCTAGTAGCTGACAAGATGCCCTTACTTCCATATAATGGTTTAAGGAGTATTTTCTGTTACTCTAATTGGAGAGCCAGCGTCTCTAAACAGAGTGGTGATTTTCTGATACTTCAACTCCTCAGGGCTTTAAGATATAACCATTATACATAAAAAGGCTGTTTCTCATCTGGATTAGTAAAGTTCCTTTTACACAACATAGACTTGAAGGATCTTAAATGCTAGTTAAGAAGCAGCAAGTAGTGAGCCTACAGGTTTGCAAAGGGTGAACTTCTTACTGCAAATTTTTATGCAACTTTTTACTTGCATAAATGCAAGTAAAAAAAAAAAAAAAAAAAAAGAGTTGATCGGGTACAACCAATTCAATAGCTATACACTCATACGAACCAGGCCAACAGGGCACCAGAACCTGCCCTTTTCATGGAATGGTTTGGCTTGGAAGGGACCTTAAAGCCCAGCCAGTGCCACCCCCTGCCCTGGGCAGGGACACCTCCCACCAGCCCAGGTTGCTCCAAGCCCCGTCCAACCTGGCCTTGAACCCCTCCAGGGATGGGGCAGCCACAGCTTCTCTGGGCAACTCTTTTCTGTCAATATAAAGAGATTTCACTGAAGACAACCACATTTTGGAGCAGTCGCTGAAAATATGCATTTAACTATCATATAATGGGAACCTTGGGGCCTATTTTCCTAAGAAAATATGACACCTCTACCAGGAAACTCAAAGGGAAGTAACACTTTTTTTTTTTTTTTTTTTTAAAAAAACTAAGATTCCATTAAATTGTTTTTGTGCTATGGATACGTATGTAGCTAAACCCCCGTTTATCATTGCTCATTAAAAATGAAAGCAGTGCAGCGCTGGAGACCTTCTCGTGAGCTTCACCGCAGCGGCTCAGGGCCGGTAAAGAGAAAAGCAAAGCAGGAGCGGGGCGAGCGCCGCGCTGGGCTCTGCTGGGCGCCTGGAGAAGTACCCGCTTCTGCCCAAGCTGCTGCAGCTGTAAAGTGCTCAACACACTGCTGAATCTGAAACATATGCTCCAAGATGAATTTTTGCAGTTTCTTACTAAGTGAAACCTCGTGCATGTCTTAACCATCTCACGTGAAGTTTTTTGCGAGTGAAAGCCACCTAAAGGAGCAAGCCCAGCCGCACACACTGCCGCCCCAACTCATCTCAGGTGTGAAATCTTTCCTCTGCTGTATTTCCTTTAGCTTTCCATTATACCTCAAAACACTTTGACGTATGCAGAATACACTCTTTTCTCATCACAGATAAGAGGATTTATTATCCACTCTCTCATTCCGCTTTCTTCCCACCAAGTCCTTTCCTTACCTTGGAAGTCCATGAGATTTCCTTCTAAAGAACTGGCACTTTTAATCACATTCACAACAATGGTCTTAATTATTCAGCCTACAGCAGGCAGAGTTCTTGTATTATTACAAATCCTGACAGTAAGAGATTTTTAAAACACCAGATTCTTATCAGAGTATTTATGAATTAAGTACATAAATATATTTTAAAAAAATACTTCCTACCAAAAGTTCGTTAAGACAAACAAAATTTATAACCAGAAAAAGAATCCATTTTATCTAGCTTAAAAGTCTTAATGATGCGTTATATGAAAAGATAAATAAGCAGCAGCATAAATAATCCCAACTCGGAGACCTGGAGAAGGGACTAATAAGAAAAGAAACAGGTTTACAACTAGAGGCATCCTGCAGGAACTGCACCTGCACACATACAGGAGGAGGAATTCTGCTATCAAAATGCAGAGAGAGTGCTCAACTCTGGATCAGTTAACATTCAAAAACACAGAATTAATCTTCAAAATTACAGTTGTTTTATCACAAACGTCACTGATACCGATAGGAAGTTCTGCTCATCGCTTGTATGTGACCTGATGCATTACCAATTACAAAATTAATTGAAAAGCCTAATTTTAGCAAGGAAATTTGCAAATTTGAGCTAAAACTTATCTTGAAGCCAGTAGAATTTCCACAACTGCTTCTTAACTCATCTCTAAAACCTTTAAAAGATCATTTCGAAATTACTTCTGGTATGAGGTTATCAAAGCCGTTTTAGAAACTCCATCTGGTGGTCACTAGCAGAAATTCTCCTGCAGTTCCCAAAAGCAGTACGGTCAGTAAAACTAATTAAAAGATTTCAGTTAATCATTAGAAAAGAAAAAAAATAAAAATCAGTCCCAGTTTCTGGTTGAACACAGATTTGTACGAGCTGGTCCTGTCTGCAAACATAAGGCTATTGCTGCAAGTATTTGCAAGAAGAAACAAAATTAACTGTAACTTCTACAACAAACCGCTGCGGGGAGGATGAGGCAGGTAAGAGAAAATTCTGCTGCAAGAAACAAATCTCAGCAACGGTTAATTTTGCTTTTGATCCTAACAGAAGGATATTTAAACAGGCTATTAGGTCTGATTATTCACAAGAAAGAAATATTTATAAAAAAGCATGTATTTCTTGTATTGTTTTACGAACCATCTGGTACTAGTCACTGTGGCTGACAAGATGCTCAAAGATCAAAGGACGCGCCATTCCCATCCAGCTCCAGAGCACTGTAACTCTTTCTAATTAAGTTATGGTTTCACTACTTCACAATGAAATAGATTTCATACTTAATTAATACACAAGTTTCTCCAATTTTTCAGGTCAGCCTACATGCAATTAAATAATCATTCGAGCACCTGCAGTGCTATGCAGAGACCAGCTCTTTTGTAAAACTTGCCATTAGAAAAAGCTTTTTTCCGCCTTTTAATAGAAGTAGAGTATTATTTGGAAATAAGGGCAATTTTTGAGCTCTCGCGGCTGAGTTACACAGATGATCTACCCCTACCGAGGAATTTATTTTGTGATTGATAGAAACATTACTGTACAGTAATAATAATAAAACACTGTTTATAAAACAACTTACATTACAAACTATGCCCAAATAAGCCAATATAAAAATCACTAATAGTGAATCACGGGCAAGCAACCCTGAGATGTGAAGGCGGCAGTCACACGGCGCAGAGCATTCCTCTAGAATAAAAGGAGGAAATGTTGATTTACAGCCAGCCTCTGAGGCACAGGTAATTATTAATACCAGTGCTTATGTATACACATCCCCAACTTGTGCTTTTTTAACCCTATCCAAGCAGAGGGCTCCAAGGAAAGCCAGTAAGACCATCAGATTTTACTAATTCATATAGCTCCATGTACCTTATAACTCAATGTACGCATCTGAATTCCATTAAAACAAAAACAAAACAAAAACCACACACTCAAAAAACCCTTCCAAAATGAAACATGCAGGGACTATAATACAATAAAGACACGCAAGCTTTTTGTTCTAAAATTCATCCATAAGCAAAATTCCCTTAACTTTCTTCAAGCTAAATTCTTGACTTTGTGTACAACTTCCCTACTTCTCCCCCCCCACCACCTTTTTTTATGTCAAAGGCCTAATGTTCCATGGTCTTTTAATCAAGGACACAAATTTGCTTGCTGTCAAGTAAAAAAAAAAAAAAAGGCTGAACACACATAAAATTAAAAGCAAGAACACACAAGAACAATTTCACGCTGACTGGCAACTGTGCATCAATATATCAAAAGCCTTCGCATAGATGATGTTCTCAAAAATTAAGGGCTTTTTCCAGGAATCTTGAAGTTATTGCATTCATACAAGTAGCCTTAAGGTGCTAAAATGCCACCAGGAAAAGCTTCCAATACGTCAGCTGAGCTGCCGAATAGTGAATCGAGGCAATCTTTGACTAAATCCTTGGCTAATATCCCATGCTGATTTTTTTTTTTTTTTTGTTACATAACGACACTAGAGGAAAAATTAAGATGGAAATACATGGTAGTTTATGAAAAATATCTTTAAAAAACATCGTAGACTATTTCACAACTCAAAATTCCAGTAACGCAGAGATTGCTTTTCATCATAATACGCTGGGGAACAGGCAATAACAGCCATTTAATATTCTAAAACAATTCTATCATACTACACAGGGACAGTTTTCTTAATGACGTTACATCCAAAAGGCAATAAAAATATATGTTAATTGAGAGCAGAAGACACCACCATAGTCCAAAACCAGACTTGAAGCTTCTCATGCAGGATCAGCTCCCTGGGGATAACCATTCCCCCCCCAGAGCAGCCAGTCCAACCCTTAGACTGGGAGCTACGGCAGGCGCTGGGCTCAGTCCCTGGTGACTGTGGCCACTCGCTGCTGCACCGAGCAACCAGGAGTCCCCCTCCTCATGGGAGCACCACCACTCTGCGAGCGGCTGACCACCGGGATTCATAGGAAAGATGACCAAGGCAGAATCACCATCTCCATAACGCTTTACTGGACAGATCTGAGTTAAGCCAGAGAATAAAAAGACTGAAATCTTCATGGTTTCAGCATCTCACAAGCCAGAAGCATTGAACAGTGTTTGTTAGAGAAGATGGAGAAGTTTCTCTCATCTGGCGTACATGTATATGACAGAAAGAGACCTTACTTCAACTGAAACCTACTGTCAGGGATCCGTACTCTGCAAAACACATCAGTAACACAGGTCATAGAATCACAGAATGGTCTGGGTTGGAGGGGACCTTAAAGACCATCTCGTTCTGTCCCCCCACCCTGGGCACGGACACCTCCCACCAGCCCAGGTTGCTCAAAGCCCCGTCCAACCTGGCCTTGAACCCCTCCAGGGATGGCACAACTTCTCTGGGCAACCTGTTCCAAAGGTCAATTAAGAGAAATTAGTGGGTTTGGTCAAAAGGAAAGTGGCTCACATCTGCTTTCTTTATAATCAATCTGTCACACTCTACTAGATACGTTTATTTTGCCATAGGAACAGTAAGATGCGTTAAAAACTACACAAGAGTTTTGCCCACCGCAGCACGCTGTAGGCAGCTGGTGGAATTATATCTGTTACCAGCCAAGCCTTAAATATTGTCACTGCATCTCACAATTATTTAACTTCTAAAACTTCTACCTTTCCTGCCTCCACCCCATCCAGAACATCGTTATCATACATCAACTTCTTCCATTGAGAGCATGTATACTAACGCATACTAATCACCAAAAAAATCATAAATCACTAGAAAATAGTAGTAAAATTATGCATCATCCCAAACTCAGTCACTTAACCACCATTTTTTTTTTGGCAGTTTTATGAAAAGTCTGCACAACCAAACACTAGTTTGTTTGCCACTGTTCTCACATGACTCGCACCCTGATCATTTAAGCAAATTAAATGAACTGGTTTATTGTTTAAGGAAAGACACAGCTGGTCACACCACAGCAATATCTTGCTTTGCTTCTAGTAACGCATTAACCGTGACAATAACGGCGCAGGGAGCTGCTGCCAAAACCACACCACCGAGCTTTTCAGATACCTCAGACTGTGCTTTGTCCGTTTCCACAGACGAGGCAGAATCGCAGCTATCGAGATAGAAATTAGCACAGTCTAAACAGAATAAAGAATATGGAGTCGGGAAACCTTGATTTTCTAACCTCTACTTCTCCTCTGGCTTTCAATTTAGTCCATCAACTTGGAAGGATGAATTTCTCAGTAGCCAAGTTTCTCCGCCTGTAAAATGGGGACACTTTGTGCTGTGATTCTCTGAAACCATGCACACATTCTGAAATTGCAGTGTGCTACTTGCTCCCGATTCAAAGAAGAATAGATATTCTTGCCCTCAAAATACAACTGAATAATGTTTGTAAACATGAACATAATTTTGAAGATTGGAGCTTTTTCTTAGTTGGGGTTTTGGGGGCCTTTTTTTTTTTGTAAAAAAAAATGGAGGCGTAAGAAATAAGCTTTCCTCTTTTTGCTTTTCTGGTTCTATTTATATAATTTTTCTCATTAGAGGATAAGCTGCCTCGGAGCTCTGCTCTACACCACCTTGCATCGTCAGGAAAGCAGTTACTGAATAACAGGAAACGCAGTCTTAACACTGCTGTGTCAGGGCTTATCTTCACTCGAGTTCCTCCGTGCTCACCGATTGCTAATTAACTCCAAATAGTTTAAACCTTTCTAAGAGTGGTTTGAATATTCCTTAAACTTTCAGTGCGGCCATTACTTTGCCTTTATTTTACTAATAATCACAAAGGGCACAGACAGATAGCCTTGGCTACATCCACCCAATGCAACTCCACCAGAAGCACCCAGTCCAGCTGGTGGCTGGGGGCCCTCAGCCAAGAAGTGACTGTCCCCCCCAGCAGAGCCACGGTTATCCATCACAGGCCTCTCCGGACCATTTCAGTGGGAACTATGACCACCACCCCATGGCACAGCTGCTTGGCACTGCCTCACCTGCACACACCAGCCATTCCGCAAGCTAAAAAGTCAAGTTAGTCTCTTCCAGCCGAGGGCCAGATACTTTCTGGAGTTTTCCTGCAATTTCAAAGCCAATCGTTTGAGGATGCTTACGTAGTTTAGCGTGCTCTCTGCACAGCCCCAAGTCCAAGGAACAATGAGGTGACACTTCAAATTTGCGTCTTGCATGGAAAATCACCAGTTAAAAAAAAAAAAATTGCCTGACTTGCACACGATTACAACGCGTATCTTTTCTTTACCCTTCTTAACTATGAGAAGTTAATACCAATAAAATAAACCTGGATTTGGGTACAGCTCAAAGGCAAACGCTATATACAAATCACCTACACGTCACAGCCAGCTTTACGCAAGTTTTTCAGTAACAATTTGGAGGAACTACTGTGAATGGAAGGGAAACAGTCTACCCAGTCCAACAAACTACTATGCTAAGATGGTCAAAACCAAAGTCAGTATGGGACATTTGGAATACCACGTGTGAGCTCATTGGAAGCAGATTTCGAGCTGCTGCGGAGCACAGCTACTGCACAAAGAACAGGAATGTTCACCTGGGAGCTGAAGTGTCTCCGGGCTTGGCAGCATCCCTGTGCCCTCCACACGCATCCCTGGTTTCAAAGCAGCATTTGGAGCAGTAGTGCCAACCGTCAGGTGGAAACGTAGACCTAGCGCTGAAATATTTTCTCCAGGTAACCCACAAATCCAATTTTGAAACCTAGATTTGTACACATTTGTCTCATTTCACTTCTTTAAAATGTTTTAGTTCTTTCCACATTTTTCAACAAAGCTTGTTAAAGCACAACAAGGACGATGCCCTGAAAACGGAGAGCACCGATCTAACACTGGTCACAAATTATCTTCTCAACCTCTGAAAGCCACCGCAGATTATTAAAAGATTACAATAAAAACATTCTTTCCCATGTGCCGGTATGAGAAAACATGACGCTACCAATGTATTCCAGAGAGCAAGGCTGCACGCACTAGAAAAACCGTGAGCCAACCCTGTCTTGCTCATGTACATTTGAGGTTTTAAGAACACTATTAAACACAGTCATTAAGACAACTGATGGTGAGCCAGACCCAAAACATACTACAGACTCAAAATCCTGTCTTTTAACACCTCACGGTCATTGCAGAGCATCTGGAAAAATAATTCATTGCATGTGTACAATACTGGGAGTGTTCCAAGAGCCGGGACCATGGAAAAATAGAAATACAGCCTATTTTTAAGAAGGGATCTTAATATTTTTGACAGGCACTACTTTCGTGTCGAGTTTTTGTCTTGTTAAGCAAGGGGCCTTGCTTGGTATTTATTCAACAGGCTTTTCCTTTTCTAGACCTCTAGCACTTAAAACAGCGCACGAGAAAAAAATGTAATTGCGAAGGCTGGCCAATACGCGTAGGATTACTTCATGAACAGGGAAAAAAAAAAGCCACTGGATGGCCTCACATACTTAGAAATGGCTGGGACAAACACTACTTTTCTGTTCTAAAATATCTCCCGGCAGAGGATAATTTGAACTTTAAAGTCACATGATGAAACCATAGGTTTGCTAAACATGCAACGTGTATGGGTTGAATGACTTAACCCAAGTTCCTGTTTCCTTCACAGAACTGTGTGTTTTTGCAGTGAGCAAGCGTCTGCATTTTTCATCGCCTTGTACAGCGGCTAAAGAAGTTATTGTAACATAGACACCCTGCTTTCTACATAAATAAAAAGGGCTATATCCTCCAAACAATAACTATAATTCATCTGACTATCCACAGTGGAAGTCTCAGCCAGTGGTATCTGTGGGGCATTTTCTTGAAAAGGTAAGTGCTTTACGTTACTTTGAATATGCAATGTTTTATTCATCGCAAGAGCCTCAAACTGTGAAGCTGCAATTATAATTTAACGGGTTTAGTTTTCCCTTCTTTAACAACATTTGAACTCCGCAAGGTAAAATACTTTATCTGGGAAACATCCTTAGAAAGCTGAAGTTTATTATAAAGCCGGGCATTAAATAGAGTAAATGTAAAGACTCTTTTTCCAGTAAGTACTTAACTGCCATGGAACGGCTGCTGGCTACGTGATGAAATACTGTTCCGTGGTCTGGGCAAAAGACTCCAGCCACCGCCTAAGAGCGGTCTCTTAAAGGATGGACATTGTTGGATAACGCCGACCACACCGCAAGTATTTGTATAGGACAGGAAACACGTCAGCGATGCTGCTCAGGGATTTTGTTCAGTTACTGCCAATTCATTTATATTCTGGAAAAGTGAAAATAAAAGCTTTCGGTTTCTCAGAAACTGATAATTTTTCAGAAGTTAAGGGTGGGATTTCTTTAATATTTACAACCTCAAATACTTGCCCAAAATTCCAAGTAGAAGTGTGGACATTACAAGAAAAACAAATATGGTATTTTACATTTCAGCCTTTCATATACTGCTACCTGCCCCCATCTTTTAACTTTCAGACCTAGTACGAACAGAAAGGACAAGTTCACGTATCTATTAACGCCCCAACCCCCAAATTACGTGCAGTGTTGCCACGGGCCGATGCAGGACGTGCCCACTGAGAGCTGAGTTTCACAAGGAATATTAGGTGTATTGCTTTATGAGTGGATGAAAGAATATTTTCCTTCTAACGGCTGGTGACAGAGCGCAGAAAGCCTGCCCTGCCAAAGCTTTTCTAGAGGAAGAATTCTGGCTGCCAGGGAGAAACTCCCCGGTTTAGGAGCTCTTCTTTCTAGACTCTAAATAAACAAGTTTCTTTGAAACCAAGCTGTCCATTTGTAAAAGTTAACCATCAAGGCAGGGACAGGGGACCAAAAAAAATGAGATCTCAGAGACTGGGTCCTTTCCGTACTCAAAGTAGCCTTGTCACAACTCGCTATTTTTAAACTGCCTTCTGAACACTGTGCCTATTTGCTCAGCTCCAGCTGTTGGAAGTGAAGGATAACGTATTCGCTTCAGAAAGTGTAAAAAAAAAAATCAAACGTATTTGCTTTAACTGCTGACCCAAAAGGCAGAGTGGGTGAGTGGGGAAACCAGGCCGGAAGAAGAAAAAAAAAAAAGAAACAACAAAAAAACTAAGAAAAAAAGCGAGGCCACATGAAGTTTTCACAACATGCGAATGATGGTCAATTAAAACAAAGTGAGGGGGAGCAGAGGTAAAGAAGGGACAAAATATGACAATACAGGGAAGATAATGCAAGTAGCATATTGCAAATTTCCCTCGTTAATTAATCTTAGGAGAAACAGGAATAAGCCTGGCTTCTGCCATGGCTTCAATGTACGGGAGCTCTGACACACTATATATTACTGTCTGTTACCTGTGAGTAAACAGAAATAACAAAGTCACTTTACATCATAGTATGTTGTGAGAAAAGAAATAAAACTAACTCAGGTCTCGAGGTGTTTTCACCCTAAGTTGACAGATTCCACTAAAAGAGTAAAGGACTCGGGGCCCCCACCAAGCAGAGCATAACCATTACATGCATTTTGAAATAAAACTCATGTCCCTGCAAGTAAATCCAAGAACCAGACAAGGACTGAGGGAACACCAGATTTTCTTACAGCAGAAGAAAGTGACATAATAAATTCCTTCTTTTTTTTTTTTAATGATGGAAACTCAAAGTATTTTGGCAAAAAATGTGGTCAGCTGCATGGAGATTCTGAAATAAAAGATGTGAGAAATAAACCACCCTCCCGTGTTCTGCTGCTCCCGTGGATCAGATCTTTCTATTTCAAATTAAATTAGTATTACCAAAAGTCTATAAAAATTTGCAAATATGTTCAACTTACTACAGCAAAAGTTGTGAACTTCATCCCATTATTATTCTAAGCATACATTTACTTTAGTGCAAGGAATGAACTTACTGCTTTGGCAATGTTTTAAACCTGTAAAGGCTTACAATTTTTAAGAGTTGTTTTACATGACAGATGAGCACCTTGCGGTCATAAGGCTCTCCAAAGCTCTCCGTTCAGATGTAAACACACGCACAGAGAGGTTCCGCCACCTGCGACCGTACCCAACCCATCAGCTGCAGAGACTGCGAGGGAGTCACGCTTTTCTGACAGGGTCCAGTCTATAACCTCAGCCAGAAAACCCTCATGCAGCAACTTCATGAGGTGTAGATCTTGTAGAGTGCTATATATCCTCAAATTTCACCAAAATAGCTATGAAGAGAAAAAATTTTGAAAAAAAAATTAGATTGTAGGATAAGGTCCTAAGTCAGAAATATCTATCTAGGTGTGACCATGTTAGAGAAGAACATACACGTATTAGCTTGTACGAAGAATCAGGAATATTTGGTTGCAGCCACCTGCACACACCAGCCTTTCCTACCACAATCTGAACACAAACTTGCGATTTGCTCTCTTAAATACTTACTTAGTGAGACACTAGTACCAAATAAGAGAAGTCTGACATTATCATTGTGATTTTTTAATATTTTTTTTTTAAAGCAGAATAAAAACTTCTAGGAATAACTGGGGGAGGGGCACGTAATTACTATCTACAGCATTAATGTTAATCTTATTCGCCAAACCAAGAATATTTCAGAATAAACTACAAACTGCTAGCAGATATTTCTTCTTCTGTGACGAAAGCTTTATTGAATTCAAGCAAGCATTGCGCTCATAGTGACTAACCACAGCAAAGCTCCAAACAGCTGGTTGTTTTGGTGAAGTTTTGTTTGTGTGGGTAATCCTAAGGTGATATTCTAGAAGTTCCCTTTAAAACAGCACACCTAGGAATTTTTCCCTAAGTCGGAATTTTAATACTTGCACTGATTATAATTATACATATATAGTTGCATTGTTATTTCCCCCCAAGTAGGTTAGTTCTGGATTGAATGGAGTATTTTGTTTACTTTAAATTCCTCTGGCAGATGAGGTCCATTAAGAGACACACACCTGTTAGCATCACAATGTCTAGGTGGAGAGTAAGAGTGATATTATCATCATCATTATTTAACAGTAATCTTAAATAATGCTTTGTGGTTATAAACGAGAGTTGCAACCCAAGTGAAACTATTTCAGGCATTCATCTTGGCACCACCGACAAACGAGGCCTAAGCACACGGGCAGCCTCTCTGCAATAGCACGCTGGTGCGCCGTTAAACTCCCACCACACACAAACCGGTGGGTACAGAAAGAGGAAACCAAGATGATGCACTTTCCTACGCAGTAAGTTGCAGCTACCGGAGTATGCTGCATTAAGTCTAATGTTCCTGACTTTGTCTTAAAAACTCCAAGCGTAGCTAAATAAAATAAAAAATCCCTTGCCGTGGCCAAAGGCCAGCCCCGAGTCAGTACCAAGGCCAGATCCTGAGCAAATTCAACCCAATTCCGGCATCTTGTTTTTCCTGTCATTCGATGTAAGGCCATATCATTTCCTGTGAAACCAAAACTATGGCCTGTGTTTCCTTTGCGGTTATGTTACTGTAAAAGTTGAATGTTGCTAAGCTGTTCTGAGATTCTCTGCAAAGACAGCGAGCATGGTTGATTGGCCCATGGTGTAAAAGCTGAGAAGATAACAGAGACCTTCACAGTGCCAGAACGAAATTTAAGTGTTCAGCCCTTTAAAAGGCCTGATGGGACTAGAAGGTAACATTGGTGGAAGAGCTCAAGATGTAAATATTTCTTAACCTCTTGAAACTACCCTGTGGGATAACAACAAGCTTTCTGCAGACGCTCAAGTGGTTCCACATCTCTTTCTCTATCCGTCACAAAGTACCTGACCTTCGCCAGATTAAGCTTCAAATCCCTTTTCTAATAGAAGGTCAAAATATGACCTGTTTCCTTCATTCTTGAGATTTCTCCTGAGAATTTGAAGAATACTTTGATGAATTGTAGAAGTTAGAATTTCATGGTCTTTAGATCTCCAGAAAATAATGAAGATGAATCAAAGCAGCAGAAGGAAGCAAGTCTGTCGGGCTCCATGGCCAAGCTGACCGAATAGCACAGTAGATCACTTTCAGCCAGGGAGCCAAAGGGAAGCAAATAACATCGTTGCTACTTACTTAATGAAACATTTTCTAGCTTTCTCCCGCCCCTCCGCCAGTGCTTCCGTATTAAGCATGGAATTTAATTTAGAAATCAGAGTGATCAGCTGTATTTCAAAACAGATACTTTGAAATTAAAATCTAGAAGGGAGAAATCGCTAGTATGAAGAAATACAAAAGCCCAACCAGTTGACTACAGTTGTGAGGTTTTGCGTGTGTGGTTTGGTTTGTTGGGATTTTTTCTTTTAAATTATTCCCACACTTCAGTTTGAGCACTTCAGTACAAACTTAAGTCCTTCTCCATGGTTCATATTAAAAATCAGCAAAAAGAAACAAAAGCTCCACTGCGAGTATTGAAGATACACTTCCTCAATTAACAAGACAACAATATTTCCTCCCAACGCCTATCATTTCTGATATGATTTTCACTCCATTTTTCTTAAGATTGTTCATATTTAACAATCTATTTTTAAGCTTCGACTCTCAACTTGCTTCAGAGACTTCCACCAGTTTTGCCCATCCGTGCTGTCCTACCTGGCGTGCCCCAGCTCCGAGGGGAGAACTCAGGCAGAGCCCCACCAGCCCCAACTGCGAATTCACCTCTAACCACCGCTCCTTCCTGCAGTGGGACCTCTCCAAAAATCACCTTTTCTAGAAAGGAAGAAACTCTGCCTTTAAAAGGGGACAAAGAACACCGCTGAATCAAAACATAACTCCACGGTTTTATATAAATGAAATTATAATTACGTAGATTATATACACACTTAATCAAAGCCTCTTTGATAAGTCAACTTTTCTAATTAAAACCAGTATTAGAATTCCAATTTTGAGGAGAGATTAGAAATATCAGAAATATGAAGTAGTGTCAGAGGTAACAACCATAAATGAACTGTCAAACAGTATTAAGACACTGACTTATCTATAATGAACACTGCTTAAAAACATTAATGCATCTTTATGAACTTTTACCAATTTAAAGTTACTTTCACTTTAAGAGTTAACATCACTAGAATCCCCTTCCGGGAAATGCGTTATGTACAACTGAGTGTATCACTCTTGGTACTAATATGACAGTATAGAGACCTCTCCGAGGAGAGCTCCACTGTCCTGTCTTTACCAGAGGTACCGTCTATGGACGTGGCTTCTGCAGACCCGCTGTGCATACAACAGAACGAAGTAAAAACACCCAGTTCTAATCTAGCACAAAATTGAAATCCTTGTGAATAAAGAAGGATTTATTTTTTTCCCCAGGAAACAACACTCTACACTGTAAAAATGCCTATATGTTTAACTTCTCCAGTACTAAGGACGATGATTTATCAGACATTCAAAATTCATTAGGAATAGTGAGTTCATTACCTTATGTTTAAAAATATTTATCCTTTGTAACTAAAAAAAAAGTATGTTATTCTCTGCATCGGTACAAGGTACACAGAAATTTCCTTTTAGA
Source organism: Rissa tridactyla (assembly GCF_028500815.1). Lineage (NCBI taxonomy): Eukaryota > Metazoa > Chordata > Aves > Charadriiformes > Laridae > Rissa > Rissa tridactyla. The sequence goes on from NC_071473.1 coordinate 2,265,974, forward strand.
AATCGAGTTAATTATGCTTTTAGGCACTCTGTAAACCTTATATATCCATATCTATTGCACTCAGTTTTTCATGAGTACATATTATGTTCTCCTATAAAGCTTTTTTGGCTTAAAAAGGATCCTCCAAACATTTATATGGTAGCAGAATTATTATATCAACATATCATAGAGTCATTACAGCTAACAGCCTATCCATATTACTCCCTATTTTCGGGAATTTATAACTCATCTGTAAAAAAATGTTCCTCGCTAAAACTTTATCAATAGGCTTATAATGCACCAGTAATCATTTTCTCGAATTTCAGCATGCAGAAAAGCATTGTTTTTTGCAGTTTCATGCAACAGCCACATCTAAAAATGACAGTATTATTAATGTATAAAGATGGTTTAGTATGAAAGCAGTTCGTTCATAACAGTCCTTAAACATTCCCATTAATTTTATAGGGGCTCCTCAGTACAGGCTGCAGTTATCAAAGGCTTTTTTTCATAAGAGAAAGGAAGCAGAACTAAAACAAAGAAAGGAATGTGCCTCTTGCCTCGCATTGTGATTATCTCTGCACTTTCCTCAGTATGCGGTGTCAGCCCTGAGACTGTCAGCTGGGTCCAAATTACAGACAATTCCCACCCTTGCGACCGCACAGTGAAGCTATTTTGTGGCTGGAGCTGCAACCCACACGCTGGAGCTGCCCTTTTTTGGCAAGATGGAGAGGAAAAGCGGCTCCACCTAATCCTGGCGCCAACTCCTTCCTCGCCCGCCAAGGGCCAGCTCTCCCCTCCATCCCACGGCCGACATGAGAACGCGCCAAGTCCCGGCTGCGGGAACATCCCGTTGGCATCAAGGGGGGAAGAGGGCTAGTGGTGAGAGCAGGAACCACATAAAAAAAATAAAAAGGCATATTTTCTCTGGCTAAAAATATTACGCAAATTTGCTTGAAATTAATATAGGAACACAAAATCCACCCAAAAAGTGACCGCATTTGTTCTGAACAAATGGTTCACACCGCACGTAATATTTAACGTGCAAACTAGAGACGTTACAAACTGTACTTTAAAACCTGTTTCACCTTCCTTTTCCATTTCAGTTTCAAACCCCACTGAACGGGAAGCGAGCACAGTCGGAAAGAAGGATGACTTCCCACAACATGACGTGGATCAGCTACCCAAGCAAGAACCTGGATTTCTCCTCCCCAGAAGAAATCGAAGCCATCATAGCCTCTCAAAACATCATCTCCAGACTTATGCACTGTTACATCGCCTTTTTCGTACCAGCAGGATTAATAGCTGGCATATGCATTTTGATCATTTTCATAAAGAATTATTTGCAATACAAAGCCATAGAAAATTTAGACTTATTTCTTCTACACTTCACCATCAGCAATATTATAATGATTTTTTTATCGTTTACTGTCATAACCAGACCTGACTACTTAAAAGCAACCCACCTCGCGTGTAACGTTCTGTCGTTTTTTTTCAACTTCAGCTATTTCAATTCTCAGTATGTTTTGATTTTGACGCTTCTCGTACTATTACTCAAGAGATTTCCACCGAGGACTGCTCTCGGCAACGGAACCCACAGACCCATGTTGTGTGTTGGATTTGTACTTGTATTTGCCTTCTGTTTGTCGCTGACTGGGGCGGTGCTGGTTGGCACAGATAACTATCACTCAGAAACATATTGCCAGTTAGACCCATTATTTGCATGGCCCGAGTACGAGATCATTAAATTCACCTTTGGATTTGGAATCCCATCGTTTCTTCAGATACTCTGTTTTACTGTTCTCCTCGCTAAAGAAGCACCAGCTTATGCTCCAGCCTTACACCAGCACATTCGTACTTACCCCGCTGCCTACATTATAAACATAACAATATTTATATGCCGCCTATTTTATAACGTTATGATTCTCTTCAGGACAATGCTCAAATTACAGAAGAGCATTGGAACGCCCAACAATGAGCTTGTGATGAATATTGCAGAAATAGTGTTGTTCTGTGAGAGCTGTGCCAGTTTGGTATGTATACTTTGTTTTCATAAACCATGCAGGGACGAAATACTTCAACTCATACGCAACTGCCGAAGGGGAAACGCTGCCAGCAATCACCTTGAAATACCAGTCACAATCACCACCCACGAAAGTGGGTCTCAGTAATACCCGCTGCTCTGGAGAACTGTCAATTCGCTTCACTTTTGTAGCTTGTTTGTGGGTTCTGGTTTGGTTTTTTCCTTCTTCAAAAGAGGATAATTGTTCCTTCTTTAGAACCCAAACCTGGGCTATCTTACAACTAGCAGTACCGGAAGAAAAAAGATATTTAGTTTTAGTATTTGCAGTGATCTATGAGAAAACATGTAGGGTCTGGGGTTGTTGGAGAGTTTTTTTATATATATACACACATATAAATTGCCTATTTTCTGCAAGTGTTACTTCAAAACCAAGTAGAAAGAACCAAGTAGCCATAGAAGTGCGCTCTTGTAATAATATCAATGCCCTGGCAAAGATGCAAACAAAACCACAGCAGAAAACAACTTTGAACACGGGTAAAAATCTGCAGCCAAAGCCTTCTCTCAGGTATGCTTCCTCTTTTGACTTCTTACCCTACAAGCTACTTATTTTTATAACATTGGTAAATTCCAGTAGCAGCAAGAGTGAAGTATGGCTTAGGAATCCATTATAACCTTGAAATAGTATGTGATACTATAAATCTACTGTAGTACTTGTTTATATTCTATATATACCCACACACACAAACTGAGCATTTCTTCCCTTTTTCCATTTTCCTTCTATATTTTTTCGTTGGAACCCTTAAGGTTTTTGTCTGAATTCTTCTGCCAAAAAAAAATTTCAAATTAATGGAAACGCTGGTCCATAAAGGAAAGCCTCGGGTCCTTTGTGAGGCACCGAACTGGAAAGATCAACAGGATGGCTAATTAAAACTTTGTGCAAGAATGAAAGCTTTTTGTTAATGCACTCTCAGCGTCAGCTTTGCATTAAGACTTACAGCAATTATTGATTTAAGCCATTCTTGATAAGTTTGTTCAGAAGTATGAAGTCGCATGCCTTGCAAGAGTCACATTCAATAACACGCTAACTGAAAAAAGAGAAAAACCAGCCCAGAACAGTGTAACTGAGGCAAACAAAAGCAGAGCCCCAGTTCCAAACTGAAACCAGGGCTCCGCCGGAGACAAGATCAGAGCATTATACATTTAGATGAGAATTCATGGGTAAATGGTGCAAAATAGGGAAGAAAATCTGAATTGGAGAATCAACCAGCTGTGTGTAGGAGTTCGGCTGGAGCCCTGCAGAATCAGTAGCCGATGCAGGCTGAGACGTAGGTGCAAAGTTTGAAATTCTCGCTTTGAGCACATCGTTACTGTCACCGAATTTGCCCAGGAGCCATCTTACACATTTGGCTTCGGTTTCAGCTTTTCCTCTCATAGAGGTGGAGAGAACGGAAACAAAAGGGAAGGCACAAAATTGTAGTAGATCTTGGATAAAAACATAGACTTCGACTGCAAAGCTGTAAGAATACAGTGCTGTGATGAGGAAGGCTCAAGTGACCTGAAGGGTTCAGAGAAAAGCCACCTTGACGCTTAAAGATGTGCCTTCACATGACACCCAGATGCTAACAGAACGGAAAGATTGTTTTGCAGTTGGGTGCTTTGGAAGGTCTTCCTGAGGGGGTCCCGATTTGCGTGGAGAGCTGGTGCAAACCAGCACAGGGCTGCCTGAGACAGAGAACAGTGAGCACGGATGGATCAAGAGGAACGCCTTCCGCAAAACAACAGCCAAGTGCATAAATGGGAGAATAAAGGACATTTGTTCAACAATAATACAGTATATAGATCTAGTATCTACATCTATGGATCTAGTCTTAGACATCCAGGTCCTGAAATTTATGGACGATGACTGTATCACATGCGAATAAAGGGTAATACGTACTGTCACTACGACCACATTTCTGCAAGACGTAAAAACCAACTGGTAAGATGTCTGCACTGTGTTATGTCAGCCTGTTTTCCCATTCAATTTTATTCTGCTGCCAGCATGAGCAGATGGATAATTAAAGAAGCCTACATATAAACAGACCATTATAGAACCTGATCAGAAAGGAATTACATCGATAAGAATCATCTCTTTGAAAACAAGAGCCAACTTCAGACTCATGAAAGGATTTCTCAGCTGGCATCAGAGGTTTTGGTTTGCACCTGAGAAGGGGGAGATTAAGCAACACAGACAGAAGATCAGCCCTGCAGAAAGAAGTTTGAAGAGTTGAGTTGTAAGAGCTGTACGTCAGTGAAAAAGCTGACAGACTGAGTGCAGGAGTATGTCAGGAGATGCAAGCTGTTCATCCCAATTCAGACAGAATATCATCGGTTCAGCTGTGCCATGGATAAGTAGGTTATTTGCTAGTATGGGAATTATGCACAAAGTATTCTACTTTATTCACTGCTTCCATATATTTTATATTTGAGGATGAAAGAATAAATACTGTGTTGTTTCTGACTCCTGAGTTACTGTTAAAGGTGCCTAAAAGAAAATCTGGTCAGTAAATGTTGGCTCTACGTAGTTAATGTTGGCTGGGACCTGGAAACTGGTCTAACGGTGAGGAAATCACAATAATGTACCTATAAGGAGCCTTAAGGTTCCACATGGAACCATCCACAGGAAGGATGCTTCACGATACTCTCAGCAAGGTACATAGCTAGAGCAGACCCATAACCAAATGTCTCAGAGAAATAAAACCTGTAGGGACCCACTGTCAGACTTAGGATTTGGGAACGAGCATGTCTTGACAAGAATGAACCACTGCGTATAAATCAGAGTACTCCCGGGTATAGCTCCTGGCTGTCATCTGTGAATGAACGTACTCCACTCTCCTCCCTGTCCACAGCTACTGTTGGGGGGAAAAACAGAGTATTTTCTGGACGGCTGGTTATATTGTCATACAGGAATCTCTACGTACAATGAAAAGACTTTGTAAATGAATAGGAGCAAACAAAGGTAAACAGGAGAGAAGAGGTTGAAAAAAATGCAGAATAATAATTCAAATAGTTAAGAATATAACTTACAGCCATACAGAAATGCTTTGTTAAATCATTCTTGATAAAGTTACTCATCGCTTACGTTAAAATTCAGGACAATGAACGTGTAGTCCTAGAGAATAATCTACTTTCATCCAGCTAGAACATGAGGGCAAACACCCCTATGTGCAACAGGGGAAGGGACAGAAACAGTCCCCAAAAGGCATTCCAAAATAGTCTGATACGAGGGAGAAAAGAGCAGCTTTGGCTAAGATTAAAAGTAAAAAATTTTAAGTGATTAATAATTTGAAGTGTATTTTTAAGAACCAAATAAAATCTCCCCACTCGGAGACATTTTTTCCCCCCATACCAGAACACTTACTTCTCTCAGGCTTCATCTAGTTCTGAACAGTATGTTCCAGAAGAAACAGAGCATATATTTTCATAGGCATGCTGACAAAAATTAACTAAAGGAATATACTGGAAAATTCAAAGAGGAATATTTTATTTCTGTACTGGTAACATTCATATCTTTCTAAGGCTTTGGCCTGCTTTTGAGAAAACCCTTCCATTCAGTAAAAGAAGAGAAACGAGCAGGCTGCTGGAGCTTAAGCATGAATTTCTGAGTCAATAACATGTTTTGGAAAAGAACATGCAGGGACTAAGGACTCATCTTTGCCGAACCAGCTGGCTCAAATTTGATCTGATCCCACTGCAAAACAACATCCGAGCTAAAGAGGGACTGCATTTGCACACTTGGATCATAGCTCGAGCTGCTACACCCCTCCGTGTATTACTAAGCCCGGCCTTAGTTACGTTCCAATTTCAAACTTACAGACCCTGAAAGGGCTACAGCATTCTTTACCTTGATTTTGAGGTTGTTGCAGAAGATTTGGGGTAGGGTGAAAGCTCAAACAATTCAGCCAAAATAGTACTGTATATGATGTTTACATCATATACATTGCACAACAAATTGATTCGCTAATTGACTGGAATGAGAGAATGCGTTTTACTTCCACAGTACGCGTGTGCAGCAAAGGACTGCCAGATCGAACTACTAGAGTAAAAAAGGATTGATGCTTTACAAATTTTTTAATCACACTTGGATAGAGCCTGAAATCCTATAATGAATCATCTTTCAGTATACAACATTTTGTGGCCCAATGCTGTAAAATTTTAATATTATCCTCCAAAAGATTTGCAATATACACTCAAAAAAACAAAAACAAAAAAAGGTTTTACCAGAATAGCTTGAATAGGTACAGGTGTTGTGCCTACAAAAGAAAAGGCTGAACTTTAAAAATCATTTTTAGTAAGAAAAAAAAAAAGCATTCTCACAATTATTGGCAACTGAAAAGCCTAAACACACAAAACACACTCTTGTCCAAGGCTTGCTGCGGGCACAGCACACAATTGATCCCAACTCAAATTAAGTTTGATTATTCGCAAGAAGGGAAAGCTCCTGAGGCTGGCCAGGATCAGGTAGGAGGGTGCTCCAGAACAGGGGACTGTTCAAACATGTGTCGTTCAGTGGCTGAACGACGTCAGTCGGTGTTTGTGCTACCAGGAAGATGAGAGAGAATCTGGAGGAGATCAATCTCCGTGCAGAACTTCATGAAGATTACAACGGCATCTGTATTTCCTCTGGAGATAACTTCAGTAGAGGTTCTTATACAAATCTTATTTCTTCTGCATATGGTTATACGACACTGTAAATATTCTAATGCTATTTTAATTTATTCTTCCTTCTCACTTCCATGCAGTACAGTACGTGAGTTTTTTCCAGCTTTACGCACCCTGGCCCCGACCAAACTTCTCCAGGACTCAGCCCAAAGCACTTCCACAGCTCTGACAGAGCGCACCAGCCCTTCCATCCTGCAGGGCTCAGCCCCTTCCCCTGCGGCTGGAGAGGCTGCCCTGCCGCGGTGGCTCAGCAGCTGGGACACACGCCGCCTCTCAGGTTGTCCCCTCCTGTACTCACACCTCCCAATTGCTTCCTCCTCAGCTGTCACCTTTCTGCAGCGCGATAGCAGACGCATATGTTGAAGTCTGCTAAATTACACAGAATATCTTCTATTGTACCTCACTTTAAGCCCCTGGTGCACCTAAGTACATCATAGCCAATTACACCAGCGTTCTTTAAAGACTCAATAGTGTTAGACACGTTTATTGAGATATATACAGTGTTTCAGAAGTTGACCGCTGCAGGTTTGAAAATAAACTGGAAGGAAAACTTTAAATGCTGGATTATTGAGGTCTGACATTACACAAACACTACCAACACCAGTCGCTTTCCCACATGTCTCAGTGCCCATCAAGACAAGGAAGGAGAGGTGGAACTGTAATACTGAACACTGTCACGACGGTGACTAAGTACGGATCAGTAAGGCACTCCCTATGGAGTCCCATGGAGTACCAGCAACTGACAGGGAAAAAGGGTACAACGCTCAGAAGCTGCTAAAATTAGTTTTAGACGTTTTATGGAATATGGAAGTGAGGAACAGTGAGATTAAGATAGACTGATCAGTTACAATAATTTGCCTGCATAAACAAGAGCCTGAAGATGTTGTCATCTGCTTTAGGAAACAGGATTCAGAGAATTCACATGATCATCTCATAAAATATTTAGTGAAATACAGAACTCACTAATTACAACATAATAACACAATATAATAATACTAGATTTAGCCTCTTATGCTTCCTAGTTCTATTAGCAGGAAAACCAGCTACTTTGTGGGTCTTTCAAAGGAGAATTTCCAAGCCATTCTGGAAGTATGGCAAAGTGACATATTTCTTATCATGACGAAAGAAAGTTAGCACTCGGAACAGAATTACACATTTTATAGCAAATCAGCTGATATTCACAGCTAGAAAAACAAGGGCAGACAGACCAGCTGATTATCAAACCCAGGCCCCCGTAATTACAAACAACTAACACCCAGAAGCCAACATTATGCATAAAGGACAGTTAAAATTCCTTCTGGCCCTTACAAGATCAGTGGGAGCTCTGAAGGACAGAATTAAGAACAGCAAAACCACATGATCAACAAACAACAATAAAGACTCTTCATAATCCTGGTCTTTAGGACAGCAAAAAATTAAGACCTTCAAAGCCGGTATCACAAGATTTTTCTAACATTACAATTACTGCAGTCCTCTAACGCAATCACATTTGTACGTGTCTCAAAGCAAAACACTTGGGGCTCTCTGTCCTCACAGCCCCGGGGACACCCCCCAAAACCATTCCACACGCAGGAGTCATCTGCTCTGACAATCTTTACCAGCACTAATTTGCACAAATTTTCTTTTAAGCTAAATAAAAATCTATTCCAAAGCTATTTATGAAGAGCCATTGCGTAAGAACATCTTAAACATTGCCAAAATCCTGTGTTTCTATGCACAGTGCGTTACAAGAAATCAGGAAATAATCGATTTGCCTCAATGGCACTGGAGGCAAAGTGCCTTCTGTTCCCAAAGCCACGGCTGTAAAGAACTTTTGCTTCACTTTTCTACAGATGTGATCTTTCATAACCTGAAACTATTTTACCATTGCAATAGATGTAATATATTCACTAGAATGACATGTTAATTGTTTACTCCACACTTCTGAAAGGGTAAAATTGGCTTCTTGAAATCCTAAATGCCGAGATCTAATTCATGCTGTTCCCGCAGCAGGGCCATTAATGGCACTCCACACTCAGGTATCGGATCAATATGATCATAAAAAGCAACATATGCAAATGAAACAGCTCTCTTCTATAAAAAAAGAAAGGTTTAACTTTCTTTCCGTTCTAAGAATTCTGGCCACCAGTAGGTGGTGTGTCTGGAAACGCCAAGGAGGTTTTTTTCTCCCCTACAGCTGAAATGCAAAACCCCACCTGCAATTCTGGGGAGTTTATGCAAGACTGAGGCTCCACGGTCGCGGCACAATAAGCTTATTTTATCCATGTGATTCTGAGCTGAGCAGTTCTAAGAAGGGTGAGGATGATGATGTATACCTGAAAATTCAAATACAGACAAAATGGGATCGACTTGAAGGTAGGAAAACTGAAATTTATATTGTCAGGTTAGCAAATGACCCTCCTCAGCTGCTAGGTCTCTCTCAATCCAATTATCTCCCTTTAGATTGTCCAGAGGCTTTTCAAAAAAATACCATGCACAGCAGTAATTATTGCTTTATATCTATGTAATATCTGCTTTGTTACGATTTGCAAATAAATCACTTAATTACTGATCAGCTGAGCTGAAGGTCTGAATGGAGCATATCATTCGCGAAAACGCTAGAGGCGGAAAGGAGGTTAAAATGAACATTGGGCAAAATAAAACTGATAAATACGAGAGAAAAGATGCTTGGCTAGTTCTAGTAAAAAAGAAACCAGCAGAAACAGGGTTAATCCTAGCCTTATAAGGCTGTTCAGCAGCACTTCAACTGCACACAAATTAGAACAACCCTGGGAATCTATAAAGCTTGTTTTATTGCCAAGGACATGCAGCAAGATCTGCATTTTGCTGTTGTAAAATATCCTTTATTTAAGACGTTTTAAACCAGAATAGACTTTTATATGATTTTTTTTTTTTTACTGCTGAATTGTCAACAGGTGGCATTCAGTGCCGCTTTGCACACCTAAATACAAGTTTTTACTGAGCCGGGAGTGGAAGTTGACAGATCCCTTAAGTGCGTACCCGCGCGAGAACCAGCCTTTGTCGTCTGGAGGAAAAAATCAGCTCTGGAGACATGGAATTAAGGTAAAATAAAGAGTTTCTCAGTACGTGGTTACCTGTAATGCTTGTAATCGCCTGCCTTTCGGTGGCCTGTCAGATGTAATTAAAACCTGACCACAGACCGACCTTTTACAACCATTTGCTTAGACTGGTAGCTTATCTTTTACTGCATTTAAAGCATTTCACTGCCTTATTCAAACATAAAAGGATGTTACACAGAAGACAACACTTCATGTCTGGCTGCCACAGCTGCTTGAAACAAACAGCTAAACTTCTTTAAATAAATGCAATTTCTGATGGATATTTTAGCCTAAAGATTTACATTATGAAAAGGCTTATACATAGCTACTGTGTACTTATGCCTATTTCATTAACAAATAAAAGCTTTGAGGCAGATATTTTTATTTCCGCCTCTGCTAGGTACTGCGGGTAACTTGAATAGATCGAAGCACACTGGGAGCTGTATTTCTGACTGACGATACTCTAACACTCCTGCTCCATTAGCGGTCTGCTCCTTTTTCTCCCCCAGACTGTACAGCAGCAGGGTTTAAGTCATTAAAACATGGAAATATGCATGAATTTTACTAGTAAACAACTTTTTTTTTTTACATGTTTTAACGCAATTAAAATCAAGGAGATTGGTAGTAAGATGAAGATTAAAGCTATTCAAAATATTTGAAATTTAGCACAAAAAGCCCCTGGGTTATCATTTTCTTGCTGCTTTGTTTGTTTGGGCTGCCTTCTGTTTCATTGGGTTTTTCTTTTAAATAAACTTCTAGCAATGCTTCAAGCCATAGCATTCAACATATGTAAGTAAACAAATGAGATAAGCGGTACTTTCCACTCCTATCCGGAAGTCAGGGCAACATAATTAATCCCAAAGAAAAGCAAATTGAGTATAATAACATTGGTGTAAATCAATATGCTGCTTGTATTACCTTCGTTTCTAAAATTCGCCTTTGTTTTCCCCCGAAAGTAGAAGGAACCAACTGCTTTTCATCTCTGTTGCCTTCTCAGCCACAGACTCTGCTACTTAATAGTCTTACAAGCTGATGAGGAATAAATACAGGTCTTTTTATACGTGTCTATAAATTTTAAAACACATTTTTTGCAGGCTAAACTCACTCATCTGATTTTCTCTATGTCTACATTTTCCAATACTGAATCCCTGAAGGGTACACAAAATTTTAACAGACCTGCCTTCGGAATATATTATCATCTAGAACAAATTTCAGTTCTTTTCACTGAACCTTTACAGATATATTCAAACACGATGTTTCCTACAGCCTGAGCTGTGGATGTTAAGTTAGCAGAAGCATATGGTACACGGCACAATGCTGGAGTAGGAGATTAATGGTTTTCCATTTGCAAATTGCAGGTCCAAGGATGTGCGTTGATTATTAAAAGAAAACAAATGGAGCTAAAATTCTGCTACCTTCCAACCAGCCTGAAGAAACACTGTCAATGAAAAGCTTTTACTGAAGAGAGCCAAGTACCATAATGGTAAAAAGATTCCTACATGATCTTAAGGCATACAGGAACTGCAAATTCTCTCATTTGCAATGTATATAGCGTCCTGTAAAAAAATTTAAGAAATTTACTATTTGTACTGTTACAGCTCAGTCAATTTTAATTAATTTGACTTCTCAAGAATTTTAATTTCCTATACAAAAGTGTACGTCTTTTTCCATTCCAAACAAAATGCTTACTATGAGCCTAGTTGAAAACAACCAAAAATCTGGGGTTTTGGCATTACCACCAAACTGTGAGTACTAATATCTCCTCTGCAGCTATTTTAACCATGGAAACTTACTCTGCCTCAGTGTCCCCTGTTCTATGTAACAGCACAACTTTTAACCTAAGTGGATCACACTTGTGTAATGAAAGCATATCTTCTAGATTAGCCGATAAATCAGAACACCAACAGTATGTTATCGGTCTTTTCTTATCATGTCTTTACACAATATTTCTTTTTCCGATTGGTTTTGTAGGAAACATTCTGATACTGGTTGTCAACATAAGCTTTCGTGAAAAAATGACTATTCCAGACCTTTACTTCATAAACCTTGCAGTAGCTGATCTCATTTTAGTTGCCGATTCTCTCATTGAGGTTTTTAATCTTGATGAAAAGTATTACGATATCACTATTATTTGTACCTTTATGTCTTTGTTCCTTCAGATCAACATGTATAGCAGCATTTTCTTTCTGACATGGATGAGTTTTGACAGATACATAGCACTGGCAAAAGTAATGAGGTCCAACATATTTCGCACTATGCAACACGCTAGATTAAGCTGTGGTCTCATATGGATGGCATCTATTTCTGCAGCACTAGTTCCATTTACAGCTGTGCACTTACAACACACCGGAGAGGTCTATTTTTGTTTTGCAGATGTAAAAGAAATCCAGTGGCTAGAAATAACCTTGGGGTTTATTATCCCCTTTGTGATCATCGGTCTTTGTTACTCATTAATTGTTCGAGTTCTTATCAAAGCACACAAGCACAGGAGTCTTCGGCTGCGGCGGCAGAAGGCTCTTCGGATGATTTTTGTTGTTGTCTTGGTTTTCTTTATCTGCTGGCTACCTGAAAATGTCTTCATTAGCGTTCAACTTCTTCAAAAGAAGAGCGAGCCTGTCTCTTCAAGCAGCCCATCCTTCAGACACGATTATCCTTTAACAGGACACATTGTGAACCTAGCAGCTTTTTCTAATAGCTGCTTGAACCCCTTAATTTACAGTTTTCTAGGGGAAACCTTCAGAGACAAACTGCGGCTGTATATTGAACAGAAAACAAAAATGTCAACATTACATCGCTTTTGTCAGGCTGCCTTAACGTCTGTCATTCCTGACAGTAACGAGCAATCAGAAGTCTGATTTAGTAGTGGTTGTATAAAACATATGACTGTGAAGTTGTGCAAATAGCGAACAAAATGCTTGCTACTAACAGAAAACGTGCATTTGTGTGTGTACATATATATATAGTATTGCTCTACTGAGTATTGAAGGTTTATATTCAAAATGTTTTTATGACAAGACTTTAATGTAGAAGAATATGTTTTAGTCGAATTTATATTTAATTATGAACAGGATTATTAAAAGCTGAGCACTGAAGGAGCATTATTTTGTATTACACATGTACGAATGACAATATGGAAGAAAATTTTATCAAGTTAGGAAGACTCTAGATGTAACCTGATTATCAGACGTGCGACTTTGCTGATGTATATAAGGTATTTCCACTGAAATAACGAAGCTGCCATAACAGTGGGGGGGGAAAAAATCGTTACAAAGTATTGATGTGGAGATGCAGAAAACATTGATTTTTTTTCATCCAAATATGTTAAGATAAATGACTTTGCTTAGAACAACTGCATAGTACTATTGTCACTGTATTCTGGCATGTCTTCCACGATTCACTTTTTTTAATCTTTATATAATCTAGCACGATGGTGAGGTTTTTGTCTCATAAATGTAATCTACTGTTTACATCAGTACTTGATCAAAACTGAAATCGTCTGTAACTATATTGCTCATCTCAAAGAACTTTACAGAAGCAAAACATAATGCTTCATTCTGTCTTTTAAGGATTGCCCAAGACGATCTTTCCCAGGACAGGCATAACTGGGCCTTTTGTCCAAAATGCCAGTGCATATATACATATATACAGACATTCGTATCTGCCTTCAGATTTAAACGAAGTTGCAGGAGGTCTCTTAACATTTAGCAGGCCTATTTTGGTGGCCAGAACAAAATGCTGTGGCTTTAAAAAAGAAGTCAATTTCTGCAAAGTATAAGAATTGCTTTTGAAAGTGACAGAAACCTCAGTTTTTAGAAAGGGAGAACTTGCATAACGGGCAGTGTGATAAGCTATCATCAGATTTGTGCATCATCTCTCCCACCTCCAGAAACCACTGGCCTTTCAAGAGTTTAAGATGCATGTTGGTTGCTTTGTTCATTTGAAGATAAATTATACAAAGAAAACAAACGTTAGCACCATGCACTTGAAAACAAGTGGTTTTAATTTCTGCTAGAAACTAACTGGGTTTTAAATCTGATTGATGTTTAGCAGACCTTACTGCTGCATTTGTCCAGAGGAAGCTATAAGTTCCTAGAGATTAGTGTGCAAGATCATTAAAACATCACTTGCTGCATCTCTAAAGTGAACAAACCCATTTCACCTCTGTGCTCATTGACTTCAGCACCGGAACAAGATGCCTTGTCCTAATTTCTAATGTCAGATAAGAATTAATCAGCACACGAACAGCTTTTAAAGGATCTTTAAACGTAGGCATTTAAAACAATTACTAAAGTTACTAAGCAATAAAGAAAACAGTGAAAACAATGATTCCACTCATATTTCTCACGAAATACTTTGAGCTTCCTAGTGGAAGCTTTGGCCACAAAAGACTTGACCTATACACAGAAAGGCCACAAGACGATGGCTGAATTTGAAATAGATAAGTAGATATTCCTGCAACTGGAACAGGAACCGCAGGGTGGAGTCTGCGGCAGCCGCTGATTATTTGCATGTGACAGTTAACCACAGTCTAAGGAAAAATGACATTTAGGCACATCTTCCCTGTAGAAGACCAAATCTCGCTTCTCTCAAGAAAGCTGCCAGCGTTGCCATGCCCTCCCGGCACTGAGTGAGAGCTGCTAAACAACGCTTGGCAAGAAATCTCGCACCACTGTGCCACATCACACATAGCCCTTTTTCCTCACTATTTTCACCTTTGGAATTAGCCACAGTTACTCATATCCTATCGACTGCCACTGTACATGAATCACACCTTGACAGACGGCTATTTCAGACAACACAGGACCAAAGGAATGGATAATTCTCTTGGCAATGCAATTCTGTGAAGAGAGACACATCTTCTGAGCTTAAAGCTATATTTGGTTTGTGTCGTCTTGACGCTTGCCATGAATAAATAACTTATTTGGGGTTACAGGAATATACTTTCCCAATTCTACAGGAGTAAATTCCTTTGCCCTCCTTTTCCTTTCCAACACAGGAATCTGGGTTTTGGCCAAGGTAGGACCCCCCTCATCACCACCGTAGGTAACAAATCAAGAAAGCGTCTTTGCTGGGAAGCTTATAGTAATAAACAGAGAGCAACAGCAAATGCCTGCTCATACATACTATGAAATATGTTTGTTTCCACATGATCGTATTCAGCAATGTCCTGATATCACAGTGACATTTAGGAAAGATAAGATTACTGTAGTACGAAAAAATATTTACTCAACCTGAAACAACCTATTGCACATTTAAAACCAAATTACAAATTTAAACTACCTGATGAGTTTCCTACTGTTGATATTTTGGTACAGGCTTATGAACTGTGCCTGAAATGACTAAATTTAAACATACTACTTACTTTAAATAAATAAAAAGTCCTCTCCAGGTGAAAAAATGGCACACTTTATAATTATTTTTTTTCTTCACAGCAGCAATGCACAAAGTTAATATTTACAGAAACCCCATACAACTTTCATGTATTTACATATATACAACATGCTTTCTGCAGCCCTTCATCTTGCAATAACGCATTACTGTGGCTTATCCATGAACGAAGAGACTTGTACTTTCTGTAGTTTTCTTTAATTTTAAAGAGCTTGATCATCAGTAAACAAAACCTTTCCTGGAGTGCAGGGGAAAGGGGAAATGTGAGTAAGAATTTTGATATAACTACTTCACTTAAATTTTCTCTCTGGTCTCTCACAAATTTAAGGAAAGGATTCTGTGTGCCTTTCTAAAATGCTGGACTGATGACAACTATCAGATTTTAAAACCTGCTTATCACAGATGCTTACAGTCTGTGCTATAATATTCTATATCAAGTTCCCAGACAAGAAAAGTCTAGTATTAGGAAAAGCACACACACAAAAAAAGGAAAAAAGAGATAAAAGAATCCCTGAAACTGTTAACTGCTTTTGAAAATCATACCTTAACACAAAAATGTGGTGAATGCAGAGTATTACTGAGTATCTAGAAAGAAAATACAAAATAAACAGAAACAGCACAAACTACCACCAGTCTGAACCTGACGCAACTGAAAGCAACAGTCTTCCCTCCACCGTGTAGAAAGATGTGAGAAAAACAGATATCTGAAACCATTTTAACATGTTAAAGAGATGCTGTAACTTTGCATCCCATTAACAGTTTTAGGAGGTACCCCAGACACTGACTGTGCAGGCACAACACACCCACACCGAGAAAAAGCAAAGTCAGTCAGTCTGAAGATGAAGCTTGACCAATTTGCGAAAAGGGTGACATGATGTGAGGGCACGTGACTGAATCAATGCGTCAGGCCATCCCAGGGTCTGCGCAGGACTGACAAAATACGGGCAAGGCACAAGAAAAGTCACCCCTGCCTTCCCCTTGCTGCTCCACAGAGAAGCAGAAGACTAGCGTTCAGAACAGTCAAGCCAGCAATTCCAAAATACAACATACGCTGTACAATAATTTTTTTTTAAATAAGCAAAAATCAGAATTCTTTAAAACATGGTTTTCTTCAATATTGTTTCTATCAAATGAAAAAGATACGGCTTCATCTTACACTCTCCCAATGTAATCTGATGCTAATATTAGTAACTGAAAAGGGCTTATCTGGCATATGAAATCCATTCTACTAAACCTGCAAATAGGCAAGCTTTAAAATAAAAAAATGAACACAAAGTTTTAACATGAAAATGCTTTTAGAATTTCTAAGTATCTGTGTTTTAAACAAAATTCACTGGCTACATAGCGCAGGCTCTAATCTTTTTTCCAGCCATCAAGTTATGTTAGAAGCTAACTGAGTTTTCCCCCGTGTAAGGATTTTGCTGGGTTCTCTCAGTGTTGATTAAGATTGCAAAAGGTTGTCTGGACAATTTTGAATGGTTCGGATTGTCACATGGCAGAGGTGTTAAAAAGTGGTTTACCATAAGTAAAAGCATTAATTATCATTTAATTCCATTTGAACTTGTTTCTGCCTAAATAGGCGAAACAAGTGAGTGTATGAAGAAGGCAGGTTTGAATTTTAATGGCTATTGATGAAGGTGAACGAGTTAGTTTGTTAACTTCATTCTGATTGAAACCAACAAAGATAAGGGTTTGATCTTAAGGGACAGTATCCTTCCCTTCCACCCCAAAAGTCTTACCTTACCCATTCAGACCATCAGAGAAATATGTAAAATTTTCATCACAGAAGAGCATAGAGCCAAATTCACTGTTTAATTCAACTGATTGAATTATATCTTTGCCACAGAAGTTTATGCTTACATTACCAATATATCCAGAGCAGCCCATCGGTACCCAGTCAGCCCTAGCCATTCCGCATGCACAGGTTGTTTACGTTAAGAAATTATTATTTTCTACATTCTGTTTAATAAATATGTCACCAATAAACCACTTCCACCTTGGAATTGCACTTTATCTTTTTGATGTTAACTCTGCAACAACAGACGATAGGGAACAAGCCATTTTTAAGACACGCACACACACCATCTTTTCCGTGGGCTCTTCATCCCGGCTGTCGGGGAGGAACGTTGTGGTACATCCCGGCGATGTATTTTAAAGAAAGACATGCTGGATTTGAAAATCAGAACATATTTATAATTTAGGTGTCCTTTCTTCAACAGTATTGTCCAAACTATTTATTCCACATTGACATATGATACACCCTTGGCTTTCGGCTTCCTTTTAGACTTCCATGCCATCATACGTATGGCAGCATGGCACAGCCAGGAGCTAAGAACAAGCAGCTGCAGACTGAGCCAGCCACCCAAGGTGACAACAGAAAAGCAGCGTCTTCTTGGGACTTCAGACAGCACAGGATCAGCTCATTACTTACAACTGGGTCATTTACATGCTACTTCAGTTGTTACATATACATCCAGTGAATTCCACTACAAAATGTAAAGACGACTATCTGAATTTCACAAAGTAACCCGTGTGCTTAGAACAGCTTCTGAAGTCACTCAACCTCAGTGATAAAAACATATTCAGCTTTCCAACCTATTTTCTCAAATTGTTCAAAGTCTGCTACAGGTATATACAGAAGATTAAGTTCTGAATTAACAAACTAATGAACTATTAATTACCAAAAAGTAAAATCTACTCTAAATAAATATTTAATGCAACAGGGGAAGCCTTTCCAAAGCAGCAGCTTTGCTTCCAAGTCCCAACTCACTTGAGCTGCAAGCCTGTAAATTAAAGGCTTCAAACCTTTTCAAATGGCATGGAATGTATGTTCCGGAAGGACTTCAGAAAAACTTGGAAAAAAAGAGATACTAGAGAAACAGGAAAATTATTAGAATATTGTTAAATTATCCTTAGAAATTGGAGTTAAGGCTATTTTTACAGCAAGAACTCAGAGGTAGAATTGCCTAATAGCAGAGGAGATAGATTTGTTTTCTGCCGCCGCAGCAGAAACATTTCCTTTCCCAGGCATTTTCTCGATAGAAACAGTAATATAACGGCAAATAAGATTTTCTTCCTTTCATTCTCTCTCCATTCAGAACTACAAAAGAGAAATCGCCTTTACGTGACTACAGAAACCTTTTAACTCTTGTGTTCCAGTACTTAGTTACGAGTAAAGCGCACACAGCACTAGGTTTGTGCTTTTCCTGACCTTCACTGATACCGAGTGAGACCTTTTGGGTCTTGGCCAGAAGATTTTATTACATGACCTGTAGGATCAGGACAGTCGGTCACTCCTATTCTAAGCCCAAAGAAGACTATTACTTAATCTGGACAAATCTTTGTAAAGACGACAACCATATTTTAAACGAAGCATGGTAAACTTCTACCATGCAAACAAACAAAAAACCCCACAAGTTTATTAAAAATGCCTTTAGAAAAATCACAGAGCTACAGATTTGGACCTAAGAGTAGCCATGAAAGATGGGGCTTTTGTAATAAAATAGAAAAAACTTGTCTATTCCAAAGGTAACTAGAAAAAAGAACCAGCCAGTGAGGCACATGAAGGCTCCGAAGTCTACTCTGAGTCCAAAAAAAAAAGCCATGACCAATTTCAGTGAGCTTTGTATTACCGTTCGGCATTAACAGTTCTGCACCCACCTAGTTATTTTACAAATGGGTAAACATGAATAACTCCCATTTATGATTCAGTATCAAATTGAAAGGTAGGATAGGATGACAGTTATTAAAAGCATTTCTTCTCCCCACATACTTAAGATTTCCTATTCTCTTGTATATAACCTTTAAGCGATGCAGCTCTAAGTCTTGGGTGCGTTCTCTGAACAGTTTTGAATGCTTCAGACCATAAGATGGAGGGAGCAGAGCTTCGTCTTCCCTTCTGCGTGTACGCTGTTTGCAAAAGCCTGCTCTACAGATGCAAATTATTAAGATAGTGCTGAGAAATTTAATAAAACATCGGTTGATGATCTTCTGTTTGATGTCCTAGAGAGCTCTTGTGGGATTCAATTAGGAATAAGTAAATGCATTCAAAGACAGAGTCTGGTTCTTTAAGCGCGAGGTTGTCCTGTCGAGCACCTTCATGCTCATACCCTCATTACTTCAGGCAGCTTCTAGAAGTCAAAGGATTACTTTTCTGTTCTAATTACCTGTTGGATGTAACAGACAAGCACTTTCCAAGTGTTTATTAATCTGTGTGGCTTTGATCTAATATCCAAGAGCCACGTTATCTACGCTGTAATTTATTAACATACATAAATATATACTAAACTTTCCTGTGGTTCACAATATTGCATCTGAACACACAAGGTGTTTTGGAGGAGGAAACTTCTGGGGAAATAATTCTAGTTTCTCATTTGTACTGTGGAAGCAGCCATCATCCCCCTTTTATCAGCTCAAATTTTTTTTTTAATTTATTTTTAAATCTATTCCATCAATACACTGGATTTTCTATTTTATAAAGATCCTTATACCAGACTCCTACGTTGTTTAAAAAAGCAGTAGCATTCTGTTAAGGACTGGGAGAACTGCTGCTTTTTAGAATAAACACGTGAAATATCCAAATCTGTGCCATTTTAGGGTTTTTTTGAACAAATTAACATTAACAAAATAATACCAAGAGCAATAAGGAGGAAGTACTAAATCCACAGGAATCAGGCTCACATTAGTATGTTACACTCTACACACTTCCAAGTTTCAAGCCCTGTCAAGAACAACTGCCTCTGAATGCCCGTTTCTCTGCTCTTTATCCCATATCAGAATGTAGCAAACGTTTATCCTTTCAAGCTTACAACTTGAATTGCTTGCCAAGTGGAATGCGTTTTGTGAATTCAAACGTGTAATGGGACTTTTTTTTTGATTTTTAAACTAAGTTATACATTTTTGGAGGGTTTGTGCCAAATTTTCTGTATTCAGCAATTTGGGCCTTTCCCAGCAATTTTCATTTATGATGCCCCTCTCTATGATGAGTTAGAGGGCATTAACACCGTAACTGCCATAACTGACAGTGTTCTCAGTGGACTGGAGCTGGGTGACACGTAGCCAGGCAGACCTTGCCTCTGCTCCTGACTTCCACAACTGCTCGAAGACCATTACTCAACAAATTCAGCCCACGAGTGGGCACCCTGTGCTGAATTTCAATTTTGTGAAGGTATTTGCAGCTAAGTCATGAAAGCATGGATTTATACTGGAAACTTAACAAGAACCACCGAGGAAGGTCTCGCCACTAAGTGAAGAACGGGAGCAGAGAGGAAATGTCAAGTACGTGCTCCAAGAAGAGAAGGAAGAATTTCCCCTCTTACCAGCAAAGAAGGGAGGGTTGTGTTTCACCATCAAACTCCCCATCACTGTAATACCCTCACTATATAATAAAAAATAAAAGTAAGGAATCAACTTTGAACGCATACAGATTGAGGCAAATACCCGGAATTAGCATGCAACTCTTGCTGGTTAATATGTAATGAAGAATGCACAATTCGTTTAAACAAAAGTAAGAAATACACCACATATTGTTTATACCAAACACAGTTGGGGACGTGAGCCTTTCGCCTGGGAAAACCATCTTCAAAGTAGCAACTGTTTTCCCAGCTGTGAATACTCTTTCCTGGGAAATCTATTCCTACCATTACAAAAATAATTTTCAAAGGAATGTACAATTATTCAGCCTAATCTATGCATATCCGTATTTCAGACACTATTTTGTACCTTCTTAGACACGTCTGTTTACAAAAGGCCTACTATTCTCTATAAACACTATATAGTGTCACAATCAAATTTACCCCTCTTAAATATAAATAAATGTATGGTTAATTTAAAAAAAATAATTTAAAACAACTCTATCAATATTCCAATGAAAAAGCGTTAGCAGGAAACAAATGTTTCAGTCCCATTAGCAGCTGCCCTCAAAGCCTGGGGCGTTTTTATTTTCTTTTTCCTAATTTGAGAACTATTGCATAGATGATAAGAAAGCAGACAAACCAAGTAAGATCTCACGCAGTAAGTCATAAATGCCAAATGGGTTTATAGCTTCATAATTTTTTTTTTCCAAGTGTCAGAAGGCCATCCTGCAGCGAGGCAACCGGAAGCCAATGGGCCAAACTTGTCCCTTTGCGCAAGTAAGAAAAAAATAATACAAATAAAACAAGAATAAACATTCAACTGAAAGGTAGCCCAAAGAAAAGAGAAATAAGCCCAACATTTCAATTACAGGCTAAAGGGAGTGCACTAATATCCATACTGACATTTAACTTTGCCATTTTTGAAAAACAGCTGTCACCCCCCCTTTATCACTGGGTAAGTGCCAACTGCTGATACAACCTTACATCAAGGCGTGGGGGGAGACGGAGGGATGGGGGCAAGGTGAAAGATTGTGTCATCTTCTCTTCATATCACGGACAAAACTCTATTTGCATGTTAGAGATCTTTTAAAAATGGTCAAAAAAAACCCAGTACAAGACAAGATTCAAATCTTAGGTGGTTATGCTAAATAAAATGAAATTTTGGGAATTTATTTTCCTTTTTTCAGAATTTAAGATTGGTTTTCTACATACTTCTTAAACCAAAATTAGTAACCGCAGATAACACTAATGCATACAACAGAGGATTAAGCTAGTAAAGCAAAACAAACCAAACGCAGGAAGAGCTGATAGTGGAACTGCAATGCAATCAGTTCCCAAAGTATATTTTTTAATGTATAAGATACATCTAATAGTCGTAGCCCAGCAATCAGAAGAAAATCCTGCAACATCAACACTAAGTTGTAACTTCGCGGCATTTGTTAGGATGGGAAAATACAGAACAAGTTATTTTGATGGTTACAAGGTAAGCTTCCCATTAATTAAAAAAATAAATTAATGGAACAATAAAGGATTACTGAGTGAGTTTGCAAATCATCCACAACTCATTATTTCAACAATAGGCTTTGGTATGAATTAGTGGGTTGTCAAATAAATAAATAGACTTTCCGATGATAGCTTTACAGTATCTGCTTGATAGGCTTTGTAGCATGAATGTCTGGTTTGCATTCATTAAACATTCAAATTACCACCCCAGTTACCCGACTACAAGCAGCATTAGAGATCCGATCAAAGTAGCATTCCAAGCTGTTCCACCACGCTCATGCCAAAATGTTTATCTTCACAGCTTAAACATAATTTTATGGGGTTTTCCACCACTACCAGCAAACAATGATTCTAAAGAATCCTCTTTTGTGGTTCGCTTTGCTCTAGTACTAGCTTAATAACTCCTTATTGGCCTTTACGATAGCCTCCAAAAAGCTGACAGAAAAACCCTTTCCCTACTAATTTTGCCCTTTTCCATTTAGTAAACAGATCTTACTGTTTGGGCACCTGCACACTAGCCCTCTGATTAAAGAAACGCCATGAGCCACTTGTTTATTTGCCATTGTTTGTACTATCTGCATGGAATCTCAAAAATTAAATTCCTTTCCCACTGATTTTGCCTTTAACTGGGGAAAATGTTGATTCCTCCCCCTCCAACCATTTGCAATGCTGAAGCTAAGAAAGAATATGGAAGGAAATGCGCAGTGACTGCATGAGCATTACCTAAAGTACCCTTCAACCACCAACAACGGGATTTCATTAATAAAGATTGATTGCCTCTTAGTCATTGTAGTTGTCCTCAAAGTTACAATGTTTGCTAGACTAATTGGGAAGGAACAGGAAATTAATATTTTTTTTCCCTATAGATTATGAATTTTGAGTCTTGCCTAATAGATGTTCACCTCTGGACGAATTTCTTCCAGTTCTGTAGAAAGCCTGCAGCTCTGAAAACGGCACTGGAGAAACCAGATGTACCCTTAAATTACAAGGTTAAAAGATCCTTTGATACAGTAAGGTCACTCTGGGTAGGACTCAAATAGCCTTCATAAACAAAGCAACCACAACATGTTGTTCCCTACCTGCCGTGTTGTGTCAGTATTGTGCTCCGATAAGCGCGGTGGCACTAAGGCAGCTGAAATTCTGAAGGGTGAAGAAATCCATAAACAGAAGCAAGACACGGGTAACTGCAAACAAGCACTTCTAATGCGTCTCTTAGGTCAAGACGACACATTAACAATATTGTAAATATTTATTTTTTTTCCACAGAACTGAAACATAGTTAATTTGTCTCAGACAAGGTCCATCAGAAAGTTTTTATTTAAGAAGCCAGTATTTCACTTCAGACCACCAGCCTAGACAGCACATTTGAAATCTCTTTTCTTTATGCCTATGTTATGTGACAATTCAAAAGAATAATCTCCAACCATAGGAATGTTTAACATACTGGTATGTTAGTAAACTACAAAACAATTTAAAAAACCAAGTAAAACTAATGTCCAGGCATTTAAAAAACAAAATCAGTGTTTAAAATGTGGTGTTTATTACCAAGTAGCCAAATAAAACAGTAACATTATGAAAATCTGTCAGAAAAAAAAAACCCACAAAGCTGAATTGGATTTAAAAACTTGTATTTCTCAGCTCCACTAGAGATGTGTCACTTAGAGCTGTGTGGTTCTAAGATCATTCATGAAAACATTTATATTGGTCTTGAATTGCTTATTGCTATTTAATGTAAACAGAAGAAATTGAGTAGATGAAAATCAATAAAACATCAAGATTACTCTGAAAGGTCAAGCTGTTCCAAGGAAAAATGCTTTAGTCTTTGGCTGCTAAGAATTTCTGAAACAAATTTCATGAAGGAATGATCAATGTACGCTAAATCCAGTCACTTAAGACACACTTCAACTTGCCTGCCTGCAGCTCTGTAACAAAATCAATTCAAGATTTACATTTTCCACTTTGGAGACTAAAAATGCTGTACTAGAATAGAAAAAGACAAATCACAGGGAAGTAAAATGACTTAATGAACCAGTGAAACCTCTCTTCCACCAAAAGCAATGTATATTATACGTATACAGCTATTATATAGCTATCTTTTGACTTCTTTCCATCACATATGAGACTCCTTAGGAGAAACTGGAGTCTACCCATCTTTACTTTAAGAATGCCAAAAAAAAGTTTTCTTTAATTCAGTTACTGCATTAAAAGTCAACCGCAGCTCATCCGAATCCAATTGTCACGATTCAGGAATTTCTGCAGATCTATCAAGGTTCCAGCTTATTTTAAAGTAACGGAAATAAAATTAAAGAAAGTAAGGCTACAGAATAAACACTCTCAGCAGTTGCCTTAATTTTTGTTCCAAATGTATTCTTTGGAACCACCCAGAATAACTGAGCACATCACAGCAGCCTCGGAGTTTCCTCCTGATCTTCCTGGACGCACAAAGCAATTTTACCTTGTTTTCTGCTACATTTTCCATGCTGACAAGGTTTGATGACCAAAAGCATTTTAAAGCATAACTGCCATTGTGACTTAATGGGGTATTTCACACAAGCTGGGAGCACGCATGCTGAGTAACGATCATAAACTGGTAAACAGCTAACTTCTACTAGCAATTTCCGAAGTAAAATTGTTTAATATCTGACTCACATTTTTCACTCTCAACAGCCATTTCAAACAAAAAATGGGGTCTACTAACTTATGCTTTCCTACTATCAACAGTTATAGTTTATAAAGCTGATGCCAAGAAATGGCTTGTCATAGACCTTATATGGTATTCCCTAAAACTAATACTATATACACATGTCTGAGCCACCCACTGACACCAACTTTTATAATTCTAGGAACGGTTGTGCCTAGTGGTGTTCCCTAATAGTATTAAGGATTCTTCTTTCCATTTAATATTTGCTCTTTCTTTCACAGTCCTACAGTCTGCACGGCCAACAAATACTCATTTACGGGTTTAAGAACTTATCACTTGCCATCAGATGTGAGGCAAAAAGGCCCCGCTTGCTCAGGGTCTGAAGCCCACTTGGGATTTTTTCCCCTTTTATATGAAATTACACAGATTGTCACAGGCAATAAAATTTTAATTTTGACATTTCAATTTCACAGTGTTTTATCCTGGAAAATTATTTTCACTCAAATTGAATTATAGTGCCGTGAATCTAAAGTCTATAATACACACCCTGCAAAGGAAAGGAGAAATGTTCCTCTAATTAAGCTATAAATACCAGATTTTCTATTTTTGCTTTGATATAGACAAAGACGCAATCTTTCCCTGCTTGACTTAGGAGCACTTTTGCTGAGTTCAAAACTGCAAGAATTTACAGACCTCTGAATAGCTACTGCCAATAGGGTGGCTTTTCTTGTGCTTCACAAACCCTAAATGTAAAAGCTAGAGACACTTATGCATACAAAAGCTCTC
The DNA here is from genome assembly GCF_028500815.1 of Rissa tridactyla. Classification (NCBI taxonomy): domain Eukaryota; kingdom Metazoa; phylum Chordata; class Aves; order Charadriiformes; family Laridae; genus Rissa; species Rissa tridactyla. The sequence continues at coordinate 2,291,405 of NC_071473.1, forward strand.
AAAAAATGTTCTTGCCAATGAGCTCAAAGTCTTAAGAACAAAATAAGTACCAGATGTTAGTTATATCATCTCCATCGAGCCATACATCTCCCAATAAATAAATTAACAAGCAGCTTTCACATCTATTTTATGTTAGGCCAGGAAACATAACAGAATTTTTAAGACAATGGCCTGACATCACCTTGAGAATTCCTGACGAAGACACCTTTGCCTTTCCTTCTCTACTTCTCAACAGTATCAAACCGCTTCATATTTCTTTGATCCACATTCTATACTAACCACTCGGAACAGGAGAATTGAATCACCCTGTTCATGTATCATCTCCATCACAAAAAACTTAGAGCTCTAAGTTTCCACTTAAATAACACCTCAGTATTGTTGATTTCCTTCTCATGAAATTAATTCATAAAGTGTTCAGTAATACAAAGGGACTGCTGACACCTTCTGGCCACTTGACATTCTCTCCAAAAATCAAGAGGATTTCCAAGAAAACATCTTTCGTGGTTTTCCAACCACTCAGGATCACAAGAAGACTTAAGCTATGCCTCTATTGCTAAATGACAGTTGCTTAAAGCCATTTGGTTCGCCTTTCACCCACATTCTCTCACCCATTCTTTTTCACACAAGCATCCAAAACAAATAGAGACCATGTACTCTGACTGCCACAATCCCATCCAGATTTGGTTTAATTTATCCTCTCCTTTAAACTCCTACTCTAAGTATATCACATCCAAGGAATCATTGCAACTGAATCAAACAGTACAATCAGACTCAGTACTGAATCTCTAAGCCTGTCAAATCACAGGTAACAATATATCCACGTTTTATTGAATTAAACAGTCAAAACTGGGAGAACCTACCTGCAGATTTTGTTTCTTTTTCTTTGGTTCAGTTTCCAATGGTTCAGTTTCCGATTCCAGCCCTCCCTTTTGGGCCACGTGTTGTTTTAGCTTTTTTCTTTTTTCTGCCTTCTTTCCTTTTTTTTCCGCCTTCTTTTCTTTTTTTTCCGCCTTCATTTTTGGCATTCTCAAATAGAACTATTCTGTAACAGAAACCACCAAACTGCAATTAGAATCTTTTTTTTTTATATTAAATGTCTGGCTTGTATACAGATGGAATTATACTATAATTACACTGGTAGGATTATTATTTGTCACTACTTAACTATGAAAAGGTATGTCTGCACTGAATTTTGGAGAATTTCATCATGTTTTCTTTAGGAATACATTACAGTTAAGCTACTGTAAAACTAGAATGTCATTCTCCTGTGCAAAACTCAACACCTAGTGTCCTCTCAGGCCCAGTTGTGGAAAATGCGTGTGACGCTCCTGGCAGTAATTCCCCATAACCAATGCTGTGCTTTCTGCAGGTTATAACAGACCACGTGGTACTCTTGGATCAATCGTCTACTTCAGGTAACACCAAATCAGGCCTCTCTCTTCTCGAAAAGTGTTAATGAGACTGTTAGTCATCTCATTAATATACATATGTGTGCATACACACATACCCACAAGCACAAGGTAAGCCCACTTGATTACTAAACAGATAGTTTTAAACCATCAGTTGTGTTTATAGTGTGAGTTTTTCTATTTTCATAAAATTGTCAAGGTTGGAAGGGATCTTTAAGATCATATAGTCCGACCATCAATCCAACACTGCCAAAACCACCACTACCCCATGTCCCTCAGCACCATGTCTGCCCACCTTTTAAATATCTCCAGGGATGGCGACTCCACCACTTCCCTGGGCAGCCTGTTCCAATGTTTGACAACCCTTTCGGTGAAGAAATTTTTCCTCATATCCATCCTAAACCTCCCCTGGTGCAACTTGAGGCTGTTTCCTCTTGTCCCATGGCCTGTTCCTTGGGAGAAGAGCCCGATCCCCCTGGCTACCCCCTCCTTTCAGGGAGCTGTAGAGGGCGAGAAGGTCTCCCCTCAGCCCCCTTTTCTCCAGGCTGAACACCCCCAGCGCCCTCAGCCGCTCCTCACAGGACTTGTGCTCCAGACCCCTCACCAGCTCCGTTGCCCTTCTCTGGACACGCTCCAGCACCTCAGTGTCTTTCTTGTTCTGCAAGGCCCACATTCATATAGAATGTGGAAAAACTGTGCTCAAAGAATTAAGTCTCATGAGTTTCATCTTTCACTTCACACTGACACGAGGGTGAAGGCGAACAGGAGCTGCAGAAGGCCGAGCTCTGAAGCCAGGTCTAGCTGTAACCGCGTATTATTGCTCTGAGGGAAAATCTGATTTCAGTGGCTTTCAACGGCTGCCCGCACTCTCTCCGTGCGAGCACGGACCCGACACTTGGCCCAATCACCACTATTTACCCCCAAACACCCTCCGAGAGACGGGACCCCCCCCCCACGCGCGGGTCGCTCGGCCCCGAGCCCCGGCCCCCACGCAGGACCCGGGCGCGGCTTCTCCTTCACTGCGGAGCCAGCGAAGGCCCCGTGAGGCGGCAGTTTTTAGATGGGCGCAGCACGTTGCCAGGGGCGGCCGCCGGTGCGCCCCTCACGGGACAGACCCGGTACCCCCGGCCCCACCGCCACCCACAGGCCAGGCTACCACCCGCAGCGGGGCCGGGGGCTGCACCAGGGGGAGACCCCCCGGTTACCGCCGCCCCGTTCCCCCCCCCCCGCGGCCGGTGGACACCCCCAGAGCCCACACCCCCCTCCCCGCACGCACCTCCGGAACCCGCCTCCTCTCTGCATTTAACCGAGCGCCACTCTTGGCGCCGCAGCCCGCCCCCTCCCTCTTATTGGCTACAAGGAGAGAGCGGAGGCGTCTGGTTGGCCCTCGGCATGCCAATCAGCCGGCTGCCCAATAGGAAGCCACGCTCGGGCTTAAAGCGCCCACCTGGAACACGCGTGCTGCGGGGTGCCCAGCCGGCGTGTGGCGGCGCGTCAACGTCATCTTTCCGCGACGAGATCCGCCACGGAATCAGGCCCCGCCCCTACTCGGGAGGCGTGGCCACAGGGGATGCCCCGCCCCCCTGTTGCCTGGGTGATCCCGAAAGGCGCGGGCCCCCCGCCGGGATCCACCCGCGGCCTGGCGGGGATCCGCCCGAGCCGAGTCCCGACGGAGATCCACCCACATCCCGACAGGGATCCGCCCAGGACCTCACAGGGACCCATCCGCACCCTGACAGTTAAGCCCCTGCGCCCCATCAGGGGTCCATCTGCACCCCAACAGGGACCCCCCCAGGTTCTGACGGGGATCCACTCACACTCAGGGCCTGGCAGGGATCCATCCTCACCCCAACAGGGATCCACCCGCGTTCTGAAAGGGATCCCCCAGGTTCTGACAGGGATCCCCCCACGCCCCAACAGGGACCTCCCCAGGTTCTGACGGGGATCCTCCCACACCCTGACAGAGATCCCCCGTGCCATGACAGGCCCCCCAGGTCCTGGCAGAACCCCCCCCACTGCCCACAAGGACACCCAGTGGGACGCCAGCCTGCTGCTCCCCACACACGCTGGGTGCTGCTGGCCCCCACGGGCCCCCGCCTCTCCTGTGGGGGCCACGGCAGCTGCCAATGCGGAGACATGGATCTCTCTCCGGAGAACGGCCGGGATCCCTTCTAGCCAGCAGATCCTAAAGGCTCGTGCCTGAGCCAGCATTATCTGCTGCCCTGATCAGGTCAGAGGGAACGCGCTGGTAAGAGGCAGACGTTGCAGTTTGAGGGGACGAGAAAACATCTCTGAGGACAAGGTTTCCAGGGAACAAATTGGTTTACATGTTTTCATTTTCTATAAATACCATGCGCACAAACATTTCCATTTCCCCTTGGTAACTTAAGGGCAAGAATATTTACCGAAAACAGATACGCAGATGGAGCATTTTTTCCCTGACAACCTGAAACAGGGTTTTCATTTCCATTTGCTTTGACCCCAGGAGCAGCTGAGATGCTGGCTGTGGCAGCAGACACTGGTGGCAACCGTTATAACCCGTACAGTTATACGTACCGACTGGAAGAGGCAACCCTCACCCCTCTGCTTCCTTCTCCTGTCCCCAGCAGGGTCACACCTGCCCCTCCTCTCCTTCCTCCCCGTGCTAGGGGTGCCAATCCTGTCCCCAACCCATCACTGCTGGGCAGAGCCTCTGGGCACTGGTCCATGTCCTCACACCATGGGCAGCACCCGCTGTTGCTCTCCCCTGGAAACCGCTTCCCGTACCACCAGCAGGGTGCACAGCATGGTTTGGGAAGGCGTGGCCAGTTATATATTATACAGAGAGATTACAAAAATCCTAGTATTGTAGCAATGCGCCAGGGCTGAGTTACGGCGTTAGAGCACACAGGATAATCAGTAGGTGGTGGCATCTAAAATTGGAGTTGTCATTTAAGCTTTTGTTCCAATGTGAACGGGGAAAGCATGTTTTCTATGTTTAGACTTCCTAAAATAATGATTGTTTTATTACGTATCCTATTGTGACATCCTGTGGTTAAACACAGTATTACAGATACTGTCAAATCACAGTTTTGACCACACAACTGCATAAAATTAGACCATATGGAATTAGCAGCGGTAACTCATACCTACATTACATATTCAGTTTGGCCACGTACAGCCTTCCATATAGCTTTGATCATTCTAGAAAAACTTCTCCTGGATGAGAAGAAATCGCATTGGGCCAAACATGAATATGGGATAGCACAGATGTTTTTGTGCATGTGCGTTTGCCAGAAATTACATTACCTCTGCCCTTTCTGATAAAAGGACCGCAAGTCAGTATGTTGTTTACATGCTATCCCTGTGAAGGACCATAAATCCACATTTCCTCTTTAGGCAGCATTTGTACTCTTAAGGATTAAGCCTCTTCAAAGAGAAACAAGAGGCACACGACAGTCTTCACACAACTGCAGTACACCTCAAGGCTGTATAAAGCACGTGCTTTAACTGCACTTATGCTCACACCTCGTACAGGTTTATCAAAGATGATTTTTCCCAGGTCAAGGAACAGAGCGTTCTCCGCTAAGCAAACTGCTCATCCTCCCACCCCAGCAGAACAGCGCTGGGCACTCGTAGCTGCAGGTGATTCCGGGGACGGCAATTACCCTTCAGTTAGTCCTAAGCCAACACTCCAGCCCCAGCGTGCAGAGGAATGGCTCCAACGACACATGAAATTGAGGTCTTGACCCCCTGACTTCACCAGTAAGCCTTGGCATTTTTCTCACAATTAGCTGGATGAGAGGTCTACTTAGATCCCAGCTGGGGAATTACCATTGTTCATTAATAACACATTTCCATTTCATCAGCCTACAATATTTCATGCCTCAAGCTAAGCAGCTGGATATTCATGCAGTTTTAAAGAGCCAAGACAGCTGATCAAGATAATGAATGGATCGTATCTGTTATGTCTTCACTCGTTTAAGCTTTTTGGGAAAGACAGCAAGAGTAGCCTCCCTAGACAATGCTGTATTTTGGCCTCATTCTCATTACACGGGACACAAACAGTTAATGCTACTTTCTCTGGCTTCCTTTTTACCCCAACTGCAAAAAATACCCATGCAAACCTGGGTTTCTATCTAAGGGGCAATAAATTATGAAGAATTATACTGCGCACGCCTCTGTGAGCACTAGCCTTCAGTGAATTGCTTAGGGAGGGCTTAGAAAAACTAGGTATGGCTTTATAAATCAAGTACTCCCAATGACATTCAGAAACCAAGAGGCAGCTTATATAAAACTGGCTTCATGTTGATGTATGCTGTTTGTCAAGCAGAATGCTGCACTGTGTGCCAGTTCATTTCCAAAAGGATTGGGACATATGACAGTAGCTTGTATTTCAGACTTTCATCTTAGGAAACTCATAGCTCAGACTTAGCATGACCTAAGCAAAGCTGGCTGTGTTTCATACCAATTTTAGTCTTCATCGTACCGCCATTCCCCAGTTTCCTCCTCCACCAAGTATTTTTCATAGTATTACAGCTCTTATTCCAAATATAGGAACAAAGAAAGTTGGCTTGGAAAGGGTGATAGTTTATTCAATGCATAAAATGTTACGATACAAAAATAAGTTAATTGCATAGAAAATTTTGAAGATCTATAGACAAGATTAACTTTAAAGTAGACACAGGTCTGATCCAGATGTGAAGAGCCTCTACTATCTGCATCTGAAAGACATGAGAATGCACTGTAAGAGTTACACGACTAAAGCTTTTGGTCACAAGGAGACGCACGATGGCAGGGAAGGACTTGGGCCATTTATTTTAATTCAGATGCCTGCTACGCTTCCCTCAGCATTCTGATGACACACCGTTTTTCCAGAACTTGAGCAAGGCTCACGCTGAGCAGGTGGGAGACCAGCCTGCTGTTACAACAATTCGATGTCCTACTGCTCGTGTCTATATAGCTATTTCAATGACTACAGTAGGGCGAAGTAAAGATTTACTTGTGCTGTCAGAACCCCTCCGCCACATTCCCAACACCGACCAAAGGTCAACTACCAACCCTAGAGCAGTTAGTGGTGTGACAGTGGCACTCCTACGCTGTGTTGACACAAGACTATTTTTAAACACTCTTGTTTGTCTTTTCTCCTTCTACAGCTTCATACCTGTTGTGCGGAAGACTCCCATTAGATGGCACTCCAATTGCTCCCGTTGACTTGAAGGCGGTTTGAGAGGCTCTCATCAGAGCTGCATATCTACAAAGAAATACAGCCAGGCTCAGCACCTCCTACGCGCACTGCCCCTGGTTTCTCTCCTCCCTCCAGTTTAATTATCTGCTTCTGTCACACAACTCCTACAGTCCTACTGCACAGAACAAGGAAGGTACATCTGCCTGCAAGAGACAGATTTTTATTAAAACTAATTTTAAACTTTGCTTGGCAACGTATCAGTTTTCTTCTTTGTTACTTCAAGGTGATGGAAAAAGCTTTAGAGTTCTAGTATTTAGATCCAGACCCCACATTGTCCTTGCAATGGACAGTGTCTATTTACAGTCAGGAGACACTGAGAGTCACACTATCAAGATAGGTAAGCCTGGAAAGAAGGCATTTGACAGGAAGTTTTTACCTTGGCTCACAGAAATTAGGCCCAAAATACAAAGACAAAATAGCAGCTGGTTCATTGACGTTACCAGTAGTTTACAGAATTCCCTATTTGCCTGAGCTCCACAACAATCCCCAATACTACCTCTGAAATTTCAGCTTGAGCTCGAAGTAGCATAAATGCAGCTTACCCTGCCTTGGAGGTGGGACGGCTGCTCCCTTTGCAGTCGTGATCCAGAGGATGCCGGTGTTTTATGCAGAAGTTGCCACCGCACTGTTCACAAACTACCTTCATCATCTCTTTCCTTTTGCAGCCTGGCTTTAAGCACTTGTTTGTGAAGATCTAAATATCAGAGGATATGAAGTCAGTGATGCTTGCTTGCTTTCTGTGATCAGCTTCCCAAGTAATGACCAAGCTGAAGCACAAATGCTCAAGCGCGCTTAAAATTAAGATGAAACAGAGCAAGTTTCTGCACGTTCTGCTGTCAGAAGACCTACTGTACAAGCATTAGGCAGGCAGTTTAGATTTGAACAGCAATTTCCTTACCCTCTGCTTTTGCTGTGCAGGATTGTATTTGCAGTCTTTATCCATGTGGGCTCCAACCACCACATCTGGTATTTCCCCCTTCTGGACCGGGATGGGAGTGTTACAGAGCGGACACACCGGAACCTGCACATTCTAGGAACACACAACACAGGTTAGAAGTCCCACCCAATTATTTTTCTGTCCTTCCACTTCTCTTACCCATGGGCGATAGAATTGTATTCACAAGTGATTTATGTCCTGCTCATTTACTAATGCTCTGAAAGGTACACTTCACAAAGCAAATCATTATCCAAAAAAATAGTCAGGCATGCTTTGCCAAATCCATTTGCAGCAACATATTTGGTAGGTTGATTTTAAATATGCTCCTAGGCTTTCTGGAATTACAGCTTTTGAATATTCAAAGCCCAAGGATGGGTCAGAGATCAAAGTTGGGCCCCACTTACTCTATTTATTTCTTCTGTAGTTTTGTGTTTGCTGTCCTTCAATTTCAAAGACTGAGGCTGCAGAACGTTTTAAGCGACACTGCATTACTTAAAATACAAAGCACTCCTCTCTGGGAAGATGCGGTGTAAGTGAAATAAACTAGAATACAGCGGCACTGACCTCTGAAATGTTTTGTTTCTATAATCTGAAATTCAGCTGTATCATTAACTTACATCTTGCGGTTCTCCAATGCGCTTTTACTGAAACCACAGGTCAAGTTTCAGAGCAGCCTTTATACGTGACTTAGCAATTCCGGAGTGCGAATTACCGACTCGCACGTAGGAACTTACTTTCTTGTAGGCTGAGCTACACTTGTGGTCATCGTAACGGATGTGATCTTTACAGAAGACTTCCTCACAGGCATCGCATTTCAGAGGAAGGAAGTCTGGGAGAAGAACAAAAACCCAACAAACAGATTCTCATGGAGCAGAGCTAACAGCTGTGAGCCTACTCGAAAAAGACTACAAATAAGTTCTAAAGCAAGTTTTTGCATAGTGACAATCCAATTATATCTAGAAAAAGCACATCATTCCCCATCCCTGGAGGGGTTCAAGGCCAGGTTGAACGGGGCTTGGAGCGACCTGGGCTGGTGGGAGGTGTCCCTGCCCAGGGCAGGGGGTGGCACGGGGTGGGCTTTAAGGTCCCTTCCAGCCCAAACCATTGTGTGGTTCTATGATTCGTGAATATCACAACTGAAAGAGTGCTAAGTTTTCCCACTTTTTACCCAGCGCTAGACTAACACAAGCCACAAACACCCCAGGAGCTCCCTGAAGGCAGAACACGTTCAGTGGGGCGTTAGTGGGAGCTGGGAGCGGGGCACGGACCCAAGGCCCGCACTCGGCAGCGTCCATATCCCTCGAGAACCACCCCCGACAGCTCACCCGCCCCGGGGCACCAGCGCCCGGCCACCTCCCCATCACCGGCCGTGCCAGGGGGGATCGGGGACGCAGCGCTGGTGCCCGCACCCGCCCGCGCACCCCCAGAATACGGGTCCCCGGCGCCCCCGGCCCCGTCCCGCCCGTCCCTCCCCAGCGCCGCCCGGGGGGAGCCCGCCCGCCGCTCGGAACAGCCCCGGGAGCGGCTCCCGGCCCCGCTGGCGGCTCCCGCTGCTCACCCAGGCGGCGGCAAGTGCGCTCGGCGCAGCGCTGGCCCAGCCCCGGCAGCTCCATCCCGGCGGGCACCGGCCTCCGCGCACCGGCACCGGCACCGCTGACGCAGCCCACGTGCTGAGTCACGCTTCCTCCCCCCCGCCCCGGCCACCGCGGATGACGTCACGGCAGGCCTAGCCAATGGCGCACCCCGCCGTCCGTCGCCGTCTGTGACGCGTTCTAGGCGGGCGGCCAATCGGCGGCCGGGGGGCGTGCTGAGTCATGCGGCGGGGGCGGGGCCGGGCCGGGGGGCGTGGTCATGGGGATGGGGATGGTCATGGTCATGGTCATGGTCATGGTCATGGTCATGGGGATGGGCGTTGGCATAGTGATGGAGATGGACATGGGGATGGAGATGGACATGGGGATGGAGATGAGGTTGCCAAGTTGCCCAGAGAAGCTGTGGCTGCCCCATCCCTGGAGGGGTTCAAGGCCAGGTTGGACGGGGCTTGGAGCAACCTGGGCTGGTGGGAGGTGTCCCTGCCCAGGGCAAGGGGTGGCACTGGGTGGGCTTTGAGGTCCCTTCCAACCCAAACCATTCTGGGATTCTGTGGGCATGGAGATAGAGATGGATATAGGGGTGGGCATGGGTATGGAGATGAGGATGGAAACGGGGATGGGCATGAGGACGGGGATAGGGATGGGGAAACAGGAAGGGAATGCAACAGGGCATGGAGAAGGGCACGGAGATGAGTTCAGGGAGGTGGTGAGGGATGGGGTGATGATGAAGACAAAGGCCGCTCCAGCTTTCCCAGGGGATCGCATCCACGTGACACAAGCAGTCCCACTGCTGCCAACACCCTGTTGTACGGACGGATAAAGGGGTGAGAGTGTGGGGCTGTCCTGGCCTGGGCCACGTGTCTCAATCAGGGACACATGGGACAGTGCCCCTGAAAAGCCCATGTTGGGCTGGTTTGCTCCAGAGGACACTGGAGAATCTCAGCCCTTTGCCTCTTCGCTTTCCATTTCAGTTTTGCATCAGGGCTTAGGCTGCTGCTCCATCTCTGCATTGTGATGCTTCGCTCATGTTTCTTCCAAACTTTAAAATAAAGCTCGGTCAGCGTGGGTGTTCGTGTCCCGGCAGGCTGACGCTCAGGGCCCGCGGCAGGACTTCAGCATGAGCTAACTGCTTTGGGTGGACAAGCCTCAGCGGGCCACCACGGGTTTGAGTTGGACCCTGCCAACTGGTTTGGGTGGACAAGCCTCAGCTGCAGCTGTGCGTTTGCACAAGTCAACTGGATAAAACGTTTCCCAGTTGGTCTCTGGTTTTAAATGTTTATCTCACTTTAACGAGGCACCTCGAGATCAAGGTGTAGTTTAGGAATGTTGGTTTTTGAATGTGTGCAATCACACTGGCTTCGCACAGAGGAGGTGACGACTATTGATTTAATGACATTTATTATGAGATTGAGAAATGACAAAGTGTTGTCCTGCCTCTGCTCTTCCCAGGAAACACCCGACTTTCTCCTGCAGCCCGTGACTCCGCTGCCGAGTGGAGCGATGAGATGGAAGAGGAGCTTTAGGAGGGCACGCGGTGACTGACTGCAAAGGCCAGTTTGTGCTGTCAGACTCCGGGAATGGCATGTGCCACTCATCCCTCTGCCACGTCACCCTGCCACGCGGCATTGGCATGACTCCCGCTGTTTGTCCCACCTTACGGCTGGCCACAACGGTGTTACGGTCATCCTGACAGCAGAGTCACAGAATCATAGAATCATTTAGGTTGGAAAAGACCCTTGGGATCATCGAGTCCAACCACCAACTCCACTCTACAAAGTTCTCCCCTACACCACATCCCCCAACCCCACATCTAAACGACTCTTAAACACATTCAGGGATGGTGACTCCACCACCGCCCTGGGCAGCCTGTTCCAGTGTCTGACCACTCTTTCTGGGAAGCATTTTTTCCTAAAGTCCAGCCTAAACCTACCCTGAGTCCTGCTACATTAAGCCACACCACGTCATCAGCCAGGTGCTCTTCCCAGGCCTCCCCGTGCATTTTAATTTTCCTTCCTGGACCCATAAAATTAGGGAAGATCCTCATTTGAAGTCCTTCCCCAAAGAGCAGCGGTGCTGACAGAGCATTGCAGCCGGCTGCAGCTCCTTGGCTTGCGAAGGGCAAACTCTGATTTCATCTCCTTGCCACAGCGCTGGCTGCATGGGGTCTCCTCGGACACCCAGGCCACCTCCGTGCTGGGAGGACCCCCGACCTGCTGTGGGGACACCCTGGGGTGTGACGTAGCCCCCAAGGAGATGCCTGGGAGCAGTGTGAAAGGCAGAGCTGTGCCAAGCGGACCAAGTCCTGCCTGGCATGGCTATAGACACATAGATTTTGGAGACAGATGTGAGAAGAGACCTTCTGGGTCATTCAATTCAGGCTTCTATTAAACATTTAACTACTTCCTGTAATTCCCTTCATAAACAAACCAAACCTGATGTTGAAAGCCGTTTATTCCCATCAGAAGGCTGTCCCACAACCTCACCACTCTCATGATGAAAAGACAGCTTGAAGTTTTGAGTTTGAAAGGTTCCCCGGCCATCTGCCTTCAAAGCAGTGTGGCCTTCTAGTTTAGATAGCTTCTTCTCGCTGGGTCTGTGTAACCAGCACCTGAAGGAACGGGGCTGACGCTGCTCTGAGCCACTGTTGGCTGTGTCCTACAAGAGCGTTCTGCAGCAGTGGTAGATTTTTCCATCAGACATTACGCCAGTCATCTGCTGATGGTCACATCCTTGGGTTGCATCCTTGGCTGCCCTTCTCCCTGCCAGCAGAACCTGCCTCTTGGGTCACCATCGATGCAAACCCGGCTGGTGTCAAGCCCAGGGAAAGCCTGAGCAGTCGGTGCTCCTTTTAGCACACAGACCTGCCCCGAACTTGACAATACAGTCATGCAACATCTCCCACTGGGTTCCCTTGGCCCATGGCATGTGGTTGAAAGGATTCCCCTTGCCCGAGCTGAGCCAGTTGCCTGGTGTCTACCGGGGTGGTGGGGGACAGCCACTCTCACCCACTTTGTTCTTCTGACCTGGCTGGTTTTGAGAGTTGGGGACAAGGGAGTGTTAAAAAGGAGGAAGCAGCAAAAAACCATCCAAACGGTGATAGAAAGTGCAGTTACACGAGGTACTTCAAGACTTTCACTCCATTTTGCATCTATACATCAGCCCCACGGTACTATGTACACAACTCTCGAGAACTTGGGAACTGCCAAGAAAATCACTTGCCCAGCTGAGCTCGCAGGATGATTTTTCTCATGTGAAGCACCCTCCCAGCTCCCGGGAGGAGCGGCACCCCGGTGACCACCCCGGGAAGGCTCACCAAAACGCGTCGGGGCGAGCCAGGCGGAGAGGAGGAGGCGGGTGGCTTCGCTGGCTGACGCTGCCCTGCGGAGTGGCGAGCCGCTGCCAAAGGGATCATCTATTGTGGTGGGGAAGGGAGGAGTTTGCGTAGGGATAACAACAGAAATGGCTCTGCACAGATTAGACGCTCTTAAGGAAGACTGTAAATCCCAAGTCTAGAAGCCCACATAGTACAGGCAGCCGTCTTAATAGAAACGAGGATTAGAAATTAGCCGAAGTCTTTAGTGATATTTTTAGAAGGTTGCTCCTGACAGGTTAGGCTGCTGAGAACTGGAGGAAAGTGCCGAACCCCGTATTACTCGGGGAAGGATCACACAGTGCAGCGTGTGATTAGAGGCTGGCTAGCTTAGCGACAAGGGGGATAGGTGGGTTAGAACTGATTCGGAAGGAATTAGCGAGGGAAATTGCTTGAGAAGCAGAATTTGATTAGGGGCAGCCAACATGGATTTGTGAAAGGAAAGCTATGTGTAACTAACTTGCTGAAGTCTGGAGGAGGCATCATTCCCTGGCAGCCCACGGCATGTGGGTTTCATACAACCTGATCTGCAAAGGGAAAGCCTGGCCTTTGCCACCGGAGTGGTGACACCGGGTGGGATGGATGGGGGTCACCTCCCTCCCTTGTCTCTGCACCGTTTCTCCACCTCCTCTTTTTCCCTCCATCCACTTTACTCCTTTTCTAGGTTTTTGGAGGAGGAGGGCTATTGCTTTTTCCTTTGTCCTGGGGTTCTACTCTTTGTCCTTCCCCTCCTCTCCCGTGGGACCTGGGATTGCCTCTTGGTGGCTCTGTTGGGGGATAAACACCACCATTCACCCCACCTCACCAGCATGGACTGCCTTAGGACCCACACTGTATACTAAAGGGGGAATAAAACACCCCTGAAGAGGATCACAGCCTTCCTCAGCTTCACGGATACTTACTCCTTCAAACAGGGCCCCCAAAGTCGTTATTTTGGAGAAGGCTAGAATTGCTCTGCAGAAAACAGAAAATCCTCTGTCAGCCTCAGACCTGCACACCACTGTCCTCCAGTGTGGCCAGTCCAGCCCGGCAGAGGCCAAGCGTGGAGGAACAATGGCCAAGGGAGGCTCGACTGGGCCGAAGGGACTGTCACGCTGCCCAGATGAGGAGGAGATCTTCAAAGGTGTTCCCTGTCATGGAACTGTCGTGGCAGTTCCAATTGCATGGCTGGAGAAAGTCCTTGCTGCTTTTGAGTGCCGTGGCAGACACAACGGAAAACCCAAATGGGAAGGTGGCATCGTTTCTTCCTGAGCTGCCAGCCTGTGAGGGCAGGGGGACATCTGTGGAACATCAGCGGGATGGACACAGCACAGATGGGGAGCCAGGGATGTGGCCGGCTCCATCCTCCCTCTTGGGGCAAGGCTGTCCCCTTCCCACCAAGGTGCGTAATGACCGGCAGCACAGCACGGAGATGCCCGTGTCCAAGACAGCCGGGTCCATCCATCTCCTCTCCACCTTGTGTGCCCCAGCTCCTCCCGGTATCATCCAGCAGACATGGACAAGTCCCCTGTCCCTGGGGTCCCCAGGGCCACCCCATCGTCTGCAGTCCTCCTGCGCCATCCGGCAGCATCCCGCTCGCAGCTCCAGCATTAACATTCGGGTGACTCCAGCTCACATTTACCTCTTCCAGGTCTCTGAACTCCAATCCCGTCGTCCCGCTTTTCAGCTCATAATTTCGTACCAGGCTTTTAAAACTGAATTTTATTTTTATTGCAATGACCCTGTGGTGCTGCCAGATCCCTCTGTGGAGGAGAAGTGACATCTCCATTACATAGCTCAGATAAGTGTCTTAAAGAGACCACACACAAAGGAACCTAATGGTACCTATTTTTATTAGGTTTATTACAGGAGGGGAAGTAAAGCAGTCCGATCTCCCCACAGGATACTCCGCTAACAGCAGCAGGCAGAGCGGAGAGATCTGTGGAGGCGGATCAGTTTTCCAAGAATATTAGCTACTGCTGCTCTAAAATTAGAGTCTAGGGAGAGCAGACAGGTTGACATAATTGAAAGGGCTGTCTTAGGGGATGACATAGTTAAACGAGCCCATGATCAGCTTTAGAGTGACAGCTCAGCGACTTCTTCTAATCCCCAGCGGAGCACTGAGTTGCGAGGCTGTGATTTAACTAGTCCTGGATCTTATCTTGTGATGATGTCAATATTATTAGAACCCATTTCTGAAGAGATGCCTCCAAAATCACTGTACATGAACCAACTGGTTTTAGAGGCACGATTCTCCTGCCGCTCCACCCTGCAAAGCCCATCGTTGGTACAAACACTCCTCTGCTGCCCTTCTTGCGTACCCGCTCCTGTCCCCCTGGGCTGGACCACAGGGGCAGACCCAGAAACAGGATTAAGAACCTCATTTCAGGATGGAGCTGAAAAATGTCCTTGAGCTGCCCATTTTATTCAACATAATTTAATATCAAACACAGACTAACAAAGTTAGAGGTGAAATATAATAGCAAGAACCCCATAAAAAGTAACCTAATCTGTAAGATAAATAGACAACACTTTAGCCTGGGGAGATAGCAAATAAAAGAGAAATATGAGCGGAGCCATTCTCAATTCATAAGTAACTTTAAAGAGAAATAATGAAGATGAGTTTTCCAACTTTTAATGTCCTAAGATTCTTCTCAACGAAAAAGAAGGCATTTTTAATGTTTTCCTCACACACTCACAAGGCGGATGTCTCCAGCCAGGGGCTCTGGATCGTTCCGTACAAGCAGACACCCATCGGCTTGGAAATGGTTCGGAGGGACCATCCTGCAGCTCCTGGTGGGGATGGAGTTTTTCTGAACCCTCACGCTGGTGGAGCCTCTCGGTTGCCTTTGGTGGCCACCCCCCGCTGCCTTGTCTCGGGTGCAAAACTCAGGGCGCCCGCTGCCCTCACAGCAGCGTGAGCCCGTCTTTTATTGTTTTGAATTTTTTTAGCCATTTTTCGTTAGCGCCTACTTTAACTTCGAAGTCTGGGATTTTCCAAGCAGCCTAACACATTTAGGCACCTAAATCCCATTGAGTTTCAAGGGTGTATCAGCCCTTAGGCTCCTCGGCAAATCCTTGCTAAGAGCCTAAGGGCTCATCGCCGCAGCCACCGTTACGCTGCCGGATTTACACAGATACCATTATACCAGCACGAGCTCTGCTGCGATAGAGGAGCCTCTTGTTTAAAACCCCCTTCCTAAATGATGAAGTAAACTGGAAAGGGCATCCTCTGATGGTTAATTTTTGGTGATACGTATCTGTACGAGAATGTTAAATTCTCTCCTTGGGTTATACTGAAAAAAAAAAAGAAAAAAGATGCTTTGCCTTGTATACTGAACTTCTTCAACTAAAGAGACCAAATGCTCCTAATCCCCAGCCCTTAGCCCTCCGGGGAAACCCCAGATGTGGTGGTTTAGAGGGAAAGCCCACCCTACGTCCCACTGCCTCTGGTACCCATTATATCTCCAACCCCCTTTGAGAGGAGCATCCTTTTAGAAAGAGGCTTTTTCTTCTTCAGTACCGCTGTGTGCTGTGTGGGAGGAACAAAAAGTCAGCAGAATCAAGGCACGTGCTTTGCTGTTTGGGGATGTCCCAGCCCAAAAGGAAGGAGCGCAGACGGCAGCCGAGCTGGCAGCGGGACAGGTGCGGGGGTCACAGAGCTCCGAAAGGACTGTCTCGAAGTGGGGGAAACCTTGCAACAGCCTTTCTAATAGCAGTGGAAAAATAAATCCCTTGTCAGGTGATTTCTGGTCACAGATCCAACACTGACGTCTCACAATGTCAGCTGCCGATACCTAGTGGGAAACAGGTTAGGGCAGACTTCCCTGGGATAACAACTGCCTTGTTTTTGGGTCCATACTGCAAACGGCACAACAGGACCCAGACCATGACTACCGAGCCCCAGATTTCCCAGGCCCTACCACAATGCCATCAATCAGCAAGGGAGGTTAGACCTCAAACCTTATTCACTGCATTGCTGGTTTCGAATTAAAGCATTTCACTAAAACTGCGACTCTGTCCTTAAGTACTTCAACTGATGATGATTTAACAGCAGTGACAAACCTCAGCGTGGTCTTTATTTTTCTTCTTTTTATGCAGGTAAATGGAGCTATCCTTCTTTCCTGTTTTGTAGCACTAAGAAATAAACCTGCACCCTCATAAGCGGGGTTTGGTTTATGCTGTAGGTACAGAACGGGACCAAACCCATCTCAGGTGCGGATGAGTGGGTCTCCTGTGGGTTAGCAGGGGAGGGTGGTCAGGGAAGTCCTGGTAGAGCTTGGGAGACAGAGGGGAAAGGATAGGTCTGGGGGGGGAATAGCTGAGCAGGGGAGGAGACCCCCTTAACGCATGGATCCCATAGCAGACAGCCCTGAAGAAATCATCTCCAAAAGTGACGGCTCTGAGCCGGACAGCATGAGCTTGGGTCATACCCTGCTTTGCAGACGCTACTCAGACTAGGGGGGTAGGACAACAGCTTTAGCTATTATTTCCCTTATTTTCCAGAGAGTAGTTCCTTACCCATCGGTCCCAACCACCCATTTACTGGTGGCCTTTACGAGCCCACGATGCAACCGCATCCGTGGAGGCATCAGGCAGCCCTGGGAGGTGGTGGAGCACCCACAGGGTGATGCTCCCCTTGGAAAGATGTCCATCGCACCAGGACAAGGATGCGTGATGCTCGGAGCCGTGTGCCACGAGGTGGCACCATGTCACTGCTAACCCGCACGGTGGGGTCACCTCTGCGGCCAAGGACCTTCTGCAGGACCCTGCTCACCTGGCAGGACTTGGGCCTCTGAGCTGCCCCATGGCTAAAATCCCCCCACTGACCTTTTTCTTTTAATAACGGGGCAGCCCGCCCTGCCATTAAGACCCAGCTGAGGGAGGAGGTGGTGCCACTGTCCCGTCCCGTGGGGCACCTGTGTCCAGTTCTGGGCTCCCTGGTTCAGGTAAGATAAGGAACTACTGTGGAGAGTCCAGCGGAGGCCTACAAAGATGCTCAGGGACTGGAGCATCTCTGTGCTGAGGAAAGGCTGGGAGCCCTGGGGCTGTTTAGCCCGGAGAAGAGCAGACCGAGAGGGATCTCATCAATGCTCAGCAAGAGCTAAAGGGTGCTGGTGAGGAACTACACTGCAGGAAAGAAATGCAGCGGGTGACAGCCCCCAACACAAAGATCTTGCCCAACACCCAGTTAGTGTCTTGGTTAGGCTGCTGAGCTCCTGATTGCTGAGTTCCCACAGCTTAACCCACTCCTTGAGGTCCTTCAGCAGAGCCCTGCAGTTGAATGCCCTGTTCTGCTCAGGGGATACAGCCCCAGGACCTGCCTGTCCCCACCGCCCTGCCCTGAGCTCTACTGACATAGACCTAACGTTGGCCTCAGTGGGACCGGCTGCTCAGATGCTCCATGGAAATCAAGGTGAGTGCTGCGCCCAAGCCTCACCCAGTGAAGGAAACACAAGTACAAGCCACAGGAACCTATTAGCAGAAAATTCCCCAGCAGAGGAGAGTTTCTGCACACACTAAGGAAGCTGCAGGTAGCTCCTTCTGCTCTTGCTTTAGAGCATGGAGCAACCAGCCCAAAAAATGTGCTTCTTTCTGAAGAGGAAAGGGAGGGAGCTGCTCGAAGGGAGCTCTCCTGCATCGGCGCGTGGTCCCTGGCAGCACGCTCAGCGCGGTAATAGAGAGACTGGTAATACCTACATTATTCCTGACACAACGCTTTGCGGCTGAACAATACATTTGCCAATTCAATTTATTCAAACAAGTTCCTTGGGAAGACAGCAAAGCAAATCCAGGTGGCAATTACCGAATTCAGACTCTGCTGTGGACTTGGGGAAACAAAGGGGCAAGATATGAGAGAAATAGCAAGTTCTGCTGGAAATCCCACAACCGCAGAATCCTAAGAGCTTTTAATCACGTGCTTGCTGGTATTCAGCTGAAAAAAAACCCCTGTGTCATTGGGCAAGGAGACAGAGCAGTGTTGCAATTGCTCTGATGTGGCACTTGGCACTTCGGAATATCTTCGCTACAAAAATTAAATGCTTTTTTTTGTTTTCTTTTGAAAGCACAGCAGAATTGGGCTCCGTGGCCCATTGCAGTGATGTGTAATTGAAGAATAAGAACGTTCAATAGCTACCAAGACTGACGGAGCTGCAAGTCCCGCTGTGTTGCAGACTGGCTGGCCGTGCTGCAGGCGGACAGGCTGGATGCTGCCTACAAGCATAGAGGAGCTGTCTGAGAGGGCCAAAGCCTGGTTAGATACCTTCAGCCAAGTGCTGAGTCTCATCAGGTCCCAGACCCTCTTTCCCAGCCCACCAGCACGGACACAAGCCCGCAGCCCAGCGCTGGTCCCGTGCCCAGGACGCAGCTCCAAGAGCCTGGATGGCTGAAGGGAGAGAGAAACCTGCTGGGAACCTCCACTTCGGCTCTGGATGTTCAAGAAAGAAACTTCTGTTGCAGAAGCACAGCTATGGAAAATTTCCTCTTACTAGAGCCTGCAAACCCCACAGCATCAGCTTCCCGCACCCCGTTTGCAGCCACGGGGTGAGCCCCCCAGATCCTGCTTCGTCTCCCCATCCCACTCCATCCCTCACAGCCCGCCCCAGGGCGGCTGCAGCTCCTCTCCCAGCAAAGCAATTACACCCGGGTTGAATTTGGCCCCAGATGTAAAATTAGGTTAAGCCAAAAGGTGGCAGCATCTTATTCAGTATCGATTTTGCATGAATATTTCTCCTATTAGCCATTTTTCTTTCTAATCATAGAATGTAAGTTTGTAAATTACAGAGGTGGAGAGTAAATGTATTGCAACCGCTGGCAAATTGATATTTTTGCAGCAACGGTAAACTTTTTCTGATGGCAGATAATTGAAGGGAGCAAGCGTCAGATAAAATTCATGAAGATTTGGACCTACTGGAATAAGACAAATGATATTTAATGTTCAGAGTTGTAAAGTAATTACCCTGGGCTCCGATATAATAAATACACAGAGACGGTAAATGGAGTTTGGCTGACCAGGTGCCTTTGGCGTGGTGCTTCACGGGGCCCTGCAACAGCCAGGGGGAGGAGAGGAGACAGCCCTCTTGGTACAGGGGGGCGCTTTGGGTTGGTGTCACCCCCAGAAATGTCCTTCCTCGGGGGGGAAGGAAGGAGCTGCCTCCCAAGCCTGCAGCAGAGCCCTGCAGCCCCGAGCCCCGCTGCTGGGAGCCATTGTCAGCCACAGCCCTTCCACACTGCCAAAGGCACAGGAAGCCTTTGGGTACCCGGCTTCATCCGTTCCTCCCAGCAGCGATCAGCTGCTGCAGGTTCTCCAGCAAACCCACGGCCTCCTGTTCTCATGCTCCAGCCAGCGGCCATCACCACCCCACATCCATCTCTTCCCCCAGCACCCATCACCACCCCACATCCATCTCTTCCCCCAGCACCCATCACCACCCCACATCCATCTCTTCCCCCAGCACCCATCACCACCCCACATCCATCTCTTCCCCAACAACCCATCACCACCCCACACCCATCTCTTCCCCCAGCACCCATCACCACCTCACATCCATCTCTTCCCCCAGCACCCATCACCACCCCACATCCATCTCTTCCCCAACAACCCATCACCACCCCACACCCATCTCTTCCCCCAGCACCCATCACCACCCCACACCCATCTCTTCCCCCAGCACCCATCACCACCTCACATCCATCTCTTCCCCCAGCACCCATCACTACCCCACACCCATCTCTTCCCCCAGCACCCATCACCACCTCACATGGATCTCTTCCCTCAGCACCCAAGAGAGCAGCTGGCAGCTAACGAAGAGGAGGGTGACCCACTCCCTGGGCTGGTCACTGCCCTTTACCCAGGGGGGACTGGCCCCCTAAGGGATGGACGTGCCAACCAGAGCTTGGTGCCACTGCCACGGAACAGCAGCACACCTCCCACCTCAGAGGGAAGTTGCAGAGTAACTGCAACACCCAAAACCAGAAGGTACCAGCCCCCACCTAGCTGCAGCTCCATTCCCACCAGCTGGAAAAGATCAGGAGATGCTTCTCTTACCCTGAGGAACCACCTTCTCTCCCCTTTTAAAGCCCTGCCTTGATCAGCCCTGTGATGGACCCTTTACCTGCCCAGCCATCTTCATTGCACGTAGCATCTCACTGTGCTTCTAGGCACATCCAGTCCAGGAGGGAAAAGGAAAAAAAAGAAAGAAAAAAAGGAAAAAAATGTCTGGCAGTGCCCCATCCCACTTCTCAAAGCAGGATGTCAGTGCAAGCTCCCTTGGTAAGATATGTGCAGCGCTAAAATGCTTTTAATGCAGGCACCTAACATCGGCGGCTGCTTGGCAAGCGCCTCCCGGCCGCCCCACGGTCAGGGAGAAAACGTGCTCAAACACACGCCGAGCTGGGAGGTCCCAACCCAGCCCTTCTCCAGGGCTCCTCAAACAGCATCCCACAACCATGAGCCAACAACAGGCCTTGTTCCTGCTCCACCACCAGTACCCCCACCGCTACGGCGCCTCCGTCCCTTTGAAGAAGTTGCTTAGAAATTCAGCAGCAATTATGCAAGCTTTAGTATTAAAAAATGCACGTGGATCTGAAAGCAAATATGAAGCTGCTGCTGTAACGCTAGCTTTAAGCTGTCTACAGTCCCTAGAAATTCTCAGTGGGATGTTTGAGAAGGATGTATATGTGTTGACAACATTAAATGATCCATGGCTCAAGGACAGAATTGAAACCATACATCTACTTCATACAGGCGCTGATCACTGGGAGAGTGTTTTTCTTAAACTAACCACGGAAGGCCGGGCACCTCATCCTCCCCAGCAAGGCAGGGGCGGCTCGGGGAACAGAAGGCGCACACACGCTCGCACCACACTGCGGTGCGTAACAGAGCTCCAGTGAAAAGGGAGAGACACATGGACGCCATCAGCAGGAAAAATGTTATTGTGGCTGCACCATCTTTGAGGGAAATTGAGCATGTCGCTGCGGCGCATCACCCTCTTCTCCTCACCTCCCAAAGAGGCAGCGCCGCTCGCACGCATCCCTGCAACATCTGGCGGGAGGGCAAGGAGGGGCAGGATGCCGCGAGATTCGCCGGGGCAAAAATCGGCCAATTCTGCATTCCGTGTCCTCGAGTGCCGCCTCGGATGGCCGTGCGCCTGGATGCCGCCCGCGGCACTGCCGCAGGCTGCGAGAGCCGCCGGCAGCCAGTGCCTCGTGCTGGAAACCTACAGCCTTGCCCATACGCGAAATTCCCAAGGACAAGGAAAAAACTGGCAGACAACAAGGAGGATTAGGCGGTTCCCCAAGGAACGCAAGAAATGCTGCAAGATTGCATCGTTGCCCATTTCAGTGGGGTGATTAGGCAGCGTTTGCTGCTGGGAAGATGATTTCTGTTAGGCTATTTTGCGAGCGTTAGCCCATTTTTGTGAGCGTTAGCCCAGCTATTAAGAGTCAGTAGTGGGAAGTGACGTTTCCCCGGGTGGGATAAAGCCAGGCTCCTTGCGGCCGTGGTCTCTTTGCCCCAAACTCCAGGCCTGCCATGGCCAGCACCCTGGAAGCCCTCTCCTTGCTCTGCGTCCCGGCCCTGGTCGCTGATGCTCTCCGGCTCTCGCTGCTTTGCCACGTGCTGCTGCTGGTCACTGGGGGGAAACCTCCCTCCCTGGCTCTCCAACCCCGGCACCCCGGCCCCTGGACTCGGGTACCGGTTTCCATCATTTCCACTATTACCAAACTAAAGGGTATTTCTTTGCTCCTTCGTTTATGCTGAATGTTTATTTAATAGGCTGGCCAGCTTCAATTAGGTCTGTGATTACTCACTGATGACAGCTCCAGCATAACAATGTTTACTCTCAAAGTCTATCTCCAAGTGTAGCCTGTGATATATTTAAGGAGAAGGTATAAAACCATCAAAGTTGAAATAGCTCTGCCTATGGGAGTGAAGTCTCTTTTTAAACCCAAACAGCCGGCAGCTGGCAACCAGGCAAAAATGTACGGGGGATATCAACCCCCTTCACCTGGAGATTTGGTCACCCCGGTGAAAGCCTCGTTCGGTTGAGTTCTCCAGATGTCTTTGCCTTGTCACTGACAGGCGGAACTCCTTGCTACAGGATTCGGATTGTCTAAAGTTTAACAGCTGCAAGTTCATTTTCTGGTCTGTTTTTGGACGAAGCCCCTGGGTGATTGGTTCGAAAGCGCCGCGGCTGGTGGCTGGAAGTGAAACGCAGCATCTTTGGGTCAGATACGTCCCCTCACTGCACACCTGAAGTGCTTGGGGTGCCTTGGCAGGAGGACGTATGGCAAAAGTAATATCCAAAGCCATCGCCTGGACATGGTTTTACTTCTCAGGAAAAGTCAGTGGAAGTTCCGGGTTTCCCTGTCTCAGAAAATTGCATTTTTAGACCCCGGAGTCTGTGCCCTCGCAGGGTGCCCAGCCTGACTGCCCTTACAAGCCCGGCACCCAAACGGTGAGCTGGGCAAGAGCTGGGGAAGGAGGGAGGAGAGGTGGCTTCGGGGTGGCGGAGGATGCCTCTCCCCCACCCCACCCCCACCAGCCAAGGTGGTTGTGCAAGAGCATCCCAAGGAGAGAGTCCCGCTCTTCTCGCAGTGTCTTGTGGTGGGAACGGCTTCTCTACGTCCCGGCAGGTTAATCAGCTGCTTGGAGTCTCATTAGTGCCAGACACTCGTATCACGAAGAGGCGGCTGGGTGTGAAGCCAGGCTTGCCGTCGGCCGAGAACACCAGCCAGCGTGTCCAGCTCCCGCCCGGGACACAGCCCAGTCCTATCGCAGCCCTTCAGACCCGCTGGGATGACCCCAGTCTGGCCATCGCCCCGGAGAGGGAACGGAAAGCGAAGGTTTAGGAGGGATAGGAAACTTCCTGGCTTTAATTCACTGAACTCTTTTGTTTCCACCACATTTAATATCTTAGAAATTACGAGTCGCTGGGACCTGGGTGAGCCGAAGGAGAAGGCGTGATCTGTGAGGCCAATTAAGAGGCCGATGGCACGTAGTGAAACGGGAGCCCCTCGGGGGAGGCCAAGGTTACATAAATAAGCGTGTGAAGGAGCTGCACTGAATCTGCAGACACGCAGCCACTAGTGATGCCCCTTTGAGTCTAGGAAAATTAAATATAAATAATAAATGTTTAACCACACAGCAAATAAATACAATGAGGCACCTTTAAAAATTATACTAATAAACACCAAGCTGTTGTCCTTCTGCCCAGGGCGGCTGAGCATCTTCTGCATTTCGGAGACAAAGAGCACAACAGAGGGGCTGTGTCTGGGGGGGCTCTGCTCAGCCCGGTTGTCTTCACCCCCACTCTGCCATCCTTGGATGAACCCCAGGACAGCACGGAATAAAACACCCAGCAAAACTGGAAATAAAATAGTGCCAAGCTCACAGAGTGGATGTCAGGGCCCCCGCTCCAGACGCAGCTCACCTCTGCCTGCGTGATCCCAATAGGCCGCTTCTGGGAACCCGAGAGCAGGATCTTGGGTCTCGGAGGAGAAGCCCAGAGCTTCCTTGTGATGATACAAATGTTCAGCGGGAGCTGCCGGGTCCCCAGAATTGCTCTGTGTCAGCACTCGCTTTACAATAAGAGCTCTGCTTCCCAGCTTCCCCGTTTTACTGCTTCCTCGGAAGAAGGGGAAAAATGAAATGGAGATATAAAAAATAAAGGGGTCATTTATAGTTAAGCACATTAGGATGGGAGCGAGAGAATAAAGCGGTGAGAATGGCTCGGCCGGGGGCCTACAGGGACTTGTTCCCGGGTACTGGCATGGTCTTTACTAGGTCGCTTGAACCTTTTGTGCTCTGCTGCGGAGCTCGGACCTGGGCTATATATCACCGGCCTTGCTGCGGAGCGCGGCATGCGAGCGCCTTGCTGTCCCTACACCCAGGCTTCTCCCACTCGCGCCGGGATGTATAGTTTATGGGTGACTTCCACAGATGGCCAAAGCAACCGGATCAAAGCCAAGAGGCGGTGCAGCAGAGAGCGTGGGATTAAATGCCTATCAAGTGCCTTTCCTATGATGTAATTTCATTTCTCCCCAAATTCTGCAGGGAAGGAGCGGGGCAAAAGGCCTTCCTTGCTGTGATTAGACATTCCCGGGCAGTTTAATTATAGTCTGCGGCTTCTTAAACACTTGCGCAATAAACCCACAGAGAGCTGCCTTCCTACTGTAGTTAGTTATCGCTTTCTTTTCTTCCCAGCCCCTGGGATTTGGTTCCACATTTACTAGAGGACACTGGAGCCAAACGCTCCATGGGGCTACGCCGGCTGTCACCGGGGAGCTTGTGCCTGAGCTAAATGCGTCCCTCGAGTTGGGTTGACTCGGTGGCAGCTGACGCTGGTCTTTGGGTTTCTTTAGCCCGTGGCCTCTGACCGCCTCTGTTTTTGATGAGCCCCCGAGCCTGCACCGAGCCCCCGCATCTCACCCGTCTCTAATGGCTTCAGATTCCCACTTCCCAGCAACTGCAACCTCTTCGTAGCAAAACCCCGCTCCTGGGCACACCACCACGTGTAGGAAGCAGCTGGTTCTGGTGACAAAGGTAGTACCCGGAGCTCAGTGCTGGTTTTGACACTCGAGCACGGACACGAATATTCTCCAGCCTTTACATCCTTTCTCCATTTTAACTCATGGCTTCATTAGACTAATTTGTTTCCAGGTTGGAGGATGAATAATGAGCCTCAGCCTGTGGATGCATAATTAAGTTTCGATAGTGAATGTTTTTATCTAACCTTGTTTTCATTTTTATCCTCAGTACCTGAATTACAAGTTTGAGATTTAGGGCTGCAGGTTTGCCTTCGCATCAAACCCAGACCTTTACACCTCCACGAGGTGCAACAGTGCTCTGGATCCCCCAGGACAGGGCCCAGCGGTGACACCATGGGGTGTCATTTGAGCCAGGTCTGGTCATCAGGGATAATAAGGGAAAGAGAAATAGTTAATAACAAAATGGCTTTTCCCCTGACACAGTCAATACAGCACACAATCCCTGGTCCCCGGTTTCTGTGGGGTCTGTACGCTGATAACTCCTCCGCGGTGGGATGGCACACCTCAACGGCAAAGGTCACCTGGAGCATCTTGGCGGGTCCCACAATCCTGCTGCATTGCCTAACGTGGTATCCAAACTCCATCCAGCTTTTTCCGGTCCCCTCAGATGTAGTTGCCTTTGTTTCTACAATTATAATACATCCCTGCAAATTCCCCGGGCTGTCCCTGTCCCCCCATGCCCTGCAAGTGCCTCCTTGGCATTCCTTGGCCATTAAGGTCCCCATGCCCTGGCTCCCTCCGCTCACCGATGATTCCCTCCAGCCTTCCCGTTGTTGTTCTTTTCAGCGCTGCAGGGTTTCCGTCAGGCTTTTCCGCTGATCTTTTTGGCCTTTCACTGCTCCTGCCATCGTCAAAAGGGTTTTCCATAATTCCCTGTCTACGGGGATGGTTTTAGGGATAAGAAACCAGAGCAATCCCTTGGTACCTAAAGGATGCTCTCTGGGCTAAGGTAGGGAGCAGAGCGTATCTCGCAGCCTCGGCTCCTGCTCCGGGTGGGAGCCGAAGCGCTGCGGAGGCAGGCGAGGAGCCCGAGCAGGTACTTAGTACAAATGTTAATAGCGTCATTGTTTATACGGTAGGATTGGAAAGGGTCTCCTGGGTCATCTGGGGCATTGCCCTTCAGTAACTCAGTCCGTGCTCAAACTATCCCAAGGGTATTTTTAGTCGATTCATGAATCCTTTTAGGAATTCGGCCCGGCGACCTCCGTCAGCAAACGATTCTTTTGCCTAATTGACTTCACTTTCTGCATGCCCTGTTTTAATACCGCCTTTAAAGTTTGAGGCTTTTTCTTCCTCTCACAGTGTCACCCACTGCTCAATTTCGGTAGCTTTTTTTTTCCTATTCCGACTTTTTTATCTGCGTTACAGTTGCTTCCGCAACTCTGTGCTCGGTGAGGTGGGCTCCACCAGGAGAGGCTGTGCATGGACTAGACGAGGTGACAAGGGTGGGAGATGACCCAAAGGGTCGCCTTCACCCACGTAAACCTCCAGCAGCAGAGCTGGGGACGGTCACCGGGGCAGGCTGCCTCTCGGCTCCCGCCGCGCTGGCTGCAGCCGAGCAGTGTGCAGGGTCCCCGTTTTCCCTGGTGTCTTCAATTTTACTATCAAAATAACAACAGACGGGGAAGGAAAATAAAGAGGATTAAACAGTGGGGTTTGTTATCAATTTTTTCTTGTTTGTTAATATTCTTCTATTTAGATCCACTGCTCCGTGCCACGTCATCACTGCATTACTTTTTGCAACAGAGCCAATTTTGAGCATGTCGCAAGGAAATTTTTTCGGAGAAAAAGGGGAGAGGCAGTGAAGACGCAACTCAAGGGGCTGCTACCAACATGCATCGCCCAGCTGAGGAGGCTGCGTGCCCACACTCCCCCGCGCTGCCCGGGGTCACTGTCCCTGCGGACCCGCCGGCTGTTGGCTTGTGTGGTTGTTCCCAAATGGGCTTCATCAGAACAAGCTGAAGTCAACATGAAACTTCTGGTAATCGGACTTGATCCGTTCGGTGTAGGTTGTGGAGTACCCTCAGCAGCGCACGCAGCGGTGTAACCTCCAACATGGGGAAGCACAGGGCAGTAGCACTTCTGCTGGCATGAGCCCCTCATTGACCTGGTCTTCATTCATTTTCCTTTCCATCTTCTTCAGATTTGGTGGAAGGGTAACAATTTACGTCTCCTTGTGATGCACAGCTTTGAGTCAGCTGCAAACTTAGCAGAGGCTTTACCCTGGGAGTGGCTTTGTGTGTGCAACCTCTCTGTATGAGGAGAGAAGGAGGGAGGAAGCCTGGAGCAGGGAACCTGAGGCAGCTGGTCAAACGGGAGCTTCAGTGACCTACATGAATCCTTGGGATCAGCCAGGCAGAATTTCTTTTAAATAAACTATGCAAAAGTGCAAGCTTCAGAAGACAGTTTCTTTTTTTTTTTTTTTCCCCAGGAATGCTACATTTTAGAGAAAAAATAACTGTAAAATGAAGATGGTCTGATTTGATGAAGTCAGCAGAGCTGTGGGCAGGACGAAGACCATGCTCTCCACATCAGTCTCCGATTCATCATCACAGCCAACTGGTAAATATTTGCTTCTTCTAGTGATCAGCTGAAAGGTTCTCTCATTCCCACAATACCATCATCTTTGCAAATTACTTTTATTCTAGTGAAATGCAAAAACAAAAATCCTGACTGTTTTTAATTGAAAACAAATGAAAAAAAGAGGAAAAGGCTTTTACAATAATAAAAGCATGGACTGTAGTTTAAATAAGTTCTTTCTAATTTTCTCCCGAATAGTTTGATACTTAAAAAACTCTGCCAAGAGGGTGTTTTTGTGCAACTGTATCTATCCTCTGCCTGGCAAATTGATCATACCAAGTGGATTCACAGGGCAGGGGTGAGCAGGTCTCAACCCTTCCTCCTTTTCCAGCAGAAGCCAAAGACGTTGCCATACACCACGGTACAGCCATGATTTGGGGTGTTTGCGTGGGACTAGGCACCCCAGGGCAAGCCAGGGAGGGCGTGGATAGACCTAAGTGGTGCAAGCAACTCGCATCATTTGGGAAATCCAACCAGGATGCTCATGGTGCAGCGCCAGGACAGAGCTCAGGGAGGTCCTGGGACCTCCATCCTCGGGAGATGCTCAGCTCCACTGCACGGGGCCTGGCTTGACGCTGAACTTGGCCTTGCCTGGATCAGAGGTCGGACCAGAGCCCTCCAGACCCTCCTTCCAGACCCCAAGTTTCTGGGGTACCATGACGCTTCAGTGCCCTTGTTCCAGCACAGGTTCCTTGAGGGCCACCAGCAGGTCATTGCAGGTGGCCCCCGTGGCATTTGGTCTCCAAACAGGACCGGGGCCGGGCTCCCATGAGGACAGGTATCCCCATCCAGCACCAGCTCCTTCCCCCAGCACTCGCTAATACCCGCTTCTCAAAGCACCTCAAGTTTTTCTTGAGGAGGAAGCGAGTATTAAAAGCCTTTCCAAATTATATAGAAGCCTTTGTTATTTTAAGTGACTTTCACTCCCCCCTTCTCCGTTTGACTTTGTTACC